>NC_135012.1:629000-943500 GCF_051020985.1 Nomia melanderi
TACGAAAGAATATGTATCATTACACGAAACGTTCGAAGTTCTCGTGGCAGTCAACGCGTTAACGATCATGAATGGAACATAAAGTCTAACTTCACTTTCATGTTTTCAAATGTTAATATAAAACGTTTAGAAATTTGTGAAAGAAAAGTATTTAGCGTTACTGTTCAAAGTGTTCGACTTTGCTGTAGTACGTAGGAATTTACGAATTCCGGAACATCGAACGCATTTCCGCGATGTTTGAGAATGATGAGTTGCGTTTGGAAGGAAAACTCACGTCGACGGAAGCTTGAGTAGCAGAGAAAGCGACAACGCCGGCACAGTCAGCAGCTGTCGCTAATTTCAAAGACCCGACGGTGGTGATACCGGGCCTTGGAGGGTCTGGTACCGCTGCCTCCGCCAAAATGGCTGCCATTAATAACAGCACCGACCACACCACCCTGAAAAGACAATTTGTTCTCATGAAAACCTATTCGAATTCTACACTTCATAACAATTCTGCGTTAATAGTAGCGTAATTCATTAACTAGAATTATACTCGTAAAAACCGCACGTTTCTTTTACCAAAAGTAATATATTCATTTATTCCATTACTCGTAAAAACCAGTAATTGAAGCGTTATCGTTTTACCGTTTACTACGTAACTCGCGTGACGCATACTACGTCAATTATTCATTTGAAAAACAAATTTTAATGGGTTGAGAGCATAGTTAGAACGAATATTCCACGAAAATGTTATATAATCACAGTTCATTTGTAATTTGCGAAGTATAGAGTCAAACGATTGAATTATTCGTAATATTGTCTTCTAATAATATTTGTTTGTCTTCCATTCAGATTGTTATTAACTGGTTGCAACAATGAGAGAACGCGTTCATGGTTTCCAGGCGCTGCGTTAAAAGCGAGCAATTGAGTCACCGCGTTGGCACAGTTAAAGCAGAAAAATAAATCGGTGTCCCGTTCTTATGTAAGAGGTCAGGTAGGCGGCCGAGTATTTTTATAATTTCATCTCGCTGATTTTTCCGTTCGAATCGCGTTAAATCACCGCTCTGACCATTCCCGGCAAAGTTCAGCCCGGTTTGCGACTTTCACTGCTCGAGGCTACTTCTCTCTCGCCTGGTTCTCCTCCCGCTTCTTTTTCTCTTTCCCTCGTCACTCGGTCTTTCTTCCAGCCGAAATGCTTTCATTTTCGAATACACTTGTTCCTGCTTCACCACCAGACCCTTAACATTCTACAAACTACGTGAAATCTCGAGGAAAGTGAAAGATTTCATCGATGCTTATCCAATGTCACGTTTTTACAAATCTAATAGATACTAACTCTTTGCACTCCATAGGCGAAATATTAAAATGAAACAGCCGCTTTCTTTAATTTTTGTACGATTTCTCGTTAAATTAGTCTCATGAAATGTTGACTATATTTCGTCAGAAGGTGTGTTGGGTATTTTTAATAGAAATCTTTTGGAGTCCGAAGGGCTAAAGAAAGAAATCCAGAAATTTGAAATAAAACAACTCTATCAAACTCTCTACGAAGTGATCGTTGATAAACTATTTATTTATCAATCTAGAAGTATCGATATGTTTGTCTATTCTAAGTATTACGTTGCTACGAATATTGCAGAAAATTCATTGAAACGATATCGAAATTAAAGCCACTATGTATCTACAAGTTAACTTTAGAGATCGTTTATGTAAACATCGGTGGCACGATTGTTTCCAACGGTTCTTACATTTTGTAGAACAAAGATTGAAATAACAGTTGCGAATGAGTTCAAGTATAGGGTCAAGTATAATAATAACGCATAAAATCTACATAAAATCGTGTGGAGTGAAAGTTCACGCGAGACATTAAAAGAAAAGGGCGTGCACCGGCACGCGTTTCCGTCGGCATCCATTATTCAGCGGGCCGACTGGTATTTACCCGGTGTATTACTCTGGTCCATAGGAAGGAGTAAAAATTTTATTGCCGCTAGTCCCGCTCTGTTAATCGCATACCGGGCGCAACGAAAGCAACGAGAAGAAAAGAACGAACGAGTATTTATTCTGTCAAGCGCGATCAACCGCGCCAATCGAGCTGAACTTTCTACTTTAGGCCTGGAGAAAGTGCCTTATCGTTTCGTTGCCCTTTTTTTCTATTTTATCGAGTTTTCGTCTGGCTTCCAACGAGATCATCGGAAACTGTCGCATTCCTCTTGATTCCTTTGGAACGGGCGTAAACTTTCCTCGCGAGGAAAGTCGACGGTTCCTTTAGTGGGAGATTTAATCTAATTCCGCGATACGAGTCTGTTAATCAGAGTTCCTCATCCTAATCGCATTTAGAAATTGTAAGTGTGTATCTGTGATCGCATAAAATGATACGAGATCGTTATGAAAGTATTCTTAAGAACACAATTTTGATTAGCTTCATTTGAAAATTAAAAACGTATCTGCTATTTCTCTGTTTAACCAGTTAACTGTAGAATTTAGTTTGAAAAATCACTCATTGTGCAATAAAATCAAATAATGAAGTGTATACTCATTAAATGCAGGCCGAATGCACTTAAAATATATCCTAACGAAAAACTAAAGCGAAACGAATAAGAATTATATGTTTGCCTCAAAAAATAAATAGTCATTGAAAAAGTTAGCACCATTAAGAGTTTTAAGATGACGTGTATACTCGTCAAACACAGTTAACTGGTTAATGTGTACGTGGGAATATATTGGAATTGAAAATGTTTAAAGTTACAAGTAAAGTTTTCGTTCAATGCGCTTTTTATCGTTCCATAAGGTATTTACTTTTAGAAAGTAAACCGAGCAACGAGATCGATGATGATCGATGGACGCCTGCCGATGATTAATAAGCGTGTTAATAGGTTGGTCTAAAGTTCAGAAATAACCGGGACGGTAAGAATAACCGGTGTAATGTACTTTTAACCCCTGAATCGCATTTCGTTGTGCAAGATAAAATCAGAAGTCCTTTCACTTTCACGGGCTTCAAGGCGAGGATCTCACGTGTGACACGTTTCTGTCGCCCACGGTAAGAATAACGGTAATAATCGTGATAATTCGTAATTATGAAATACACCTCGACGGTATCGTTTTACGTTCGAAGAATAAACGATCGTATCCTACTCGGTAATTATAATTATTACTAAAACTCCAATTATTCTCCACCTTATGATTAAGCTAATTATTATAATTATTAGTGTAATCGGCTAAGCTAGCTTAAATTACAACGTTCGTTCGAAAGTAGCAATTTGAAGTTTAGAGACACTTATAGTCGAACGAATGAGAATCATCGAAACCTTTTGTCTTCTGAGACAAAGGTTTCAAGCTTTATGTTCTCCGACAGATTTAGCCTGTGCGAAAAAACAGAAGGCTATTGTTGAATGATGAAATCAACCCGGAAGAAACGGCAGTTACGTCCGCCATTTTTATCGTCGTTCTGGGAAACGATCTTGGCCGATTTGAGGAAAAATCAGTTAACCCGTGGCTTCTAAAGAAATATCATGACCAGTTGTACAATTAAAAATACGAACGAGTCATTCGAAATATATATAACGACCTAATACATCATTTAGACGTTTAAGTAACCGGGTAATTAGTTCGTAATGGATTCGTGTCAATATATCGTTCATAATGAATTTATAAACTACTAACCATGAAACTAATAACGCTCATAAATATATAGTATTCTCTAGAAATGAATTTCAACGCCTCATAAAACTGCAATCAAGTCAATTTTAATTGGTCCCTCTTACGCCGTGCGTTTTTAAGAATTCCTTATTCATTGAATAACTTTTTACAAATAATTATCATTTCAATATCTCCCCTATGCAAATCAGAAGATATTTTCCTTCGCGTGCGAGGCATATATCAGCGACTTTCTGAATTAACAACGGCCAGTATTATTCAGCATTACTCATCGATATGTTTAACGCTCTTTTTTTCTGGTAAGTCGTGTTTCTCGAAAAACCAGTTGAAATTGAATGTACTGCCTACACGGACGCGTGCTCGTGACACGTAAACGCACTCGGTGCATACTACGATCGAATCTATCGATGCTGATAAGCGAAACTTGGCTCGATGATTTACATAATAACTGCGAGACGGCGTACGAGCATAATGGTGTTCACCTTATGCAACGTCTGCATCCTAACGCAATATTCAGTGTGATCCACTTATCGTTGAATATCATTTAACGAGATCAGACGTCGTAATGCGTCGACGGTCTGAGAAGTAGGTATTTATACTGCATCATCCGAATTGTTCGTGCGATGATGTTCCCGTTGTCTTTATTCGACGAAACGAGACACGTAACCGACGAACGTTGCTCGTGGAAAAATGTTATTTCATCCTGCACCAGTTGTTCGTTTGCTTTTTTAATGAATATTCATGAGACTGTTATTATAAGACAGCGAATTTTTATGCTAATGAAGAATCTTCGCGTTATTTTGTTGGAGATAAGGATTATTTTGTTTCTTATAATACAGGATTTTCTTCTGTGAGAAATTATAGGAAAGTTGAAAATGAAATAAAGATTTTATTCAATGTTGTGTTAAATGCAGTTTGTATTTGCGAATGTTATAGGTGCACAAAGTTTGAAATCTGGTTACCATTGATGCCATCATCGGACGCTTCATCGAAATTCTGTTGATGGAGGTATTATTTAAGCGAGTTTGAGAAACTTGAATTGATAAGCGTAAACCGCGACGTGCACGTCGGAGCATTTGCAATTATTATTCCGCGATTTGCAATTATTATTGCGCGGGTCTTGTGTACCAGGGCTGTATGAGGACAGAGGAAAGTATTTTAATTAAGAGTATCGAGTGATATATAAATGAGCGATATTTGAGTTCACAATAATAAAGTTAAATTAGAAGGGTGATAGTATTCTATTGAACCGAGGCACTGTTCACAGTTGTGATTATTGAAAAAAATGAAGAAACAGAGGACGTGAAGTAAGAAAGTATAGAGATAATTAAAGCTGCTCTACATTTCTCTCGGAATTAATTGAAATAAAATTGAAAGTAAATTGTATAGTAATTAATTCATATATAAATCGAAAGTAAAGCAGTTCATTAGTTAGAATGATTGGAATAAAACTTGAGAAGAGGTACGATACTGTGAATATCGAGCAATTGAAATAAATTATGCTAACAGAATATAATTAAACATAAAGTACGAAACAAAGAGATCTACAAGTAAATAAATGTTTCGCTAGAAACATTATTCTACTAGCAATGAAGCGATACTCATTTCCAATGAATATTAAATTTTACGATCGCAATGTATCGCATTGACCTATAACTCCGAACAAATATTCGCTAAAACATCACTTACCGCTAAAACTACCGAGCACTTCAATTGACTTTTGAAAATTTCGTTATAGAAACTCCAAGACTGCATCTGCTCAGACTTTAATTGATTTACAATTCAATCTGCGTAGTGCTAAATGAATTTCTTTAATAATTTCTTAGAGAAACATTTGTTACCTTTCTAATAATTGCAAATAGAAGACATCAGGCATGGGTCGTTTGACCCCTCTGGTAGTTTTAGTGTTAATTAGCGACAAGCGAATTACGACCCATTTGCATCGCATTCTAAACCAACTTCGCAGACTACTCTCCAATGTTAAATGCAACGAAAAACAATGGAAGATTATCACACAATATCAAACATACTACAAAATACAATTAATTATCATCCGAAACAAAAAACGTTGCATTTCCCTCGGGAAAACCATCTCAAACAGTTCAACCTAGAATAACGGTACTCCAAACTTTCAATACCATTATTTCAACGGTTCGTTCAAGCTAATCTATAATAATACAAACAAATACACCTACAAAATACATAAAACGATATCATAATTCAACAGTGGATAACATAGATCAGTTCAAAGTAGATCATCTCTTGAACTACATAAAAGAAAATTCCAATTAAAACATCAATGACACAATTCATTCGAAAATGTACAATCCCATAGAATACATAAAACGATATCATAATTCAACAGTGGATAACATAGACCAGTTCAAAGTAGACCATCTCGCGAACTGCATAAAAGAAAATTCCAATTAACCCTTTGCACTTGAGAGGTGCCTTTCACTCACGTGATTTGACCGAGCAAAATAATAAAATTCAATATTCAATATTAAATTTTATATAATGTATCGACACGTGCACCATCAAAATGAAATAGTTCTGTCAATTTATGCAAGATATTTCTTCGCGTTAGTTGCAAAAATCATTGATATTTCTTCAGAGTAATGAATATTTGTCAAGAAAAATATGCTCGAGTGCAAGGGGTTAAAACACGAATGATACTCATTTGAAAGTGTACAATCCCATAGAATACATAAAATGATATCATAATTCAACAGTGGATAACATAGATCAGTTCAAAGTAGATCATCTTGCGAACTGCATAAAAGAAACTTCCAATTAACCCTTTGCACTCGAGAGGCGCCTTTCACTCACTTGATTTGACCGAGCAAAACGATAAAACTCAAGATTCAATATTAAATTTTATATAATACATCGTGCACCATCAAAATGAAATAGTTCTGTCAATTTATGCAAGGTATTTGCGTTAGTTGCAAAAAATATTGATATTTCATCAAAATAATGAATATTTATAAAAATATTCTCGAGTGCAAAGAGTTAAAAGACGAATGATACTCATTCGAAAGTGTACAATCCCATATGATACAATAAACGAGATTACAATCGAGAACTGAACAAATGATTTAAAGGGACTCACATGATGGTAGAAAGTGGTGTGGCACTGGCGGACTTCCTGGCCGTGCTGGACACCGCGGCTGTTCGATGTTCCAGGTAAGTTGAACCAGGTGAAGTCGACGCGCGGCTTTATATTACCTTGGGCGAGCGAAGACCGCTTTGGTCTTGACGCCACCTCCCTCGGTTTCGTTTCGTTTCGTTCCTTTCCTTTCCTCGTGTCAAGTGCTGCCTCGCTTCGCGCTGCTCCCACTCCCGTCGACGTTTGTTAAGGACAGCCGAAGCAGATAGCGGACAGCCGGATTACTGGTTGTTCTATCGCGGCCTCTGATACGGCGTCGAACGGGGGCGGGGATAGAAATCTGTAGTCCCCTGATACCGGACTGCCGCTAATGAAAACCAACACCGTCTAAGAGAAATTTCAAATAATTAAACGGTGCTCGGGTGACACGAAACCCGTCACTTCGCGGCCGCGCGCAATCAAGATGAAACTTTCCGATGCGATTCGTCTTGTTGCATATCGCCTCGTAAACCGAGCCCTCTTTTTCGTTCGATCTTACTCGTCTCGTTGAGAAAATCGTGTTCCTGGTCTATTCTTTTCGAATTGTTGCGAAGACAGCCGCTTTCGTTAGAAATCTTTTAATGAATCTACGTGGCAGCTTGTAGAATGAAGGATCGTAAAGTGTATTGTTCGGTCTGATTCATGTTTCTGGAAATTTACACTGGAATTGCTTAGAATCATGTTTCCTGGGCAGATTTTTAAATATATATTGCAACGTGCGAATTGAAGTAGACGTAAGTCGATCGGAGTGTGAATAAACGACATAGTTTCAACGAAGAAGCGGAACCTAATTGATTAGACTGCTCGAATCGAATTTGATTAACACTAGAACTACCGTACCAGTCAAAATGATTGGTTTCGATTTTTTTGTTCAGCAATTATTGATATTTTCAAAGCATTGAATATTCGAAATGATTTTGAAAATAAATAGTTCCACTTGAATACTATAATGAATGTCTGAAGAAACTGAAAATAATCAATTGTTACAATTTTTATAGGAATTGCATATTAATCGTATTAAATGCTCGGTAGTTCTAGTGTTAATCAGTGGGAGTAACGAGTAGAACCAGCGCAGGATAATTTTTATGGGCTTTTCCCGAAGCCGTAAACGCTCGGAGTTTGTTACATTCGTTCCGAGGAATGAAGTCTCGGGAAAAAGATGTTTAAACGGTTATTTATATTCTCACCGAGGAATCCGAAGGAACGAGAACCAATTAACGTTTCCTTTAATCGGCCATTAGTTTCGGCGAATGAAAAGTTCAATGGAAGTACATTGAATCCTATTAAACTTTGTATTTTATAAGTTTCTGGGAACGTTTACGGCCCATAAACGGGCCCCGTAGACCAATTATGATTGAGCATAAGAAAACTGGCTCTATTCAAAGTACTCGTAGAATTTCTCGTGTTTCCGACGGTTCCGTGAAAAGTATCGTCGGAATTCTGATGTGCCATGCCGGAAGGTAACTTTCGTTTAATAAATCTGTTACGACAATTAACCCTTTGCGGATAAATGTCAACATTTCGAATTAGATTTTCATATTTGGAACGCTAATTTGTAAACGAATGATTTAATTGTTCGAATAACAAGACGCCAGTACGTAGTTTCCTTTGTTCAATTATCTAAGCAGTCGATATATAATTTAGCTTCATCTGCGTCAGCGAAGGGTTAACCCTTTGCACTCGACAATATTTTCCATGGAAAATATTCATTGCTTTCTGACTAAGTATTAACAATATTTTTCGCGACTAACACAACTGATTATCTTATATAGATTAAGAGACAGAACTATTTTACTTCGATGTTTTATGTGTTGATACATTACACAAGGTTTAACCCTCTGTAGGCCCATGTAACTTTGAAGTCACATGTTAGTATATTGGAATCTTGTTGATTTATTTCATTGTGCACTCAAAGTGCTGAGTAAAATTAAATAATCAGTTAACTTAAACTTTTATACGCTCAGGCGTGAAAGTTTAACGTCGCTGTAACTTGAAAGTTACAAAATATACTCGTTTGATGAAATTATTCAAACTATTCAATACATTGTTAATTCGTATTCATATGTGGATATTTATTAATTTTGTACTGCATAAATTTTGCTCTAATCACGAACAAAAATTCGGCCCATAGAGGGTTAATATTGAATAAAAATTTGTAAGTTTGTTGAATCGGGTGGCGACTGTAAGGCGCCCTTCGAGTGCAAAGGGTTAATACTCGTGGACATCTGTGATTCTACTCTCGACGATCGATCATGAATTACGATTGCGTCACGCGGATCACGGAATTATTAATAGACAATGCCAACAATCCCGGAAGTAATTTCTCTAAGAGCGCGAATGTCTTTTTACCGCGTGTATAATGAGCGTAGAAATTTTTTATTCCGTCAACGAAGCCGTTTGTCGTCACGCCTGCCAGTGACATTTTAATACGCTCGCCGGCTAATAACATTGCGCGTGCTACGCGTAATATCGGACCTCGCCGGGCACCTTATGATTATTTAGAAAATGCATCCTCTAAACGCACCGCGAATGGAAATGAATTTTCTCCTGCAGCGTAACTACAATGCCGCTGTCAGGACTGAACGCCGCGGTAACCAGGACGTCGGGGGGTAATTAACTGTACTCGCCAGCGGGACGGGTAATTCAATTATCGGCGAGGATTTTGCGAAAATTAATTGGCATCTGTTCCATTAATTCATGAATCTCTGTGTATAACGGATTATTATATATATATTCGTGCACACGTGTCCGGTTTCTTATTCAGAGTAAAAGTCAAATTGTACCATTTTTACCATTGTTGAATATTTGATTATTTTATTGTGTATTTAATTTTTCTACCTTTGCTGAATATTTTATTATACTTGTATGAAGTGATTGAAACAAGTTGTACTGTGATTTATTTCAGTGGTGGATTTAAATGGAAGCGATGTGGGTGTACGATCGATTAGAATGGAATATTTGGAACTATTGTCTAAAAATCCCGAAAAATAACTTTCACTTTGACTTTCGTTGTTTCCATTGCATCAAGCCTTCCCCGGGGCCTATATCGAGTCCGCTAGTTATATGGTACACCTTTTCTATAGTACTTTCGATTTTTAAAGGAGCACGCTTTCGAAAGGAGTACTCGTTCAGAAATCATTTCCATAACGCGTGACATAAATTCCCTTAAAAAGAACTGTTGGAGATTCTGACTGTTATCAGTCACAAATTTCATTTCTGATTCGTGTCCTTTGATATGATAGTTTTTGTAAAATAATTTATCACGTTTCGAAAATGTTTAAGTTACAACAGAATATTACAGAAGCGTCGTTAGATATTTAATTTTGAAATAGTGAAGCAATTACGGGATCAGCGGTTGTTTGATATAATACTATCCACTGGAAATACTTCGTTTCCTTACGGACAAGATTATGCCTCGCTCTATCTCGTCAAACAACTGCTCTTTCCCTGGGGGAATGTACAAGTTTTACGCAATCCATGAATTACACTGGAAAGGACCCGAAACGACACATGAAAGTATAAAAGTCATAATTGCGGGTATCTTGCGGTCAGTAGTTCGCGTAAGAACCGGCCATTAGAGGAAATTCTATAGATCAAAAGTGCCTTCGTCTCTTCCGTCTTCCTTCCTGCAACATTTTTCCTTCCGTCGTCTAAACAATTGCATCTTTCAACTATTAACACATCAATCCTCCAATTCGTAACATTAAAATCCAATAAACTGTAAATTAAACGACTGAATTACGTAAAGTATCAAATATAAAAATCTAAATGAATCATTAGACTCGCAATCGACAATTAATTGCCAAATTCCTGGTTAATCATGGTATTCCTTAGTTTATCCAAGGAAACTTTGTTACGTATAAAATCCTGCGGTTTATTAAATATTATACATACATATTACGAACACATGAATTTCAAGTAAAAAGTAAACGTGTTTCACGTTACTCGGACTGGTTCTCTGTGTACGTTTTCCCACACACAGACCCGATGAAAATGTATCAGTGGGTCACCGGAGACAGAGTTTACTTCCACTGACCTCCATTTTGGTTCCTCTTCCTTCCTCCGTTTCCCTCTCCAATGAAACGTCTCGAGATCAGAAGCAGTCTCTGTGTGCAACGACTGAAAACGATACTTTTTCGTAATAACTATTACCCACTTGCGCTGGCAACGAATCGAGAAACTCGACAGGATCTCACGCGAAGAATTTCGTCTTCATATATACAGATATGTACACAAATGTCGTTTACCAATAATTTTGTACGAAGTGGTAGATTTCAGAACAATCTGGAATATGTAATTCAATACGACCACCGACGTGTACAATATGTCGTTGGTAATTTTCGGACAAAAAGCGCAAGTGGTTAAAGAAGACGTTTCAGGAATAGACTCGTCAGTTCGATATTTTCGTAAATCTGTACGGAGATGGAATCGTTACGGTGCATTAAGTTTTATTGGAAATATTATGCACGCATAACCATCGGCACAAGTAATTTCCCTCGTAAAAGCAGAATTTACGTCCCCACGAATCGTTCGAGTTAAACAAAGTAACCATCGATGGTGAAAATAATGCGGTTAAGCATGATCGCAGTCATTATTGCTCGTAGTTAATACGGGAGAAACTGTATTCGTTATCTGTAACGTCTGCGGTTTTCCGAACGGAACTTTCTATAAGTTGCTGTTATCATTTACGTGTTACCATGCATCACGGGGAAAACCGTGAAGTGCGAACTACCGCTATGGTAATTGCTACCGTAGCCATGGTAAATTAAACTTAGCACACGTAAAGCGGATTAATCGCGATTTGGGTGAACGCACCTTGAAAAACTAGAGTAGTGGCAGAACCTATACTTGAAACGACTTTCAGGTTACGTGTAT
This sequence comes from Nomia melanderi, assembly GCF_051020985.1. Lineage (NCBI taxonomy): Eukaryota > Metazoa > Arthropoda > Insecta > Hymenoptera > Halictidae > Nomia > Nomia melanderi. The sequence goes on from NC_135012.1 coordinate 640,657, forward strand.
CGCGACACGAAACCTTTTAGTGCATTTCATCATCCACGAGGATCGGTAAATGGGTCGAATGATGCTAATATTTATCTAATTTTCACTATGATCGAACTTCTATGTAACTTTCTAGCAAATGTGAATCGATTCAAATAATTTCTATACGTTCAAGCTGTTAAGAAGGAAACATTGATATTAGAAATAGCTACATTGAAACGACTAATTAATCTACATTGCCCAGGTTTCTTTTTTTTAAATGAAATCATCTGAAATATGCTGCAGAAACGAATGGTTCCCTTACGCAACTGCCAGCAGACCGACAAACCTGCCCAGCTATCACGGTATTATTTAACTTACCGTTTTATCAGACCCGCCTTATCACCTGTCCTTATTAACAATTTCTCTGCAGAGTCGATCTGGACTAAGTGAACGTCTTCATCATTAAATGGAAAGTCACCACGCCTCGGCTATATGGAACAAACGAAAGTTTAGCCGGAGGCGGTGCAACGACAAAACGCGGTTTCCGTTTTGTTTATAACAACGCACGGATAACCTAATAAAAACGAAGAAAAACCTCCTAAATTACACATAATCCACAAACCTGTCAGCAGATACCAATAAAAAAATCCTGGTTGCGAGATGAAGAAATTCTTTTTGTACAATTTCACATTTTATTCTAAACTCGTAACATTACATTAAGTAACCGCGATAAAATGGCACGATTAACGAAGCTCCGACCTACAAAGTTGTGCAAAGAGAAACCGTACGTACGTAGAAAGAGGTTCGCATCGAAGTGGCGAGGGTGGTTTTTCGAAGGGAGAAACCTGCCCAAGGGAAGTTCATCGATTTCACGATCGTAACCACGGTTAAAGGTAACAGCTTAACAGCTACTAGTAACACAAGCGGCAAATAAATAATAATTGCATCGAGACAGAAGCGAGTAGACAGGACTGATAGGAACAAGATGAACACAGAATAAAAAGGAGAAAAAAAAATAGGCAAGCTTGAGTAGCGCGCGGAGAACATTTGGAAAAAGGGAAAAAAACAAACGAGCTTCCTGCGCGCGGCGGGGTGCGCGGGAAACCCGGAAAAGAAAGTAGACGAATTCAGGGAACGTGTATTGGTTATGCAAATCGCGTTATCGATACCGATGCATATACCGCTCTAGAAATATATACAGAAAAATCGCCAATAATTTCTCTCGAATATCAATTACAGGGGAATTCTATCGGAAGAACGTGTTAACGATTACTGGTAACTGATACCGAATTAAAATTACAGCTTAAGGGATAATCGTTTTCCGACATTGCTTTTGCGTTTGCTCGTTGATCGATCGTCTTTGTATATACTTTTTTTTTGTTCGTTCATTTTTTTTTGTCTTCTCGGTTTCGTTAGAAAATATTGTGTCGGTATTTACAGAATTTCGAATATATAGAGGGGACGGTTATTTACAATGATTTCCCGGCGACATCGAATCGCGCAGGCCATCGAGTTCCCGCGATTTGGATCGTTGAGCACACAGCTTGACTTTCACCTCCCGGACAGTGTGCTTTCGCGTTGCCGTACCTCGATCGCCTTGGATCTTTCTTCTTCTTTGTCTTGATCCTCGTTACCTCCGGAAAGCACTTTGTTACACCCGTTCCGCGGGTTTCGCGACGGTATGCAAAGAAATTAAGCGTGTACCGTTACCTTGTTAGAATTGTGCGCTGCCTCCGCGATCCGTTGCTTGTCAATGTTACCGGCTTGAATAATTTATCGAGCTGTGTAACCCTGGTTGGAAATTATTTAAAAGTAAAGGCTGATTTAAAAGAGAAATGAAAATCGATCTATTCCGAAGTGCTAGAACCGAAGTGACTGAATCTTCAATAATTTCCACTAAAGCCCATCGTTCCTAATTATATCGGTTTAAAAAAACCAAGTTCAACTAAAATTATCTGTCGAAATTTATAACTTTCCCGAATGTAAATATCTCATTCGCAGTTTAAAGTGAAAATAATTCGTAAACAAGTGAAGACGGCTACAGAGCACATTGTCGAAGGTTGAACCTTCGCGTGGAGAAATTCACGTTAAGTTCTTTGCTACTCGCGAAGTGCAATCCTGCGCATAGAGAGTTTAAAGATAGTGCTGATAAGAAACAAAAATGCCGCAATATCCGAGATCGGTCCGGCTGTCCGTCAACAGCGGACCGTCTTAAACTAGCAGATTATCGTCCTGGCAGGCTGGCCCCATGCTGGGCCAGTTGCAGGCACCTGCGCCGTTGTCGAATGTCAGATGCACTGGGCAGTTGAACACGTGCAACGTGAACTTCTTCTTCCATTCGTCCCAGTGGCAAGCGTAGAATTTGTTGCAGAAGTTCGGGTGTCTGAACAGACCAGGCCTGGCACAGTTGGTGGCACCTTCGAGGACCTCCTCCGAATCACGAAGTCCTCCAGGCCCATAACGATCGAAGGAAGCTCCCTTCCCAACGGAATTCGCAGTGGATCCATCGTCGTTCAAGCTCTTTCCTGACCTGTAGTTAGCAGTGAACCCTTGGCTGACAGCTGGAGTCGGCGGAACACTGCCGTGGAGACCTGCCGAAGACGTGACACTGGGTAGATAAGCGGAAGAAGGTTTCTGTGAAATCTGAGAATCCTCGGAGCTCGATACTGGAGCTGGTGTCTCGATCGGCCAGAGTTTGAAGGGCCTCGCAGACGTAGAATCGTAGTTGGACGTGTAATCGTTGTCCTCGTAGGAACCGTTATCTTTGTCGAGGTCTACATAGATATCAGACTCGTCATAATTAGACAAATCCACTTTGCCCTTAGACGAGTTGATCAATTTCGAACCGGGACCCCTAAGGTTGGCGAAAGGATCTCCTTTGCAGGTGCATTCGGCGCCAAGTTTGCCCAGAAGGAGAGGATGCAGGTCGCTCCACTTAACGATCACCTTTGCCTTACCAACGGCAGTGGTTTTGGCAGTGGTTTCGTACGAAATGCCAGAAGAGGTTGACGAGAATCCACTGGAGAACTGAGTTCTTCCAAATGGAGCTGGTGTCGAGCCGTATAACGAGGTCTGTGATTTAGGGTAGTCGCCTCCAGTTAGTACTCCTGGCGTGTAGATGTCGTACTGACTGGGCACGTATTTGGTAGTGCCTCTGTTGTAGTTCGTGACGAGCTTTCCAACTTCGTTCCTGGAGATTTCGACGTTCGTTGGAGATTGACCGGTTAGCGTCACTGGCACGATCGGTGTTGATTGTTGGTAGGTGATGTCTGGCAGTGGGGTTAGCTTTATGACGGGTCCTGGGGAGTCGCTTGGCAGGTACTGAGTCTGTAAACCAAAAAATCGCTCGTGTGTTATAGGATGCAACCAATTTCAAGGATTGTTTCACACTGTAAGGCCTGTACAAAAGTACTGGAACCTACCTGTGGCTTCAGAGACCCCGAGATGCCCGAAGAAGTCACCCTTTGTCCGAAAGAACTCTTGCTGTCGAAATACTCCGAGCCAGAAGACGTAGAAGACACATAATTAATCTGTAAGAAGAAGGTAAATAAGTGAATGACAGAACCGGGTACACTTGAAAGTACAAAAAGTCAACCGAGCCTCACCTCAGGCTGCTGAGTTACAGAAATACCCGGTCCAAACGGTCTGGGTTTAGAGATCGTGTAGGTGGACGTCACTCCAAACACAGACGGCTGTGTTGTGCTTGAAATGAAGCCGTTCTGTTGTCCATATCCATCTTCCTGCGAAGTTTTCGTTTCATAATTGAACTGGGTGGATACGGATCCAGTCTGAACATTTCCTCCAAACTTGTCTTGGCCCTCTGGCGCAGAAACCGGCGTCGAGATCTTGTACACAGTGTCGATCACTGGTCGCGCCGTCGACACGCCTGGAACCTTAACAGAGTTAAAGGCAGTGGTCTTGTAATCATCCAGAGATCCAGCGTAGCCTGTAGTTGTAATAGTTGGAGTCGGTCCGCTGATGAATCCAGTAGGGACTTTGCCTTGATAGTAACCTTGCGTGGAATCGATCTTCACAACACCAGGCGAGGCAGTTGGCCCGACTAACTTCGGCGAATTGTACACTTCAACGTTCAAGAATGGCGTTGGCGTTGTTCCTGTGAGGACACCGCTAGGCGTTGAGAAATCTGGAACTTCTGTAGTTGATTTGATACCAGTCTCAAACGCGATACTTGGTTTGGGGTACGTGTAACCGGTAGGTTTCGCTGGGCCTAAGGTAATTTTAGATGTGTCTACGTAGTTCACGTTTTGAGACTGCGTGGATCCTTGATACAGATTCACGCTGCCTTCTGTAGATGTTTTAGTGAACCCTGCTACGTTGCCTTCGAAAGCTTTCTCGCCTATACTGTCGGGCTTGATCGTTGGACGCGTTTGTCCTGTGCTGATTACGTAGCTACCACGACCGCCCAATGTAGCTGTAGTGATTCCTGTCTTCGTCGGTCCTGTCTTGGTGAATCCAGATGAAGTTTGGCTGCCTGCGTTGTATCCAGGAAGAAGGGTGTCAGGAAGAATGTTACCTCCACCTGGTCTGTAATCTGGGATGTCATTCTCTGTGTATTTAGTAGTCACGTCGCCATTGTTAAACTTGATAGTGCCACGTCCTCCGTTATCGTGGTACTCGTTGATCTTGTATCCAGTGTTCTGAGTAGTGGAGCCAACTCCGATCTTTGTTCCATACCCAGGGCCTGCAGTGACACCTGGCTGTGAGTAACCTGAGTCAGTGAATAGTTGATGTCCCGTTGAACCAATGACTGTTCCTTGATCAGACGCTCCATGGATGGACACTCCTGGAGCTGTTTGTCCTGTGAGAACAATTCCAGGACTGGATTGTCCTTTCAGAACCGTGCCAGAGTCAGGTGCTCCAGTTAAGACGACACCTGGCGCAGAAGTTCCATACACCGCTGTTCCAGGACTACCTGAACCAGTATAGATGGTCTTTACTCCTTTGTTGATTACGTAGCCAGGTGTACCACTGCCAGTTTTTATGTATCCTGGTTGGCTGTCTCCGGTTACTACAGTGCCTTGATCAGAATATCCTGAGATCACTGTGCCTGGAGTTTCTCCGTAAGTGAACAGGGTGCCTGGAGAAGAGTTTCCTGTGATGATCGATCCTGGAACGCTGTTTCCGGTTGCTATGGTTCCCGTTGAGCCTGTGCCACCGTAGCCAATGGACGGTTTGCCGATTCCGTGGTAAGTGGTGCTAGAGGAAGGTACTTGACCACCGACGAAGGTGATGTTTAGATTGTCTTTGCCTCCGATTCCTTGGTAGCCGCCAGTGTAGCCATTGCTACCTTGATAAACTGTCGTTCCAGATGTGACAACACCTTGGTCGTATCCTTGGGCACCTGTGCTACCGAAGTAGGTCGAAGTTACTCCTTTTTGGCCTGGGAATATTCCACCGGAGCCTTCGTGACCAGATATGTAACCTCCTGTTGAGTAAGTTTGTTCAACTGGTTGTTGAGAGGTGACACAAGTGGACACACAATTAACTCCCGGCTTTTCAGGTTTCTGAACATAGGTTGTTCCTGTGTCTGTCGTGCCAGACAAGCGGTAAATTTCTGTTTGAGGATGTTGGATACCATAAATTATCGTTTGACCAGTTGAAGTTCCAGTTTGGGAACCTCCCAAATGGGATCCAGTGTACTGAACCCCAGATACACCAGTACCAGTTTTTATTCCTGGAGTATAGCCTCCTGGTGTATATCCTGATGAAGATGAGCCAGAAAATCCAACGTGGCTTCCACTCGTAGACCCTTGGTATCCTCCAACGGTAGTACCCACATATCCAACTCCGGCGTGAGCATCACTAGTTGATCCTGTATATCCTCTATCAACTGGTACTGTAAATCCTCCACCTATGCTACCAGCATGAGCACTAGTTGTCGGTCCTGTATATCCTCCACCAGTTGAGCCTTTATATCCTCCAGCGTTAGCTCCCTCGTATCCTGTTCCATCGGATCCTCCGACAATAATTGTTGAACCTGAGTAGCCAGATCCTCCAACATTACCAGTTGAACCTGAATAGTCTGATCCTCCATGGACACCAACTGTTGATCCTGAATATCCTGATCCTCCTTCAACATTACCAGTTGATCCTGAATAGTCTGATCCTGCATGAACACCAACAGTTGATCCTGAGTAGCCTGATGCTCCATGAACACCAACAGTTGATCCTGAGTATCCTGATCCTCCTTCAACATTGCCAGTTGATCCTGAATAGTCTGATCCTCCATGAACACCAACAGTTGATCCTGAGTATCCTGATCCTCCTCCAACATTGCTAGTTGTTCCTGAGTATCCTGATCCTCCAACATTACCTGTTGATCCTTGATAGCCTGATCCTCCATGGACACCAACTGTTGATCCTGAATATCCTGATCCTCCTTCAACATTACCAGTTGATCCTGAATAGTCTGATCCTGCATGAACACCAACAGTTGATCCTGAGTAGCCTGATCCTCCATGAACACCAACAGTTGATCCTGAGTATCCTGATCCTCCAACATTACCTGTTGATCCTTGATAGCCTGATCCTCCACGAACACCACCAGTTGCTCCTGAGTATCCTGTTCCTCCAACATTACCAGTTGATCCTTGATAGCCTGATCCTCCATGAACACCACCAGTTGTTCCTGAGTATCCTGTTCCTCCAACATTACCAGTTGATCCTTGATAGCCTGATCCTCCATGAACGCTATCAGTTGTTCCTGAGTATCCTGTTCCTCCAACATTACCAGTTGATCCTTGATAGCCTGATCCTCCATGAACACCAACATTACCAGTTGATACTTGATAGCCTGACCCTCCATGAACACCACCTGTCGCTCCTGAGTATCCTGATCCTCCTCCAACATTGCCAGTTGATCCTGAGCATCCTGATCCTCCTCCAACTTTACCAGTTGATCCTGAATAATCACATCCTCCATGAACACCAGTCGTTGCTCCCGAGTAATCTATTCCTCCTCCAACTTTATCAGTTGATCCTGAGTAATCATTTCCTCCTCCAACATTTCCAGTTGCTCCCGAATAACCGGATCCTCCGTGGACACCAATCGTTGATCCAGAGTAATCTATTCCTCCTCCAACTTTACCAGTGGAGCCTATGTATCCAGCTCCTCCATGAATATTACTAGTTGTGCCAGAATATCCTGATTGTCCGAAATGTCCTGATCCACCAGTTGCTGCGCTATAAATTCCGCCAGCTCCTGAATGAACTGTAGTTCCTTTGCCACCATAACCTGATCCAATGGATGCTTGGCCAGTTGCTCCGCTATAAATTCCGCCAGCTCCTGAATGAACTGTGGTTCCTTTGCCAGCATAACTTGATCCAATGGATGCTTGGCCAGTTGCTCCCGTGTACTCCAAGCCAGATCCAGTATGCCCAGTGTACACTCCATTAGATCCAGAATAATCAGTGCCAGGTTTGGAGTATCCTGTGCCAGATTGACCTCCGTAGCTTCCACTAACTGATCCTCCTTTGCCAGTTGACCCACCGTAACCACCAGTAGAGTAACCAGTTCCAATTTGCGCTCCTCCTGATCCAGTGTACCCGCTTCCAGTTGTTCCTGTGTATCCAACTGATCCCTGACCAAAGGAAGATCCATGTCCACCAACGGTTGATCCTGCGTGTCCTACGCCAGCTGCTCCAGAGAATCCTGAGTATCCAGAGTATCCGCCTGTCGATCCTGAATAGTCAATGCCTGCTGTTGTTCCAGTGTATATTCCACCTTGACTAGTATACCCATGGGACAATCCACCAGTGAAGTATCCATCACCACTTTGAGTGGAGTAACCACCTTCTGAATACCCTGGCACCAACCAAGGCCATTCGCAAACTAATTTGTGCTCATCGAAGATCAGTCCGAAGGGACAACGGAATTCGAATGCCATCATTTCTGGGCCGCCTGGAATTCCAAGGTAAAATTAATTATTTAAAAGTTAGACTCGAATCTAATGTTATATTAATGATTTATATATGGAGAGACAAGAACCTAAGTCCATGCAAGCGAAGAACCAACGAGGATTTTGGGGATCCGCGTAGTATCCCGGAGTCGAAGGACATTCGAACCTTACTCGAGTCACAGGAGCAATCTCACTGCTTCCTGGACATGGTGATCCTTGAGGCAACGATCCTGGCCAAACGCAGACTTCTGTACGCTCGTCGAAAGCCAATCCTGCTGGACAATCGAACTCAAAGACCGAGTAATCTTCTACTTCCTGATTGAATTTGACGCAACGATAGAATCTGGGAAAGAAGAATTGTTAAATTGTTAATCTATGTTTCTTTGTTTAATAGAAGGATCACATATATTTAATTTAGAGTAGACATTGCTGCCAGTACCTGTTGCAACTCTTTGGATGAACGAAGTAGCCCTGTCTTGGGCAAGTGAATTCAGTCTGAGTGTTCTCGCGCACAGCTCGAATATGTCCTTCCGTATCTACTACACGGACTACTCGGTATTCGGATGATTTAACTTTTGTTGGATAAGTTAATTGAGTTTGCTGTAAATTGAGAGCAGTCTTCAATTAATCGTACAATTTATAAAACAAGTAGATTACTGAAAAGGGTTCCGTATTACTAAAGTAATTTGTAATGTTAGATAAAAGAAAATACTGTGAATACTCATAATTTTGTAATTATTAAAATTTGAATACAAGTTAGAATTAAGAACCTATTGCCATCTATGGAAACTTTCGCTAAACTTAAAGTGTCGGTGCATGGTACTGTACCGACGAACTTGTTACCTTTCCAGTTTTATAATAAAAATAATATAATTCAATTATGAGAGTAAAATTTAAGCATGTCATAATGTGAAGTAATGTATGCAGTTAAATAAAATGTTGTTCACCGTAATAGGAATCCTTTTGGTCAAAATGCTGTCGGTTAGTAAAGAGGAAATCATACTTAACGACTGATGTTAATTTTCAAATCAGATTTATCATTATTACAATAATTATTTACATGTAAATCGTCTTCCAAAGCGTTCAGGACGGCAGCCCTCGACTTTCTCTTGAAGTCTGTGAACGAATGATGAATTTCATGAGTGAGAGGCTTTCCGCATTGCGTTTCGAAGTCATTTTCGATGTCGTAAATAGCAAGTCCTGGCAGTTCTCGAAGCAGTGCATATTTTCCCTAAAACAATCAATTTACCTGTCACCGTACTTCAAGAAAAATTACTTAGTTACAAACTACCAGGCACTTAGAACTCTGCGAACCTTGATAGCGATAGAAATTTTGTCTTCAAAAGCGATCCACGTTTTATTCTTGAAAGCATAGGGTGCTGTGAGATCTTCATCTCTCTCGACAGTCCACTCTCCATTGTTAAGGGAGTTACACAACTAAAAAACAAAGTTCAAACACAGTTTAACCAAGTATAATCAATCAATATATATAACAACTTACAATTTAACACTAGGTTTCCGGAACGCGTCAATTTGACGGATATTAAATTTTATAAATATTAATTGGTAAACCTTTATGTCCGTTTCGATTGACGCAATTACGCCAATATGTATCCTAGTAATCTATTTTCAAATCCCTAATTTCCAAGATCCAAACTATCAAATACCAATTTTTCTAGGAACAATAGAATAAACCGCATAGTAAACGTCCGTAAACCTAGTGTTGATTGCGATATGAACACAAAATCTGTTTTAACATTGAATTAAAAATATTGTCGACATCACACCTGTTTGCGATCAATAATGATTGGCTGCTTTTCCTCTGTTGGCGATCCAGGCGCATTGCCATCCTCATCCTTCAAAATGAACTTGTAAGCGGTCGCAGGTACCGATACCAGAATTTTCCGTTTGGGAGCTCCCAAGCCGCTGATCAAATCGATCAAACTATCCGCATTGTACAAATCGAACAAACCCATCAATCGCGACGGATGGAAAGTATGACTGTCGTCGTCATCTTCGGCCAAGTAATGCGTGGGGAGCGTAAATAGATCCACATACCTGATGACAAACACGACAGGCTAGGAACATTTGCATTAGCGCGTATAGGATAGATCCTACGCAGAAAAATTATGGTGAATAGACTTGTTTGTGAATCACACCTGAACGCACGCGAAACAGTGCAATCGCGTGAAACGCGCTACACCCGTCTAAAGCAACGACTATGGGTTGTTATAGATCATTTCGATATCCTATTGAACAGTGAATCACTTAAGGATATTAATTAGGATTCATCCCTGACTCACTGTGCGTCTGACAGGACATTCATTTATAGTCGATGCAGTTATGGTGACCGAGTGACTATTTCTTAATAGAATGACAAGGGTACTGTTAAAGGAATTCTGAATCTGTATAATCATGTGTTAGACACGAGGAATAACAAGCAAAATTAAATTTAAATACACATTAGGTTCAACAAAATATTTCGAATGAAAATAACTATGATTAGACATAGTATTAAGCAATTAAAATATTAAATATAATTAATTTAATATTCTACGTGACAAAAGAAAAGTAGAAATTATATTAATCTACATAAATAAATAATTAATAATGAAATATTTAATTGAAATAAAAGAGAGGAATGTTCGTTTCCCCAGCAGAATAAAAAGTTAGTTCGGTATCAAGGTGAGCCAATGATCAAAGGATCATTTCGATTGTCAGAATAACAGCGTCAGTAAATTCTGACGAATCCCGTCGGTCATGCTCCTGTCATGCAGTCGGATGACATCTTTCGTTCTCGTTCGCATTCAACAGCGTTCCCTGCCCCCGAAATCTCATCCATATTCAATTGAAAAATACCGAACGCTTCGACGACAGGATTCGCGAATGATCCCGGATAATTGGAAGGCGCGACGATCGACAGCGCGGACAATCGATCACCCAACTGGTGCATCGGACTGTTGCGGCATTCCTGGCGCGCTACCGAGTCTACAACTGGCACAAGGTTAGGCAGATAGACCGAACATGGATAAGTAGTTTTTGCTGAACGGTCTTCTGTGTCTAGTCGATAATTCATTGGGACACTTCAGCTGATTACCATTATGTATCTTGGGAATTTTTCAATCACCGTTGTAACGTATACATCATTTTAATCGGAATTTAATTATTCTTAACCCTTTGCACTCGGAAGTATTTCGTTAGAAATACTTAACATTCTCTAACCAGACAAAGACGATGGATTTTTTTTAAATGAATTCAAAGAGAAATCACAGGTAAATTGAGAAACAAAGCCTTTTTATCCAAATATTTCACGCACCAATGTTCAATATTAAATATCAGATTTTATAATTCTACTGTGTCAAATCAAATGGTGATTGAGAGTCACCTCTCGAGTGCAAAGGGTTAAATTATACTCTCAAATGGAAGCAGTCAATTTTATATTTGATCTGAGCTTAACCCTTTACGGACAAAGGTTTCTTGAAATATAAAAAAGTTTCGGCAGATGAAACTGAATTACCTATCAATTGCTTGATTTAAAAAAAGGTAACTACGTGCTGATCTCTTGCTGTTTGAGTAATTAAGTCATTCATCATGTCATCGTCGACTTTCGTCCGCAAAGGGTTAATATTAAATAGTGAATATTGTACTATCTTAGATTCACTGATCTCATTAACTCAGTTAATCTTTTTTTAGGCAGTTCCAAATAGATGATCCATTTTACAATGGAAAATCTAATTGTAAAGGATTCTACTTACTTCGTTAGCTCCTTCAAATCGAACTGCTTCGCCAGATCTTCACCTTTCGTGGATAGAACCACGAAGATTCTCTTATCCTGCGACTTCCTCACCAGCTCATCCTTCAGTCCTTTCACAAAATCTAGCAGTCGTTCCTTCGTACCAGCTGTCATGTTTAATTGGACTCCATCGATCTGTGGATTCATTCATTCTGGTTAATACTTCGAGGGTTTTTAAGAGTGGATGGGAAATTTCGATAGTTACGTCTTTCAAGATCCCGAGCAGACGAGCGATGGTCTCCTGGCGTACTGTACCGGAAGTCCTCAGCGTCTTCGCGTGGTCTTCGACGGAAATCATGAACTGCAGAGGCGGGTTGATCTTCTTCAGCGAATTCCGGAAGTCCTCAAAGTCTGAAGAATACGGTTTACTTAGAAAACAATGGAAAATGATATGCGATTAATAAATACATTACAATTTCCCACGGAAGTCGCGTCAAATCATTGAAAAGAATAACAAGTCCATATAATCCAAGTATAATCGAGTCCATTAGTTCTACTCGATGAAACACGTGATAAAACTTTCGTTACAAATGCACAACAATCATACAATTAAAAATATAATACGGGATAAGGAGAGAGTCGAGAGTATACGCGATTACCGCGACAAAACCGGAAGTTCAGACGGTTTTATGTTAGAATTGAACTCTTTGTTGAACGTTCTTAAGTTATATACTTGTTCATCTGTTATCATAACGTCCACATCTCTCGCAATAAAGCACGGTTTATAGCAGTGTTAAAAGGATAGGATAAAAACACTTTTACCGATCTCAATCGTTCCCAGTAGTTCATCGTAATCGTGTAGGTTAATTGCATGGCAATTAACCGTCCGTGATGTATTCTTTTGAGATATATCGTTCGATATTGCGGGTTCAACGTTAAAAATCTACACATTCCCTCGTATTTTTAACTAAACCGTGACGTAAACACTACGATAGCCACGTTCACCGGCAAAAACCGTTCCTGGCCGGCCAGTTCCGCCTTCCTTTCCACGTGATTGTCAATCTCGGGACAACAGTCGACACGGCAAGAAGCTGTTCGGCGAAACGGAATCACTGCCTTCGTACAATTAATCATGAACTTTCACGCATTCGCGTAATTGGCCGCGACACTGGTCATTATGAAGAATCGCAAGTTGTTGTTGCCTATTACCGATCCTCCGACACGATGATCCCGTCAACTTTATCGACTGTTTTAATTGCACGTTTCGGCTGGTTCGGATTACCCCCGGAAATTGCGGCAAGATCGATTCATCGCAATTAAGTGCAATCGAATGAAAATTCTGACTTTATTCTGATCACTTTATTCTTGCCACCTCAATCATTAACCCTTTACACTCCAGAAGCTTTTCACAGGAAATATTCAATATTCTAAAGAGATACAGATGACATTTTCTTAGATTGAATTAAGAAATCTCACATGCATCGAGGAAGAGAACTATGTTCTTTCAATATTTCGTACATTGATGCATTATACAAAGTTTAATATTAAATATCAAACTTTACAGTTCTACCGTGTTAAATCATTTGGCGACTGAGAGGCGCCTCTGGAGTGCAAAGGGTTGATATTTCATAATCGTTATCTTGGTCAATGCCACAAATAATACTATCAGTTTCATATTTCCATTTCATCAGATAAAATTTCGAGTATTTGCGTTTCTTACATCCGAAATGTTAAAAGTTCAAAATCAAAATGACAATTTATGGAAAGGTGCGTCCGACCCCTGCTTCATTAACGAAGAATGCACGTTTCAAAGTTAAATCACCGAATCGAGTCGGTCCGAAGGCAGCTTTTTGCCGGTTTCAATTAGGTTTTTATTAACCTCGGCGCGGCGAGAAACGCGAAAAAAGAGTTGCACGGCAAAAGTGCGTAATCCGTCCGAGGGATTGCATCGCACGCAATCCGTTCCTCCGATATTACGTCTGTAAATGGCGCGCGGAGGAACAGGTTTCGCCGAAATCTCCGTGCCGTGCGCGCGGAGATCGTGCGTGGCGCGTATCTTTCCAGAAAATATCGGCCGCGTGTAATTATTCCCGCTCAAGGATACATCAAACGGGATTCGACAACTCGAAACACCTTAAATCTCTCCGTTCGTAATTACCTCGCCGATTCCTTGACAGCCAGCCGGCTCGGGAGAACTGGTATGGCGGCGCTCCGTGGCGGAAGGAGCGAGAAAAAAATGTGAAATCAGATCGTGCCATTTTCGTGAACGTTCACTGCCAATGGCGAGATCGAGTGGGATTAACGCTGGACACCGGCTAGGCGTGATTTAGGCAACGGGGAAAGTGATACCGGCCGTGTTCTCGCATCTGGATCATCTGTGTCCACTTTCGACGATGGCCACACCCACGTAACAATTTCATACGGTGTAAACATTTCTTCGAAACCTCGATACACATCGAATCGATCGTGCGTATGGATATAAACGAATTGGAAGATTATTTTAAAGGAGACTGTTTAAGAGAGTCTATCGAATAGATATTCAATAGAATTTGATCTTCAATCTTTCATGATCTTTCAATGAAATTTGACTGCCACGAGAGTTTCGTTATGGTAATCCTTATTGCTTCGTGGTAAAGGCAAGTTGTAGAAGTAATTAGTAATGATTTGGTATTACAGTACTCGTACTACGCTATTATCTACTAGGTTGTTACTAAAGATTTTTATTCGATATCAATGTTGTATTGTAATTGTTTTCAAGCAATTTCGAAGCTCCGGTCATCACCGTGGCAGTCGTGTTAAATAAGACGCTCGTCGCTTCGAGTCTGGCTAGGTTAAAATGGCACCAGAAATATCTTTGGAATATTCTCGAGTAAATATTTCCACTGAGAACAACAAGAAAGACTCTAAAATCTGAAATTTCCTACGTCTGGAGAACCAAGCGGAATCTTACCAATTTCCCCATAAATCACTCAATTTCCCCCGAGTGAGCTAAGTTTTAACCAGGCTGAGTACGGTGTTCGCCGTGAGGTGAGCCTTTTTTTCTCGAAAAACTGGTGCCCGAGCAGAGCCGCCATTCACGGCGAGAAACGAGGGCGGGAAAAAAGAGGAATCGTATCCGCGGAGCCCGTTTTCGCGCGATTATGTCACAAACGTGGCACACGTAGGCGCGCGTCTGTCCTCGCCCAGCCATTTTTCTTTTGGTGATTCCCTTGCTTTTTTGTTTTCGTCGCAGCGAACGTCTGGGCCGCACCACCCGATACACACGTTTGATCCGCGGTGGGCATCGAATTTTACGCGTGACATACCGTAATCAGCCGGACGGCCCTCTCTCTTATGCATAACGAATCGATTCCAGCGAACCTTTCGCAACTCTGGCCCCTATTCTCGCCGGGAAATTTGTTTGCGACTTGCGCAACCAGTTGTTTTTAATGACACGCGAAATAAACGTGTGCGTTCGTTGCAATTACACCGCGAGTGCAAGCGCGTCGGTGTCGATGGTTTACGACGGTGAAATCGATGGATTATTTATCGGTGATTTTCGACGTGGAACCTCTAGCGAACTATTTTTAAATTTAAGTGATTGTTCAGCTACTGGTTTTTCAGAGTTTGTAGGAACTTTGATAGTTCACTGTATTTTATTTATTTATTCATTTATTTGCCAAGGAACTATTTTTCTGGTTATATTCGTAAAAGTTCTCTTATTATTTAAATTGATTTAAGAAATCCAGGAGGGTGAATCAACAGGCTGAATTTTAAATGGATGTTTTATAGTTTGTTATAAGGATTGTTGACATTAAGGAATACAGTGTGCATCTCTTTTATGCCGATTTGAGTTTCAAAGTGGATTTAAATTTAAATTGAGAGGTAACGAAGTCACGGGAAACTGTTTTTAATTGGATTAAATGAAACTCCGGTTTGATGGGGCTAATGATAGTGACAACTTCGTGTTAGGATTATGAATGAGTGAGCGAAGAAAGGGAAATGGATGAGATTGCACTGATGCAATTGCATCGTCGGCTAGATGAGGAGGAAACTGTTGCAGCAGGAAAATTTCGCGTGTAAGAGTCTATTGTTCGTTTGTCGCGAGTGGAACGATGGATTTATCTTCGGTGTGCACGTATATTTGTGGAACTTTTGTAAAATACTGAAATTTATTTATTAACTAGTAACGACTGTAACTTGGAGTGCTTGTTGCCATTTCATTGTTCTTAGGTTCGTTAGGTAACCTAAATCACCATAACTGAGAAGCATTAACTTGCTTAAAAATTTCTGGTAATCATTAATCGAAACGTGTATTGTCGTTAAAATAATAACCCATTTCGAAATACCTCTGAAACCCGTTTAATATTTTTAATCGAATCGGTGACGACAGTTCATTAATCACCGTGATAAAGATAGTTTTCGCGACTGGAAGTTGATGACATAATTGCGCGTAGTCATTGACACAGTGAAGAAGTGTAGAATATACTGCAAACAACTGTAAATGGTGAATTATAAAATGATCTCTCATATCACTTTAACACAGAATTGCGCGGATGTTAACCCTTTGAACTCTGTAGGCTCCGATATTGCACCAGTTATAATATTAAATATTTTAATCAATCTTAAAGAAACCACCCTAAAATTATTCGATTTTTCGCACATCCAAATTTTCTACTAAGAAGGAGAATAAAAGATCAATGAAATGTTACAGCATTTCTCATTTTCGCTTTGAATACCATAAAAATTAGTTGCAGTTGCTGACAGATTACAAAACAACCTGGAGTGCTAAGGGTTAATACAAATGGTAAGTTGTGAATGAAAAAATAATTATTCTTCGTTGTTCCGCGCGCCACAGACGAAAAGTGAGAGTGGAATGGCTTAAGTATACTGTAACAAATGAGTGATCACGAGAACATGGTACGTTGCGGTTGGGATTCGATATCCTGTTGCAAGTTCAAGGATGTGGTTGCATCTCTATGGATGCAAGATTTACGCAATCACTCTTTGTACTATTTGCGTTTAACGTGGAAAGAATTAACCGAGAAACTATTGTTTCGATCGACTATAAAGAAAATCGAGACACTCTTTCATCAAATAAAGCAAACGATCGATTAACACGTTGACTGCCAAATAAGCACTCGCCAAAACCTCCACACAATCAAAATAATTTTCATACTAAAACAGAAGCTAAACGGTCAAAATTCTTCGTAACTTATTATATTATAAAAATATTCTTCGAAAAATTCTTCGTATATTTAATACATCTAATAAAATTCAGTTCGTTCGATGCGTCACCGAGAAAATTCATTTTTAAGATGATGGAGAAAATGCTGTCACCCGAATTCGGACGACATGGCAATTAAAGCGTTAAACAAAAATTGCAGGCATTGTAATCGAATCATAAATCATCCAGTTACATTTGATTCCATAGAGGGTCCAAGACAATGAGATATTCACGCAAGCTCTTATCAAAAACTGGAAAACACTGCAATTATTCTTCCTGTAAGTTGCTTCCATATAAATGCTAATCGTTTCATGAGTTATTAAATGAATAATTCCGTCACGAATTCCATCAGGTCTCGGCTGACGTTCTTCAAATTTGCAACATAATAGCTTCCATGAATTCCCTATGTCCGCTTCCCTGTAATCCGGCAATAATTTTCCCCGCACGATTGTTCTCAACGAATAAGAAATTATGTGACATAATCGTTAACCGTCGATTGTGACGCGATTATCGCGAACTGTCCGCTAAACGCATCGTTTTACGTCAAAATCAACTCATAGGATCATCGCTAATCATTCCGAAGTCGAATTCATCGCGATCAGCTTACCGGAAGTCGAGAGATTTCGCACGTCGTATCCTTGATGCACCAGCGTGGTGCACCTGCACAGTGCGTTCGTCAGTTTTCCGACGTCGGAAACGGAAGTGTAACAGACGACCTCCCTTCCAGGCGATGTCTTTTGTTTCGGGCATTCTGAAACAGTCGAAAAATTTCGTTACACAGAGATAAAATCACAGATTTCTCTTCCACTGTTGAAACCTATAAAGTTATTTAATCTATAGTTTCATACGAGGTAATTCTTAACTTTCATTCAGGAAAAAGAATCAAATATGATAGCAACATACATTTATTCACAGACAGAATAATAAATAAGATGCAATTTTCCATATCAACAGTTCTAATAAGTTACAAATACAAAAGAGAATCAAGGATTATCAAATATGATAGCAACATACATTTATTCATACACAAAATAATAAATAAAATGTTACTTTCCATATCAACAGTTCTAATAAGTTACAAATACAAAAGAGAATGAAATTCTAGGAGGGTTTCTATCCTTTCTCTGCGATTTTTCTAAGTAGATATTTATGTGAATTTATTTCGTGGCTAATTTACAATATAAATCAACCGCAAACTTATTACCATTGCGAAGGCGTTTATTATCTGGAAATAAAATAAAATTCCCATCAACTTCAGCGGTAAGTCTCTCCGTGTCCCGTTTCATTTATCAATATTTGCTATAAATGCATAAAATCCGCAGTCTATTTATAATCCGCGAATGCACAGAGACCCCGTTGCCTACTAATAATGTTGCAACGCCGCGTAAAACATAGTATCGTCGCACATGACCGTTTCATAACGCCTGTTGTCTTCCGACGAGGGACGAGATGCTCGTCGACGAACGTGTCTTCCCAGGAAATCGAACGCACGTGAACCGAGCAGACGCAACGGTAACGCATCTGTAATTTTCGCGGCGACCCTGACGCGTCGCGAGGAAAGAAACGACACCGAAAATTAGCGTCCGCGTAGGATCCGTTTTGTTACGCGCATTGATTGAACGTTGCCGTTGACATCATCCTCCGCACGCTATTGCGAACCTGTTGCTATAATAATCGTTTGCATAGCCGCGCGCAGCCTTTCCATTCCCCGAGAAAAGAAGAAACAACACAACACGCGGATTCGATGTGAATTTTATTAACAATAAATATTTCTTCCATTCTCGGACCAACGGAGGTAACTGTAAAGTCTCATGGTAAAAGATTCGACTCTTTTGTAATTAACCTAGTCGAATTACTTTTCATTCGAGATCGAGAAAATGGATAATTGAAAAGCTAGTGAATGTTCATAAGAAATATTCTGATTTTCCTAGATCTGCTACTTTTACTGTTGAACCGTGTTATTTGCGAGTATAATTATTACTTCTTAATCCTGAAAAATGAATGATTTATGTAGCTTCTAATCTCTCCAGTGCAATTAACATTCGCCCATTAATTATTCTCGTACATTGTTGCAGTCGGTATCGTCTATCCAACGAAATTACCATTTCAATTACCATTCTATATTCTGAAATTTCTCAATACTCCAACTTCGATAAGAAGAATCACTCGAGTACAATTCGAAAAATCTGCAACACTCGAAAATCCTCGTAAAAGAGAACCTCTACGAAGGACATCCTGAAACGACCACTATTTAAGGATCGATCGCAGCCAAAAGTTCGAAGTTCACCACGACGTCCGAATAAGAATACTTTCTACGTTGGCCAACATATCGGGCAGATATTTGTCAAACGGAACAGCATTTTTCATCGTTCGTTGTCTCGGCGAAAGGTCAGAATTTGCATCGTATTTCTTATCAGACGCCTCGATAGGGGAACGATCGTTGCCGCCGGTGAAAGCGCGAGCGCCGGGACGCGCTTTTATTTTCTTAAATCGCGTGATCCCCGGCCACCGTTCGAAATGGAAAGTCCGTTTACCCGATTGTCCGGCGAAACTCGCAGTGTAATTGGTGCACCGATGCGCCCGCCCGAGAATGGAATCCTCTCGCGCGCGGGTAAATACTCTCGCATAGTCGCGGGCTCTTTTCGCGCGCGCAGACGTCCCGGCCGACCGGGTTTGGTGACGCGAATGGTACCGTCCTTGCGCGCGATCGCGCGGACCGCCGTTGCTCCAGTTGCCGATGGCGCAACTCTAACCTTAGAGGACGGGACGTTCCCGATACCGAGACGGAGCGACGCGAAACTCCCCGAAACGAGAAGATCGGACGGATAACGGTTATTGGATCGAGGATGCGCGAGATATCTATCGATGTATTAATCGTTGTTTTCTAATGCACGGAAATTAGATTGGAATAGATAGCTTCGTTCGTTAGGTGTTTGATCGGATTCTAAGTGGAATAAAATTTACTTTCGTTATAATTTTTCAGTGGAATAAGGATTTTAGATCTTTGGTCAATATTGTACTGGACGTTTAAATGATCGGTGTTGCGAATTCAAAAGTTTGCGATTTAGTAATGATAGTTCTAAATGATTCTAAGTGGAATAAAGTTTATTTTCGTTATAATTTTTGAATGGAATAAGGATTTTAGATCTTTAGTCAATATTGTACTGGACGTTTAAAAGATCGGTGTTGCGAATTCAAAAGTCTGTGATTTAGTAATGATAGTAATTAAAGGTACTATTCGGTATCGAGGATGTAAACGGAATATGTTAATACACAGAGGTGAAAGAGAATGTAATCAAAGCCGCATTAAGACTAGAGGAATAGGAAAAAATGAAGGAGATGAAGATGAAGGCACACGCATCCGATAATTGTGTTTGCAACCGCATCGAGGTGCATCGCTCAATTAAGGACGAAGTTAGAACTGACATCATACGATTCACTGTGTCTTAAATCGTGTAAACATTATTTAATCTTTCAAATTTTAATATAACCGTCGCGGGTGTGAAGTTCCGGCCCGTATTTGTAACTCTTTTGCTGGTTAATTGACACCTAGTCGTTTCCTCTGAAAAGTGCGGCGAGAGAAAAGAGGAACTAAAAAACAAGGAAATCGATGGACGCGATTTCTCGGAACCGACATTCGAAAATTGGTATTTTGAAACGATGATCTAACTTGGATATTATATAGTTGATAGAAAATTTCATTCGTTTCGAATCGGAATTGTAATTCCTATCAGACGCCGCGTCATTATTCAATAAAACGGGAAATGCGAGGCTTAGATTGTGCCACGGAAGATTAAAATAATTATCATAGTGTAGATTAATATAATTTACGACGTGCAATTACGCTGGAATCGTATGGGAAAAAACAGTATCTATTTACGTGGAATAAACATTATCCTCGTAGCATGCAACACTGGTTTAGATGCTTTTCATTCATCACTCTCATTCATGAGCCCACAGAGTGACGTTTAGAATGCGTCCGAAGCGTGTTAACGAGTAGAATAGTTTCTCTTTAGTCAACACCTTCCAAAGGTGTTGAAAAATTGATAATCTCATTTCATTCATGCTAAAACTTCAATGGGACTTACTAATCATTCTAATAAATACATATCAAGAATATGACTTAACATTTTTCAATATTCTCTAAGTAACATTAACAAAGAATTAACATTCTCTCCCTGCAGTTCAAACGAGACATGTCAATAAAACACTTCTATCATCTGTCACTAAAATCTCTCAATGATCCTAATTAAGAAAATCCTTTCACCTACTCTCCGATATTCCTAATAATCACCACGCCCAACAAAAGAATATCAACAATATCTTAACCCTTCCTGCACAAGAATTCAATCCTCTAAAACCTTCCACAAAGAATTGATTAAAAGGTCCAGAAAAATTGCTCATTAACTTATTAATATTCGAAAAACCTAGCACCACCAAATTCCCAGTACTCAAAATCATCAACCAACGAAACAGAACCAAACGAAAGAAAGCCCAACGAAAGCAAACCCACGAAACTAATGAAAAAAACCAATAAAAACGAAAAAAAAATAAAAAACTCACGTAAACCGTATCCCAGTCCTAGCAGTCCAAGAAGGACCACAACGATCGTCCTGTCGATCATCCCGCGTCGTCGATCCTATCCTCGTCAACAACACTGGTGTCTAGTGTCCCGCTAGATCAGCAGCTGGTCCGCGCGTGGTAGCCTCAGAAGTGACACTCCAGCCCCGAGATCGGCGTTCATCGAGATTAAAAGGAACGATCGGCGAGCGTGGTGTGTCGGCCGGGTCTCTCGGTTGGCCACCGGTAGCAAAAAGGAGGTTCCCTCGCGACTCTCCGCTTGGCCCGGCTTCGGGGGGGAAAGTGTTCCTCTCTTTGTCTATCGTGCGAGAAAAACGGGCGTGGGGGATCAAAGGAGGACGAAGGATCCTTCGAGTTCGAGAGCGCGTTCCGCACTGAACCTTTCCGAGGATTCGTCGCTCTCTTAGTAAACCCTACCTGATCGGATGGGAAGGCGCGCACACAGCCGTACGCTCGCGACTAGTACGCACACGCTCGCGGAGGCTGAGGGACAAGGTTCGAGGGAGATGGCAGATTACACGTAGACCGGGGATCGGACATCGTGGGGGAGCGAGAGATCGGTCGCGGGGCATTACGAGCGTTGGGACCAGGCGGATTACCGGATGCCCGGGTGGGGTACCCGGACTGGCCCAGATCGGGACACTTTCCGTGTTACACGTACGCCACCAGGTTAAAAATAGGATGACTCGTGGCTCCTTCGCGGTTTAGCTCTGATGCAGCCGTGGCGACGCGTTGCCGATTATTTATAGGAGCCTGTGCACTCGATGGTGTCTCAGGAGAGACATGAAACTGTTTTTCAATGAAACTTTATGCATCTTGTGGTGCGTGTCTAAAAACGAAGGACTCTGGAGGATTTTTTCATGATGGTTCTACGTTTTTGAACGGGTGACCTTTAACCCTTAGCAGTCCTATGTCGACTCAGACTCGACATTCTATTTTACTGCAACCTCTATCTGTTTTAACCATGTTTTCTGTGTTTATTTGTAGTATCACAATTGTACCATTTAAAGGTAACATTTCAATGATTCCCAAATATTCTTGAATAAATAAATAGAGCGTCATATTAAGCTGTAATTGAATGAACTAACGTCGACGTGAACCTCGAAGTGAGAAACCAAAAGCACTTCGGACCGCAAAGGGTTAAGTTTGTATGTTACTGTAGTAAGATGATAAATGTGAGATGTTCAGAGATTATCATTCAAAGGAAAAGAAAAGGATTCATGAGGTTTGGAAGTTAACCCCTTGGCCTATGATGTATTTCTCAACTCTGGTCGATACGGCTGCTTTGTCATTAATAATTTATTGAAAAAAGAGAAAAATTCTAAGGATATATGCCTATATTTCCTTTTAAGTATGATAGTTGATTACAGAGGAATAATATTCACTTTGAATTCGAATGAATTGAGTAACAATTTGTTGAACCATGTTGAAAATCTTCACGAGTCTAACTCGTTGTAGGATAAGGGGTTAACTTCAGCGTCATAGCCGAAGATGCTACCTTAATGTAGTAAGCTTCTAGTAGAATTGGAGAAGTTCCAGGTTCTTGGTCATGCAAGATGGTTAAAATACTAGAATACTTTGTGACTCATGGAATGTAGTGTCCAGAGGTATTCTGATTACAGCTTTGAACAGTGATACCATGTGGTTGTCATAGTTTGCCACGTTCGAACTGGTTTCTGCATGAATCATTGGAGACTTTGCAAATGGACAGTGATATTTGTTACTTTTCTGGTATTTATAATAGGATTCTATAAATTTTCGTCGTAAATATCTTGCGTGCCTATGTACGGTCAATGATTAATGATTGAATAATGCAACAAAGCGATCGACGTGCACTATGAAGATGAAAAATTCATGAGACCGGAAGGTAAGTTTCTAGGATTTAGGTGAAGGTGAGTAACAATCGAAAAGATTAAACTTGTTTCTAGATTGAATCCATCCCAGGTTGGACAGTGTCATGTTAACCGAGAGGTTGAAGAAAAGAGAATGTCTGCCATTTTAAGCCATCGTTTTCACTTTCAGCGAACTAGGGTCCTGGCTTGAACCTTTGGTCAACGTTCAGAACAGAATCTCTCAGCCATAATAATCTCTCTGACCTAATTTATTTTACACAGGTCGATTCTCTGTCGAATTCAATTAAAACACGATAAAGGGGATAATATTTTAATGATACTTCGAAAAAACTGGTCGCCAGGTTCTTAAGGATTGCTGTAATATAAAACGATTGATAATTACGTTAATTTAATCCTTCGTGTCCTTCGTATTCATTCATATTTATCTTTTATTAATACCAGTATTTTCAATACTTCAAGGAGAAATACTTCGTATTTGGATATTTCAATACTTTTTTACAGGCAGTAAAATATAAATAGATATATTACAAGGGAAACGAAAGAAATCGAAATTTTTTCAAAATCTAAGTACACTCGGTGCATGGCGACAGTTTCAATGAAAGATACTCGGAGTATCTTCGGGACACAGAATTAATGTCAGAGAGCAATAAAAGAATTCGCCACACGGACAAATACTAAACAGCGCCTACAATAACCATAAAATGACAATAAAAAGTTGGCAGCGAACGTTACGAAAGCACCCTTAAATCGACAATTAATCTGCCGTAATTTGTTCGTAATTTCGCATTCCACGTGGGACTGGTGTACCGTTGAACGACGCTGCTGTCGCGCCATTGACAACGACAATCAACGCTTTCTCCGACACGATGTTTGCTCTGTCATTAATTCACTTCTCGTGCCGGGAGAAAAATGATCTCGTTAACATAGTCTCCGTTTCATGAATCTCCGCGATCCGTACAGGAGAAGTTCAGGGTTCAAGTGGGCCGCGGGGTGTAAACAGTTTGCGTCACGGGCAATCGAGAACGTTGACGAAGTTAAGTATTAACACTTGTACGTTGCTAGCCGATGGGTCTCCGCAGACCCAGAAACTATTCTCTTGCATCCATTCTCTTCCTTCGTTATTGTAACAGTAAAAGGTTTCACTCGTTGTACTGAAGATTTATTTCTTGCATAATTGATCAATACTTCGATATATCAATTTTCTTTGTATACGTGATCAATCGTATTTCATTAATACTTCCGAAACACGAATCTACTAATTGGATCTCCTTTTTAACCCTTTGCACTCGAGAGGTGACTCCCAGGCACCGCCTGATTTGATGAAGTAAAATTATAAAATTTGATTGCTGAGAGCTTTGTTTCTCAATTTACTTGAGTTAATTTCAAAAGATATCATCTTCGTCTAGTTAGAAAATGTTAAGTATTTCCAACGAAATACTTCCGAGTGCACAGGGTTAACTCATTGCGTACTGGTAACGAGAAATCTCGAGAAATGTGTTAATCAAAATTACAAAGTATCTAGTAGATTAGAATAATTCAGAACAAGCAAAGTAAACATTAAATTACATTCTTACAGTTATGTCTTTCGTCTAACATAAATAGTTCATTATAAATCAAAAAATTCCAGAAGACAGATATTGATCAAGACATCAAACGTAAAGAAAGTTGTACTGTAACGAATTCTCTTTGAGAAGAAGGTGCTAGTGACCTACAATACGAAACGACTTTTTCGTTTTAGATTGAATGGTTTTTTGCAAGGGATCTACGAAGATGAAGATCATACCTGTATCACGGTCGATCGGAACCACGCGCCGCAACCGACAGGCTCGGACTACCATAAGTAATACGAATCCTCGTTCTCATGATGCAGCACGTGTTTACCCGTTCGTCCGGTATCCAGGATAAACCGAGCTGCCGCTAGATTAATCACCGATGTATGCTAATCGGCGACGATCACCGTTGCACCGATGCAGCACGTTACGTCAGCGTGCGTCTCGCGTATTATTGTCACGCCGGAGATATTACGAATTCATGCGCGCCGCTCTTTTCAATTGTTCGCACCCTCGCGGGCCAGCGTTTGGTCATTGTTAATTATTGATCGGTGGTCTCGCAATTGGGCAATCATTTCTGGAGAAAAGTGAGCCTTGCATCGAAGCTTTCCAATTTCTCTGCAAGAGCTTTTTCTACAAAGATTCCGAAGAGAATTGATAGAATTTGTAGACGCGTAGGTTAATATTGATGTAAACTTCATGGATGTGCGTGTATATGTATGGGTGTGGCGTGCATGTATGCGTTGTTTCGAATAAACGCAAAAAAAAGAAAAGATATTAAAAAAACGATGTCTGTGTTGACAACAAAAGTAATAAATTATCATCGTTTAAATGAACGTCTATAAATCTTTGAATAATTCCCTCTGAAAATTTATCGAATTCCGTTCCAACTGTATATGTTGTTTTATGTTTTGATATTAGGTTCATTTCGTGAACTGCAAGGTGATCATAGAACTTTCGATAACCGTCTAATTTTCAAGGAAATGAAGAATTTCTGTATAGAGTGTGTTAAACGTGTAAATTTACGTCGATCACGTAGTCAGTTTATTTTAAGACAATATGTGTTCAAAACTATGTGCAGGCTATAAAAATACAAATCTGACGGCATTGTTTATGGAAACGTGTAGGAAACGCCGCCGGCTACTTATCGCCGCTGTAAAACAATGGCGGTTTAAAGATCAGGCGTTACGATGCTTCAGAAATTCGCGAAATCGTGTTGATAGATTGATCAAGGTGATAACCAAAAAAGGGTCGATACCTCGGCGACTGGATATCGATAGATCGTTGGAGGGAGATCGTCGTCAACTGATCGTGAGAACTGTTCTTTCTGCGGATAAGCGGACTGCATCGATTTCATTCTTAGAAAACAGTGTCCTTATGGTCTCTACAACAAAATCTAAGAAATCATCATTGATTCAATTCAATCGATTCATTCACCTTCTACTAATCCAGTATTCATTCAAATCTTAACAAATTCACCCATTTACCACAATTCACCCTCGAAATGAATAAATATTAGCTACTCGTACATACAATTACATTAAAAGATGTTTTCCAGAAAACCATGAATCACACAATTCCCAGAGACATACAAAAATTCAACAGAACCTCTAATCGAAATTGAAAAAAAGAATTTGATCGATGTCGATGACCCAATCGTGTTCTACGGCGTTTAGTCATCGACTGATAGAGTGATAATGACTGCAGCCGGTCGTGTTGGTACCGCGGTCACGTGACGCGACGCGTCGTTCGCCGACGAATATCCGAGGCCCACGGTCTGAAAAGAAGACGGACGATCAGGTGAATCATCGTCAATAAGGCCGCGCCGCGAATATCCAGGTCTGCGTATATATTTCACGGCGTTGCAGTTTCTTCCTACGAGTTACGTCACTCCGCCGAGAGGGACGACAAAGCGGGTCTCCTCCGTGGTCTGTCGCGGCGCGCGATTTCCGTGGCGTCCGCGCGAAAAAACGATTGCCACACGGAATCGACACTCCTCATACGCAATAAATTTTGAATGAGATATTGCGCCCCGTCGAAAGAATGCTTCCCCGCCGACGCCCGCGCGACCTTTATTCGCCGGGCTTGTCGGGCTTTCAACAAGAATTCATTTCCCCCCGTAATTACCTTTATTTATGACCCACGGAATCGTCGATGAAAGAGCAAAAAAACAGACCGTCAGAAAAAACGAGCCGCGGGGAATTAAACAATGAGAAAGGAAAGCCTAAACGAACGAAGGGAAAGAAACGTTTAAGTTGTCGTTAATCTAGAGAAGTTTGATGCCGGCTTCCCTCCACCGTCGCGGCCACATTAATCTCTGACCGACCAGAGACGCCGAGCGGCTCGAGTATTACACGATGTTAAAGAAGAGAATAAATATTAGTCTTGACGAAGGCATGATTCATTTGTTACTCCTTTGGGAGGCCTGTTCCCCGGTAATTACTACCGCGATTTGGGGTGTATTAAGGTTTCGACGGTGAAGTGATTTAAAGGGTAATTCATTGGGAATGTTCGACGTGTCTTCCTTGATTCTCTGATTAATGAATTACTTGCTTTCGCGTCTCATTCGTTTCGCGAGTTTAATGATGTTTCAATGGGACGTTGGATGTATAGGCTCTTCTGTTTCGGGTATTATCAAACATTTCCTTGAATCTTTCAAACTTTGAACAACCTTCTAATAAACAGATTGGTTAAATGAACCATCAGAATAACAAAACAAGCAAATCTGAGGCTCAACGCGAAGCTAAAGAACTCCCGCAAACATCAATGAACATCAATGAACATCAATGAACATCAATATCAAAATCCACAAGCTAAACGGTCTAAGCGGGCTCATCATTCAATTTCCAGCATCATCGATCCAAGATCCTCGATTCGACGCGATTCAGTCCAGTAACATCGTTCAGACTCCGATTAATCGGTTCGAGTCGCGGGATCTCGGAGCGAAACGCCGTTTCGTCACGGGTGTCGTACTTTCGTCACACGCGGGCTGCGCAGACGCAATCTGAATTTCCCTTCTGGCAATGAAATCCCAATTACTGGGACAGGTATCGATTGTCGTCCGGTAGATCATTCCAGATCCACCGGCGGGACGAGGAAAAGAAAAGCGGCGCGTCCATCATCCGCGCGCCGCTGCGGGCGTTCTAGCGCGGTTGCAACGATGCAACGCGTCCGCGGCGCAGGGAAAGGAAGCCTTTTAGAAAATTACCGGCGACCGTAAAGAAAATCGTACCGCGGCCACTTGAAAAGGAGACACCGGTCGGCTGTCGCGGTAGGCGTCCGACTGGCCGAGCCCGCCTTTTATTAAACCGTTCGCTCGTGGGCTTCGACGGCCTGACGCACCGATAGCACGTTCCGCGCTGGAAACCACCGATTACGCGACCGGGAAAATATTTTTTCCGCTCGTTGGGTCCCGTTTTCTTCGTTCACTAATGGATATTCCGGTATGTTCCACTGGATCGAACTAGCTTCACTCACGATACATTTCTATGAATGACCGGTGCTACCGTATTGTCTTTGCGCCGACACTGACAAGGAGAGGGTTAGACATAACTGTTTTCGAATGAAACTCTACGCACGTTGTAGTAGATATCTAGAAATGAAAAACTCTGGCTTTTCTGACAATTTCTTCGTTTTCGAAAGAAGCGAGTTTCAAATTTGTTGTCAAATGAATTTAGTTAAATAGAATGCTGCACAGTATGACACAAGGTAATCATTATACAACGTCTAGGATATTAATTTAAGTCTGGATCTTTTTTATCATTAATTATCTTCAACGATCGTGGCGGAAAAAATGAATTGCGAAATATTCGTTGAAAGTGAATCTTAATGAAATCTCTCCTGATGAGTTTTAAATTATTGAGAAGATGTTGCAGCATCCCACGTGGTGTTAGTCGCGAAAAATATATGTCTCGCGATTCGCCCACTAATTTCCGGACACGAAACTGTGAAAGGGTAACGTGACAAAAACTATCCGCCTCTTTCGCAAACTTTTTTTATGGTAAGCAGTTTTTTCGGTAATATAGTGGTTCTAATATTGGAGGACCGTGGCGCCTGGACCGCAGCCCGTTGGAGAGAGGTAATTTTATCTCCTTCGGAAGGTCGCCGCGTCGACGAGGACCTGCGTCTTCCTTTAAAGATCCACGTTTTATAAAGTGCAGCTTAAATATCGCAGCTCTTTCTTCAAACAATGAACTGCAAAAATAAGTCGAAAAATTGAAACATTAACGCTTTGCACTCGGAAGTTTTTCATTAGAAATATTTTAAGATTTTCTGATGAGATAGAGAGGATATTTTGTGAAAACACTCGACGAGAAATCGTATTTATATTAGAGGACAAAGCTGTTTGGATATTTCTAAAATTGATGCATTATACGAAGTATCAAATCTTATATTTTACTGTATGAAATCAAGTGGTGAGTGAGAGACCTTTCGAGTGTAAAGGGTTAATATCAGTCACTTGAAGGTTCCTAAATTTTCAAGAGATCCAGATAATTCTCACTTCATTCCTTTCAAAATTATTTTCAATTCTATCAGATTTCAACAAAATTCATAAGAAAAATCAATGTACCATAATTACCAAAAGTTTCTCACGATAAGTTACATCGAACCTCATTTAATCGATCCGTTTGTTTAATACAATTACCGAAACGTAACGTATAAGAGAATCAGCTTGGTAGTCACCGATTTTACCAGAGTACGACGCATTAAGGCGACAACACCGACGATTACGATATAGAAGACAGTTAACGGGTCGCAGGAAAGTCCCGGGCTGCGCCGAAATTTATTCCGTCGCAGGAGAGGTTGTACTTGCAAATAAAGGGAAGAGACCATTCTTATCATACCAATGATCTGTCAAAAACACAAAGCCACCGACAATGGAATCCACGGTCTCGTATCGCGCACGTAACCACGTCTCCGTAATTTACACGCGGCCCGACCTTCGTGCACCACCGAGTCACTTGCCAAAATATCGTACGGGGAACAATAAAAGGATTTCTGTGACACGCAAGGCCAGGAAAGCGGACGTACGGCCGGTTAAATTACAGGAATATGTGCAACGCGTACTGCGCCGCGTCGCGCCGCGCCTCGCTTCCAGAGGCATAAAGAAACATGGACACGATACGTCCAATCCTGCGCGGTGATCCTGTTTCGTGACAGCGTCAATTATCACCCGCAGCCTTACCTTAATAAAAATATGATCAATATACATCGTTCCTTTAACCGGTTCATTATCACGTTTTCAATTTGGACGGACGTGGATTTTAATTAAACGTCAAGGATTTGGTCAGTTTTTAAGTGCCTGTTGGACAAAATGATTTATCGGAGTTACCAGAATCTAATTAGGCGAGTTTAAATGTTACATCGAGGAAATTGGAAAATAGGTTTTCAGTAGAACTGATGGAGAATTTTGCTCGTAGGAATTTTTCCTAGCAATTTTTCTAGCAATCACTGTAGGAGGCATTTTTATGATAAACTCTAACCCTTTGCGGACGAATGTCGATATTCCGGCGAGATGAAATTTTCATATTTCGAAGACTAAGTCACAAAACAATGATTTAATTACTTGAATAACAAGAGATCATCACGTAGTTTTCTTTTGTTGTATCAATTATACAATTGATATATAATTTAACTTCATCTGTTGAAGGTTTTGCATATTTTAAAGAATCTTCGTCTGCAAAGGGTTAACTCATAGATAGAATTTTTATATTTGGAATACTGAGGCACAAACGAATGATTTAATTACTCAAACAGCAAGAGATCGGCGCGTAGTTTCATTTTGAATGATTTAAGCAACCGACGTATAATTGAGCTGTACCCGTTGAAAGTTTTGTACGTTTCACAGAATCTTCGCTAGGGGTTAATGATACAAAAAAAAATCGAACTGGTTTGCTTATGAAAGCTATTTCGAACAGAATCAGCTTAGTTACTGCTTAGAGATCGAGATGAATACGTTCCGTCGGTTGGAAAAGATCGCTCGACAGCGTAACATGTCAATGCAAACGGGATATTTATTCGGAGCGCGGCGCGCAGCTATCGAAAGGGCATAAATATTCAATCCGGCCGTATTGTCTGCAGATTAAAATCGGTAAAGGAAACGACAAGTGGCTGTTCCTGTTCCGTTTCGCGAAGAAATACGTCTGTGTACATCTGGGAGCGTGTCGACTGATCGATCAGCAACGATCATTCGATAAATGAGACTTATGTGGAAAAAGGACCACGCCCAAGTACCTGAGGGCCATGCCGGACAAGTATAAAGTTACTGCAGTTACGTAAGGGGCGACAAAGGCACACCATAAACTATATTTTAAACCGTGCCTCAACCGCGGGCCACGTGAACGATCGCCGAGGTTATTTCTGCTTTTGTGTTCGCCTCTTTCCACCCGAATTCACGAGATTTAAATATTTAATGCCCCGTTTAAACTTTTAATGCGCGGCTTTACGGTTTTAATAACCGATAAGTATAAAGTGTTCAATGTTTCGTAATCTCAATTTTGCAAATGGTACATTTGGATTTTCAACTCTAGAAATATTCGATCCTTCGATGTTTTCAAATTTAGATGAATATTCTATAGATTTGTAAACGATTCTATTCGTTGCACTTTAGATTGAATTTCTATGGTATAATTCTAAGGTCTACTGATAATCGTTCGGATGAGAACAATGAAATGTACGTTTATTATAGTGAAAAATTGATATCTTGTCTCCTTTTGTATTTTGATATTATATAAATAAATTTGTATGTTAATTTTCGTAATTAAATTGGAAGGGACATTGCACGTATTTGATTGGGAAGGGCGCGCAAAATCGGACAGCCGCAATTGTAACAAATTAATTGACTCGATACGGAAGAGCGGCGAGCGAACGCAACGATCGTGTCGCGAGATAATCCTTTCACCGCTTTGCATTTAACGGAACAATGAAGCCATTAAAAAAGTACCCTTCCTGGGAATCGCGCATTGGCGCTATTATTCCGGAGACGACACGATAATTTTAACACCTGATGATTACTGGGATATTTCCCTTAGCCTTGACCCTCGACATCCCTGAAGATCCTTCCTTCCACTAGAAAGTCCAGGAGTCTTCCACGAAAAATTACATTCTGCAGACAATCTGTAAAACGTAGTCTTCTTTCAACAATTTTTTAAATAAATCTAATCATTTCTAAATGTTGGAAACACCAGATAGAAATTAATGAATATATAATAATAATAATATATATATATATATTTCTAAATTCTGGAAATATTTATTTCCCAACGCACTTTATATATAATAATAATAATAAATAATAATAATAATATATATAATATATATCTATATTTATAAATTCTGGAAATATTTATTTTCCAACGCATTTTGAAGCTCAGCAACCTATGGTTTGGCAAACACGAGAAACAATAGTTCCTGTCGGGGAACTTACAACAATTATTTAAAAATTTGGGTGTTTACCGTTCCCTCGGGGGACGTGCTCGTCCAGAGATCCAATTTAGGCTTCTTGACGGGAAACGGCGAAGACGTAAGACCCGAGATGTCGACAAAGGCACGTAAGAGATAAGCCCGAGGGCTTCGAACTACTTATTCCAGGCAAGCGGACACCCGACGAGTCGATTCCTCGGCGATATGAAAGTTCTCGCCAGGTGAAAGAGCGAGCGAGCTTATTTGCATTTGATAACAATTCAACTAAATGGCTAAAACAAGAACAGATCGTTGCGAAACGATTGACAGGCACCTCTCGACCGTCCCGGTGACATGCCGCTCGATTGTGTCCTTTGAACTTTCCATTTTATATTATTTATATGATATTCCAAGCAATTCATATGAAAGATATTTCATTTTGCAAATGAAAAATATGGTTATTACTTAATACTAATGGTAATATTATTTTAATATCTACTTGTTAGTCTATCTAATGGCATTCCAATGCATTCACTGCACAATTAGTAGAATTACTGTAAGTGATTTCCTTAATATGGATTTGATTTTATACTAGAAAGAAATGCGGAGAATAATTTGAATACAAAGTATTAAAATGAAATTCTACGCGGGACACTTTAAAACAACACTTAAACAAATTCTTGAACCGAGCCGTTCGTTGCGACTAACCAGTTCCTTTGATAGCACCATGGAAACAACAGCACATCACAATAAAATATTCCCTCTGTGAAAAGTACATGGAAACTCAGACATTTATTTTTATTGGTTTAATGTATAATCCTGTCATCTGGCCGCTAAAAAAGAATTTTCATATTACTTACATCAACGTTTCGCGCGGCGAGCGAACGGAATGAAGCGATACACACTTGCAGTTTATCGCGTTGTCTACGACACAGCAGCAAATTTTAATGTGCATATAAATTACGGTAATAAGTAAATTCTAAATCTAATTGTAAACCTGCGGCACCCTCGGCGACCCAGCATTGCCAAGGTCCTGACAGCTCCTTCGGTGACGCGAGCAGCCAGGAATTTCGCAGGATAATTTACTCGCCTCTGCGATGCACACGATGATTATGCAGTCTTGATCCTATGCTCGGGACCATAACAGGCGTATCCTCGTCGTCGAAGTCTAGATATGGCGGCGAATTATCCAAGTGGACCATTAGGCGATCGACGAACAATCAAGTAAATCGATATCCTCGCGCGATCGATGATATTCTTGAAAATCATCTGGAAAAATTCTATAATTCCTTCTTCCATCTTGTCTTTGAAATTCAACGTTTTCCTATCACTTTCTCGGCGTATCGATATCCCGTTTTATCCCTCGCGTCTTTCCTTTCGTACTCGAGTTTTCTCTTTCGTTGTTTCTTCGGCTGTGTTCCTCGCACCGAAGGGTTCATCCTGCGAATACATTAATAAATGAATAAATTACACCGAATCTCTCGGAGCGAGGTTCATTATTCAACCTGTTCGAAGTGTAACGCACTAATTAAGCCACGGTAAAAGTGGTGACGCAATGCGCGCTCCGATTATGTAATCGATTAATATCGGATGTGAGGTAAACTTCAAAGTGCTGAAGGGTGAGTTCGTGAGAGGATTATACGAGGTGTACATGATTGAGTGAATTTCGAGAAAACTCACGCGGCCGTTCGAGGCTCGTGTTAACCCTTTGCTTTACAATAACGTGTCATACACGCGATGGAAATTTCAAACAGAATTAAACAAGCATGGACATTTGCTCGAACATTTACAATTCAAATGAAATATTATTCTTTTGTTATCAAATATTATGCTTTAGAGCAAACATTGATATAAAATATACATATAATTTTGTTCTTTTCCTTAATAAATCATTAGAGAAATAAATTGTAGGGAGAGGTTAACACTTAGGCAACCGCCTAAAAAGAACTATAACTACAACCTCTTCCATTGCAAATAATCTCACTTTAACCCTCTATGGGCCGAATTTTTTTTCGTGATTATAACAAAATTTAAGCAGTATGAAATTAGTAAACATCAACATATGCACAGAAATTAAAAATGTATTCAATTGTTTTAATAGTTTTATTAAAACGAATATATTTTGTAACTTTGAAGTTACAATGACGTTGAACGTAAACGCCTGCGTGTATAAAAGTTCAAGTTGATTAATCATTTAATGTCATTCGTCATTTTGCAATAAAAAATTAAATAAATCAATTTAACCTAGTCTATTGGTGTGTGACTACAAAGTTACACGGGCTTATAGAGGGTTAAGACTTACTAAACAACGAAAGAAATGATAAACAGAATAAAAGGCAATACGTTGCTAAGTGAAAAGTGGGAGATCTCCCCATTCGGTTGACTAAGTGTTGATCGAGGAGTCTCTTTTGGGACAATGAACGCAGGAAAATCGACGTGAATTTCTGAAATGTCACGCATTACGTACCACCACGCGGAACGCGTATGAAGGTTAATTGCATTCACCGGAGAAATCTGAAAAGGAATCCTTTGAAATTAAACCCCTTCGTTCGCCTGCGGCGCATTTACCTAATCGTCGATCGATGATCCTCGATCGGTATCTTCGATTGAACACGCGTTCGAACGGGAAACGTCATTCCCCGGGACGAAAACTATTCTTTTGTCGCGGAATATCGAGCGAGGAGAAGAATGTTTAAACTACTCGAGTACCATTGCAAATTCGTAGACAAGCGCTCGTTAAAAGCCGATCTCGCTTGTTTCGCAATTCGATCGGCGGGCTCGTCCGTTTGCAATTTCATGTGTGCAAGGCCGCCGGCTAAAAGGAAGCAATTAGATTTGAAGAGGAAGGACAACGGCGCTTTTCTAATCAGTCATTTTTTTTCATAACGGTGCACAAACGAAGGACGAAGTTGCGAAATTATTGGGTCTCATCATCGCAGAATGTCCTGCCGCGACGCGGGGATCTCTTTCGTTGTCTCCGCTCGGAGGAAGGAAATTGTGACGAAGCTTTCACAGTTATTATAGTAATGCAGCTGAACATTGTTGACTCGCAGTGTCCTGTGAATCTCAAGCATCTTGTGTAACGGAGAACGTGGAACGAATGTATTCTGCACGAGAGAATTCGTTCGCGATCGTATTACCCTTGAAACATGGGAATCTATAAATTCATTCTTCTACGATCATCCACTCTAGACTATTCCTAAAATACATTTACACAATTCCAAACAACTAGCACTAAATTTACAGTAACATTACAGTCTTCCACTAATTCGTTTCATTAACCCTATGCCCACGAATGTCGACATTTCGATCAGATGAAATTTTCATATTTGGAATACTAAGCTGCAAACGAACGATTTAATTACTTGAATAACAAGTGATCAGTGTATAGTTCCCTTTTTTACTATTGTTTAAGCATTCGATGTATATTTTAGTTTCATACGTTGCAAGCTTTGTATACTTTAAGTCTTCGTCCGCAAAGGGTTAAATCATTACATATCAGAATAAACCTAAAAACAATTCCAAACGATGATCTACTGTGACACTCGTCTGCGATATACATAGAAATAAATTTCCCATCAATTGACGACTATGCATTAACCTTTGCGGAGATCCTTCGAAATATATGAAACCTTTAGATGACGCTAAATTACATATCGATTGCTTAAATAATTAAAAGGACGAAACTACGTACTGATCACTTGCTGTTCGAGTAATTAAATCATTTGTCTGCCACATACTGTTCCAAAAATGAAAATTTGATCTCGTAGGAATGTCGACATTATAACTATAAGTTTGATGTTTAACACTAAACTTTGTATAACGCGTCACTATGTGAAATATCAATGTAAAATAGTTTCGTTCTTTAATTTATCGATTAAATTATTTACATTAGTCGCAACAAGTATCGTCTATATTTTATCAAAGAGTGTTGAATATTTCTAGTGAGAACCTTTCGAGTGCAAAGGGTTAAATCATTTCTCTGCCACGTACTGTTCCAAACATGAAACTTTGATCTCGTAGAAATGTCGACATTCGTCCGCAGAGGGTTAACGCAAGATTTTCCTCGAATCGAATGCGATCCATTACTCTTATCACTAGACCTTCATCCAAGGAACAGCCAACCTAGACCCAGTTCCAGTCAGCGATAACAGGTAACCCATTTGCGCGGCGTCCAAAGCGACACAGAACGAATCCATTCGATGCCGGTCCACTCAGGAGGACACGTAACAATATCTGTATCGTTTTCTGTATCTTTCGCGGTTCAATTACTCGTCAGGACAGCTCCATTTACGATCCGGCATAACTCCGCCTTATTATAAATCGTCGTGGTCGTCGTCGGCCGCGCGTCGCCGTTCGTTTGAATCCGTTTTACGTAATCGATATCGTGATCCACCTTCG
This sequence comes from Nomia melanderi, assembly GCF_051020985.1. NCBI lineage: Eukaryota > Metazoa > Arthropoda > Insecta > Hymenoptera > Halictidae > Nomia > Nomia melanderi. The sequence continues at coordinate 677,262 of NC_135012.1, forward strand.
AAACGCACCTCGCTCTTTTTCGCGTTTCAATACCGAGCCGGCCGCTTGGTAGCACCCGGACAGCACCGGCGCTCGTAGGGATCGTGTTCTGCCCGTACTTTCTCCAGAATTGCGTCACACGTGCGCCACGACACCCCATTTCTACAGCTGCGGGATGGTTTCGGCGGTGCCACGGGCACAAGCATAAATTTCATGGGAATGTTCTCTCGCGCCGCGAAACCGCGGGATTGCCGGGGCAAATAGGCGAGTCTGCGAGATGCTAGGAGAATTTCAAAGTGTCGTTCCTTTTGTTTTTCGGGGGAAATATAGTCTGTACTATCAAGAAAATATATATACAATTATTTGAAATATTTTTTAATGTGACGTGGAACAGGTTTCGTTACGAGGTGTTATTTCAATCAAAACGATATTTAGAATTACGCTTGAAACGCGATGTTTCGAATAATTAGATATTCCATTGTATCGAGGAAATGATTATTCGGAATATCGTGTTTCGAATATGACGCAGAACAGGTTTCATTACAAGGTATTCAGATGTATTTCATGCACCTTTCATTCGAACTTTTATTAAGAAAGGTACCGCTTTTATTGAGACACCTTGTATATGTATAGCAACGCATATAGCATGTGACCTTTTTTTCATAATACTTTCGCGAGTAGTTTTTTCGGATGTTGTATATTCCAGAGTTTATCTGAACGTTGCGTTTATAGTTTCTTCTTTTGGAAGTGTGTAACTTATTCTTTAAACGAGTATTCCCACGTTCGGAAACATTAAAATTCGTTGAAGATTTCAGAGATGAGATGAAGTTTTATATTCAACTTCTTTCGTATTCTAAATTTTCGTACAGCCATTTTCGGTACTCGAGTAATCACCGTGCAAACTTTGCATCCCTTGCAAGTTGTTAAACATGGAACAATGGAATTATTTAATCAATAAAAAGATGGAAACATTCTGTCGATTAATTAGCCTTCGAACCGATACAAGAAATATTGAAAACACACCTGAAATTTGCATTTATCAAGACTTTTATGAAAATGTAATGTTTCATTTGAAGAGTAATCAACGTAAACCGCTGGAAGCTTCGATCTCGATCTGTTTTCTTTCGGATCGGTTAGTCGGCCATTATGTGAAAGACATCCGACTGGGAAGCACAGGCTCTTAATTGACGTCAGCCGTGAACCGTCGTGGTTCGGGTTCGGCACAAAGGAAATGGAAATAAAATAAAGCAACGCGGAAAGAGTCCAGTTTTCAATGAGCGAAATAGACAGGAAAGAAAGTTGCCGGCCGGCTGCGTCACTCTCGTCGCCTTTGCCACGGTTAGAAAAGAACGAGCGTCCCGGAACATGATCGGGCCCGATAGTCACCGGTCAGAATGACGCAGCGCTCGCATCCGGTTGATCTATCGAGGGTGGATCCGCTGCGGGATCAACGATACCAGCGATCGATGGGGTGATTTTAACCCTTTGAACTCGAAAGGTGATTCTCAGTCACCACATGATTCGATACAACAAAACTATGAAGTTGAATATTTGGTATTTTAAATTAATCCTTAGCACTTCAGATGGTTTTGTAATTTATCAGCAACTGCAACTAATTTTTATGGTATCTCTAAAGAAAATGAAAAATGCTATAACATTTCTTCGATCTTTTATTTCCCTTCTTAGCACAAAATTTGGATGCGTGGAATATCGAATAATTTTAAGGTAGTTTCTTTAAGATTCATTAAAATATTTAATATTATAACTGGTGCAATATTGAAACCTACGGAGTTCAAATGGTTAAACTTTGTATTGCTATGTGAAATATTTAACACTAGAACTACCGTACCAGTCAAAATGACTTTCGATTTTTTTGTTTAGCAATTATTGATATCTTCGAAGCATTGAATATTCGAAATGATTTTAAAAATAAATAGTTTCACTAGAGTACTATAATGAATGTCTGAAGAAACTGAAAATAATCTATCATTACAATTTTTATAGGAATTGCATATTAATCGTATTAAATGCTCGGTAGTTCTAGTGTTAAGGGTTAAGGCGATCCGCAAGGAAATCATTAGAAGCGGAACCGTTTGTTAGACACTTTCTTCCTTCCTGTCGTTTCCACCCTTTATGCAAGACTCTTTTTTAGGATAACTCGTTCGTTTTTGTGAATTCGCATTCCTGGCCACTGCTTTAGGAAGCTTGGTTTTAGAGGAACACTTCCTCTGTTTGTTAAGGGGTCTAATTAATCGCACCTTGTATCAGTTCCATTCTATGTGCTATGAATCGGTAATATATATTTATTGTCCTACTTCTGTGATCAACATTGAGGATTAATGATTATATTAACTTGAAAGATGCAACATTGTTAATGGAAATATTGTGCATTTATAGAAATAGATTTATTCTGGATTCTGAATATCTATACAAGGGAAATCAGTTTTCTTTGTGACATTCATTAAACTGTGAAGCCTTTACCTCAAGTTTCAAAATTGTTGGAAGGTTAACGTGATCGATAGGATTAGTATGAATATTAACCCTTTGCACTCGAGGGGCGCCTTATAGTCGCCAGCTGATTCGACGCAGCAAACTTATAAAATTTTCAATTCAATATTAAACCTTGTGTAATATATCAGCACATAAAACATCGAAGTAAAGTTGCGAAAAATATCGTTAACATTTAATCAGGAAGTAATGAATATTTTTAATGAAAAATATTGTCGAGTGCAAAGGGTTAAAAAATTTTATTTGAGAGTGTCGAGATTCTAGTAATGGCTGGTAACGATTAGATGCGATTCAATGGAATTTTCGAGATTCCTCTCGTTCCTCGAGAAGCAAAGACCGGGGGTTTCAATTAACAATAATTACGAGGGTTGAACGAAGTGCGGAACCCGTATAAATCGTTTCGCAAGCTGTTAAAACATGTGTCGGCCCGGCAACGCAACCTGTATTGCGAACTCACGGTCTATCCGGACCAGTATTGCGAACTTACGCGCAACGAGGCACGTAGGCAGCAGCCGGTACAAGCGGTTTACAAATCAATGCATCAGCTGAGAGACACCAGCCGAGTTCGCTGGCCTTATCCGTAAACTTGTCCAAAGTCTAGTGCAAACGTTGTTATGAATCATTCCCTAGTAAGCCACGTGTCCGTTGTTTAATAGATGATCGCGTCCAGGACTCCCGTTCGCTCTAATCGTTTTCTTCTTCGCAAATCATCGGGGCCAGTGTACACCCTAAAATAGAAATCGACGAAGAGGCGCGATGGGAAATCAAGTTAATTGAATATTTCGTGCCCGGCCCGATGATTAATCGAACGCTGGACGCACCGAGGAAGGTTTACCGAGAGATTCGTGCATTTGCATTATTCATGAGCCTGATTATACCGAAGTATCGATTATTTCGTGGGGTGGACGAGACGCTGGGGAACAATAGCTGCTGGAAAACGGTGAAAGCGGATAACGAATTGCGTGGATATTTGCGCGCACTTACGGGAGGAATGTTGAACAGGCTTGTTTGCAGCGGACATTGTTGCCTGGTTTCTTTAACGGCTGTTATGAAAGAAGTTTAATGGATTTCGTTGATGGTAAGTCAGTTTTGAAGATTCTCTTCAGCGAGGGTGCAGCCGGTTTCGAATTGAAAAATAAGAAGGGATCGATTGAAATATTTTCACGGGAGTATTAACGTTTGCATTAAATCTCTGTTAGCTCGAAGTAATTTACCAGCCGTGTAATTGTTCTCAGAAATTATTGCAGTTGCGATGCATTTAATGAGCGAATAAAAGTTTGCTTTATTCGAGCCGGCTGCAATACGTTCGCAGACCGAACGAGTTATTCTCCAATGAAACGCACTTCTGACAGGAATATTCGAATACGAACTGTTCATTGAACAGAAGGTTAACCGTCTCAGTGAAAGATGATTAGGTAACGCACGATCTACATTTCCCTGATCCGGTGCAGTACACTTGATCGTCATGGTTCGACTATCGCCACGGTCAGCCTGCTTGCTTCGCGGAACACCGTCAACCATTCGCCTTGGATCTGAACACGCGATACGATCGGCAGAATCGTCCAATCTGATGATACCAATGTTTTCGTGGAGCTTCGGTGATTAAGAATTCACTGCATCCAGGAAACTGTTTATTACTCTCAACCTCAACTGCAAGATTGAACTGTTACAGAAATTAATTACACGAACGAAAATTAGTTTCGTGCCCAAACTCTGAAAAAGAAAAATCGACGAGTACGGTTAACGGGTAGAGAAAGTGAAAAATGATCCGGAGCGAGATTTTTTCTGTCGGCAACGAGACACAGGTTCGAGAGGGAACGTTGCCGCGTCAGAAACACATACACGTCGATTTTCTTGATCCTGTTATAAAACGAATCTGGATCAACGGTGCTGCTGGCCAACGGAGCGAAAGTAAAATCCGCCTGGGGCCGTTTTGCCGCGTTACACCCCCGCCTTCCGGCGTTTCTAGTTCAATTTTCCAATGACGGAAATCTAAGATCAGTGTCAGTCGATCGATCATGAGAATAATCGATGTAACGATTATTTCGATAACGATCGTCGTCGTTAAAGCTGAGACTATGTACTCGAATTTCGTGAATAAGGTGGAGATCTAGGCAAATCATGCCCGGCAATGTATATTTTAATGACTTTTAATTGTCGTTAGTGCACAACAATGCTGGCGGCTACGAATGTAACCAAACAGCCCCGGGGAACGCACGTTATGTCACAAAAAAATCGAAGCTATGAAGGGAAATGACATTTGAAAGGAGAACGGGTACGATAACGTGCTCGAAAATTACCGTCCATGTCGTTTACTGAAGTGGAGCAGCTGTGATTGTAAAATTACACAATAATCTTCATTCGTACGAAGTAAACACATGAATGAATCACTGGAGGATAAATGGAACTATTAGAAATAAGTTGAGTAGAAACAACATTAGAATTCCTTCGTCAAATATTGCCAACATACCAAAAATGGAGCGAAACTGTATCAAACGGTACCTTGCAGTAATTTCTTTATTTATTGTACGTACTAGGTTCGAAGGTAAAATATTCACAACAGAGAAAGTTTCCAAATTCAACTTGTACATGATCTACAACAGTGATTCTTATTAATACGCCAAAATCCAGCTTACCGACAAGATCAGTCTTCTTGGACTGAAGGATCTCGCGCCTGGCAAGGTACGTAACTCGCCATCATTCTCAATTACTTCGAATTTTAACCAGTTAACTGTGGAATTTAGTTGGAAAAATCTGTCGTCAAGCGCGTAATAAAATCGAAAAATGGAGTACTCGTCGAACGCAGGACGAATACGTAGAGCATATTTTAATGACAGATCAAAGCGAAAGAAAGAAGAATTACATGTTTACGTGAAAAACTAAAGAACTCATCTCTGAAAGAATTAGTATCATGTCAAGCTTTACGATGACGCGTATACTCGTCAAACACAGTTAACTGGTTAACACTAAACCTACCAGTTAATTTGTCTTTTTGGAATTCCTCTGTAGCAGCTTCAATGATGCATCTATCGAGACTTTAACACTAAAACTACCAGAGGGGTCAAATGACCCATGCCTGATGTCTTCTTTTTGCAATTATTAGAAGGGTAACAAATGTTTCTCTGAGAAATTATTAAAAGAATTCATTTAGCACTACGCAAATTGAATTGTACATCAATTAAAGTCTGAACAGATGCACTCTTGGAGTTTCTATAGCGAAATTTTCAAAAGTCAATTGAAGTGCTCGGTAGTTTTAGTGTTAATTGATTTACAATTCAATTGAATTTGTCCCTTGAATAATTCCTCACAGAAATAAGGGTTATCTTTTTAATAATTGCCAAAAGAAGAACTCAGGAATTTTGACCCGTCTGGTAGGTTCAGTATTAAACCGACCGAAGAATCTCCGCCGCGAGTGTCGCTCGTCATCGCGCTCGGTGTTGATAAACGCGGCGTTTCGGGAATATTACGAAAACCCGTAACAAATGCATAAACACGGTTGGCCCCGCAATCACGCGTGTTAAGAAACCTTAAATCCCCGGCTTGAATAGCCCAATTAAACGGAACAACGCGTCTGGCCGACGGGGATTAGCATTTCAGAACTATTGTACAGCGTAATGGAGGCTGTCTACCTGATCGTCCGACTATATGCAAAGCCGGAACGGCCGTCTGGTGATGCAACGGCGGGCTGGCGCCAGATTTTTAAATGTGTCCTCGTTTCGGTAACCCGATCGATCGCATTGTATCGACATTGTCAAATCGGCAAGGCCGCCCTCTCGCGCGAGAACTAACCCAAACCTTCGGCGGATAACTCGAAAACTCGTTTGCGACCGGCGAAGAAAAATCTTCCCGTGGGTTTTTCGAGGCGAGCCGTGGGAAACGCGCCGGCGAAGACGAGTTTCGCTCGCCCACAGGCAATGTTATTTAGAAATTCAATTCGAAGGATCTCCTTACTGCTTCCGGTATCACGCACGCGTCATCATGGCGGGCGCGCTTCCGTTGCCAGTTTTTTTTTCATCGCGAGCGTTTCCTTTGATCGGCGAAGGACGTTATAGAACTAATTAAACTTGAATCGCCTGCACTCCCACAGAAATAGAAATCGGCGTTGTTATTTCTTTGATTAATTGCGGGAAGAATGATATAGATTTTTGCTTGGATACAGATAAGGCGAGCCTTCTCCTCTGTGCCGTGTTTACTCGTCATTTGTGATTCATGGATCGTGTTGCGGAGCTTCGATGCGTGAGAAACGGATAGATTTGGAAAATTCGAAGTTGATTGGGTGAGGTTTTAACTAATGAACCGGTGAACTGATTCGTTGGATAATAGAAGAGTTTGGAAAGTTTAATGGACGGAAGATTAAGGTTGATTTTGATATAGATTAGAATTGTATTGTAGTTCGTTGAGTATTTTGATGATTATATTTTGTTCTTTTAATATTTGAGTATTCGGTAGTTTCCTTTGGATGCAACGGGGACTTTTTACGGATATCCTTGTGTCTAATTGGAAAGTCGGAGTCTCAGAAAAGGAATCGTTTATGTTAAACGGAACGGCCGAAGTAGAAGCGATTGAATCATCGTAAAACTTACTGAATTGTAAGGATCTGGAAATGAAATATGCAATTATCCGCATGCGAGTCGGTTTTGGCGTGTCGGATACACCCAATTCCATTTGTGGAAGAAACGAAGTTTCTTCCCACCCTTGAAACCACGCATTTCGCAATTTTCTATTGCAACCAACTGACCATTCAGCGAAAGTCCTTCGAACGTTGAGAATTCTTCCTATCCATTAATCGTTCGGGAATGACACGATCGAGCTGTTATTTCGATTGCAGGCTACTTAGATGGAAAAAATTAGAAAACGGTGGATCATTCGTTTTCTTAAAGCTGATAGAGTGCACATCATTGCCTTTTACAATTTCGGAATACTAGAAACATCTTATTTCTCGAGAGATAAATTGAACATCTTTAAAAGAAATGGTTTCTTACGATCTCTGCTATAGAAACAGTCGATAAAAAATTGTAATTTATCTTCCTAGTCATCGGAATGTTTGTAAAAATTTCTTTTATTCGAATAAAATAAGGTATTACTGTTCTTGATAATATATAGATCACGGTAGGATCGAAAACGAAAGGACACGCGCGTGAAACAATAAACGGGATCAACGTGAGCGTGTCGAAACGTGGTCCACCTACAACTTAAGTTAATTATGTCAAGGACTCGACGAGCCTTCTCTCTGGCACGTATAATACCCTCTTAACCCTACGTATGTACAAGTGAATCAATGTTATTCACTCCTCGGTTATCCGTTTGATGACAAAGAGTTCAAAGGAATCCAGAATGGCGTTCCAACACCAGTAGTCATATTTCGAAGCTTCAAGGATTTAGAGAGTAACCTACGACCCTCGAATAGCTGTCTGACGAATCTGGTCGATTAGAAACTCATTCGAAATTTTATCTCGCTGATCTCTGCGATATATTATTACCCTATTCTCCACTTATTTAACTAGCATTACAGTAATTACATTTTTCGGAACGTTATAGAAATTGTACGATCAGTATTAACCATTACATTTGATTACCAGTTCTATAGTTTGCTATTTTCTGCGTTTGATATATTTTAATACCTAGTTTAATTCAAATTTATGCTCAATATATTTGTACTCTTCAATTATTAACCCTTTGTCTGCTACGTAAACACTCATCAAAACTACCATGTACTCGAAACAGTTTTTTCCACTAACCAGAAACTGAGAAATTAAAATTCTTCTTAATAATTGATCCACTATGTTTCTTATATTTCATGTATCCAACAAAATTCGGTTTGTTCGGTACGTCATCAAAAGAATCAATGTCCAAGTTTCTGTAAAAAATAATGTTACCCGAATTCGGGTGACGTGGCAGTCAAAGTGATGATGTAATTGCATATGTCACTGTGTTTAACCCTTTGCGGACGAAGATTCTTTGAAACGTACAAAACCTTCAACATATGAAGCTAAATTATACATTACTTGCTTAAATGATAGCAAAAGCAGAAACTATATGCTAATCTCTTGCTGCCGAGTAATTAAATCATTTGCCTGCGACTTAGTCTTCCAAATATGAACGTTTTATCTCGCCGAAATGTCGACATGTCGACATTCGAAAAGGTAAGTATGTTTGTCGATGGCAACGTTGTGACAAAAATGGTGCTACGAACACCTTTAGAAAGGATTAATTCATGTCCAACGTATGTAGAACAATTAACCCTCGAGGTCCAGATTATTGACTTCACACTACCAAGAATCGATGTCCTTATTCTTCCCAAGTTTCCCAGAAAACAATTACACGCCTCTTCTCCGACACGAGCCACCTGCACTGATTCTATGGTAAAATATTTAGATCATCGTCCATAATCGACTCACACGTCGAACAAGTAACGCACCGATGAAGAATAGCCCGATCCTTCGATCGCGTAATGGAGTAGAAATAATGATCGATCGATTAGGTCAGTTCGATCGCGACGCTGTTTCATCTCGCGACAGTGCAACGTGGAGCAATGACCATATCCTTTATTTTAGTCGTAAGACCACGGCTAAGAAACTCGATCGCTGCGTGTGATTTTCCGCGGATCGAATAGGAAGGAACTTTTCTTCCTATCGATCCCTGGCATCGCCAATGAGTCAACCGATAATCCCTCGAAGGAGGAGCAATTAACCTCGCTTGACTAAAGTAATTAGACAACTGGCCGCTAAGGCGAATCTAATCGCCCGTTTCTAACGAGCTACGTGTTTACCTGTTTCATCCACTTTCCGGTGGGTTTTCCACTCTTTTTTCTCAAGGTGAAACACAGTTGAATAATATTTACAATGATTAACAGAGAACTGAAATTTTTGTATGGAAAATTTCAAATATTTCCCATTGACTTCATTGAAAAATAAATGTCCCTTGAGCAAACAGATACGAAGGAGTAAGGATATAATTATAATCTAACGAATAAATAATTTATCGAATACATTAGGCGTTAGTCTAATTAACGCAATTGTAGTTAATTATGGGAAACAGTTAAAATTATGCGGCGAAGTAATTACAGCGAGGTGTACAAGAAAAATTGATCGCCATTGGACAAGCACTAAAAAACAAACGGATTGCGCAAGAGAGAGAGAGAGAGAGATCGCGATTAGCGAAACAGAAGCAGGATACCAATTAACGGGTAGATTAATAAATTATGCCAATGAAAATCTTCTAGTCGATTGCGCACGGTGTTTCACATCGAATTGACGTTACACCCAATGGAAACCAGGATACGCGAAAGGAAATGGGAATCGGCGATCAGGCCTTCGGCAATAATGTTCGTTTGTTGTTGCAAGCGGACACAGGAATAAAATGAACGATTCATTCTCGTATTTGATCGGTAAATTCATTCTTCTATGCGTTGCACAACGCGAGCGAAAAGTGAATCACAGCTTTTAAAAGATCTCGGCGAGAATTCTTTTGATCGAACTTTCATCATCGCGGTCCGCGGCGGGCTCGAAAGTGTAGTGTTAAAGGATTTCGATCGAAAGTAAGACCTCCGCGATGATACAAAGCCAGACGTAATCGGTTTACGGTATCGTTGCCGAGATAAAGTGCTGAGGGACCCGGCTATCGGTACGATCGGCATCCCGAAATTCCCCGGCGACGATTCGCAAGCTTTACTCCTCGAGATCGTTCGCTGCCGCCTCCATCCGCGACACATACTCCACTTTCATTTTTATTCCCCTATCGCGCGGATTCCGTTTGCGCCGAGTATACAGGGTGTCTTGGAACCGACGATCGAATTTGAATACCAGCGAATTCATATTGGGAGAATATGCTCAGAGAATAAACTGACAAATCTTCATTCGGAATTTCACTTTTAACCCTTTGCACTCGGAAGTTTCTTACTAGAAATATTTAACATTTTTCGACGAGGCAAAGACGATATTCTTTGAGATTAAGTCGAAGAGAAATCGCCGGTATATTGAGGAACAAAGCTATTTTATTTGAATATTTCACGTATCAAGGCATTATGCAAAGTTCAACATTAAATATCAGATTCTATAGTTTTACTGTAACAAATCAGGTGATGACTGAGAGTCACCTCCCGAGTGCAAAGGGTTAAATGAATCAATGTCGGAGTTGGACGTTTATTTGTATATCGAAATATGCAGATAATCTGTGACCTGAAAAATGAGTGCGTCTATTGAGTAATAAGTTGAAGGTAGTTTATAGAAGAATGAATGAAAAGTGAGTATCGAAAGTTTCATTGTACGAGTCTTCTGTTTGAAGTAAGTATTAGAGTTGCACAGACACCTTGTATATACACGTGTTCCATAACTTCATGTCAGAGGTTAGTGGAGTCAAAGTGCAGCCATTTTTCGGACCTGTTATGGCGGGCAATCAGATTAGACCGCGAGATCGCGGGGATGAACGCTGTCACGTAATCCGTGGCAAACAATTTTGTCCGATTAAATCGTCGAGAAACGTCGCTTTCGTTCCTCGTTTTGCTAAAAATTATTCGGCGCGCTTGAAACGTACGTCACAGATAAGCGAAGTCTAGAAATAGCTGCGTAATTCCCGACAATAGATACGCATAATCTGTTGCGCGTGGCGCATGTCGTAACGTGATGTAACTTCTTCTTCATCTTATCAAACACAGCTCTTATCAAACTAGGAAGCATCTTGTCAAATATTTAACGTCTGTTTTAGTAGACGCGCCCTACTACGGTGGTATTTGACCCAGGTCCGTATAATGATACGTTAATTACCACATTCCCTTTTTCTATTATCTGCGGGATTCTATCAACTGTGAAATTCGTCTGCAAACAGCTTGATAATATCAGAAAAATGGTACTTGAATTATCAAAATATTCATTGCCAAAAATAAAAACTAAATACAAAAATATCATTACTAAAACGTTCGCAAAGACGATTTGAAATTGAACCCTCCCTCGAATCAACCCTTGCAGGCGAATTTCGACCTTCCGAGATCAAAAATTGTAAAGGGTTAAAGTATACAGAAGTTTCTGCAGATTCTGTTGAATTAGACATTGAACTAGCTTAATAGTGGAGAATAAGGAAACTATGCACTGTTTTCTTGTTCGAATAGTTAAATCGTTTGTTTGCAACTTGGCATTCCAAACATGGAACTTTGATTTCAGCAGAATATCGACATTCGTCTGCAAAGAGTTAAACGATCTTCGCAAAGGGTTAAGAAATTCAAAAGGAAACGAATCGAATGCCCCCTTCAGAGCTTCGAGAGAAATATCCTCCGGTTAGGTGCCCACCTAACCGAGTCTTACCGCCGACCACAGCGCCGCTTCAGAAGTTTGCCGACGCTAACCAGGTCCCTACACCTCTTTCAGAGCTGCAGAACTCTGCCAGGCAGGATAAAGCGTCACGGACACTCGCCGGTAACGCAGATCGTGCTAGCTCTCTCTTTCTCTCTCTTGGAGATAACGGCTGATAGGGCGCCATCGCGTCGTTCCCACGAAATCGAGCGGCGAGGCGCATGCGTGGCCGCCGAAGCATTGACACGAGGAAGACAGGCCAAAATTTCCTCAGTTCTCGAGTGGCCGGTTTGAGAAGGGCTGCCACGCGAGAAAAAGAATTTTATCTCTGTTCGTACTCGCCGCCCTTTCCTCCCCCCGTTGACATTCACGTTTTTTTCGTGCGAGCTTCCCCCCGGACCGCAAAACCGAATTCGGCACCGCGGAGAGAACGTCGAAGGAGGCACCGTCCGACAATGTCCTACTGCACTCGAATTCTTAGCGGCCAGGTATTCAGTTCAATCAAATTAGTCGAATATTCTAATCGAAATTGAATTCGAACCCGCGGACTTACTCGCTGCGCTCCGTACTCGATTTGACCCCTTGACCCCGTTATCAAGGTCAACCGTTGTTATTTCAACCGATTCTAACACCGTTAACGAACGACACAACGTTCCCTCGAATTATTGATTTTTCACGTGCGACCGGTTGAAAGGTAACGGGCAACAGGGGTCGAATTCAAAATGGAGACACGCATTTTGCGCATCGTTCTCCCGCTCTCCGTTTCTTCGCTGTCAATGTGTCAGAGGATTCTCGAGTTTCCGTCGTTCAAGATGGTTGATTATGATTGTTATTTCGGAGTGGAATAAGCCGACAACGTAACGGCGACGGGAGTAGCGCTCGGATTCGCGGAAACGGTGACTTTCGAATCGATCCGGCCGACGAGAGAATGCCCGAAATGTTATTTTGCTCGTTACATAATCCTGTTCGGTGGGTTCCGTTCTATCTAGAGAGTTCATTTTTGGAGGGCGTCGAGGTTATGTGAATCGGGCATTGCGCAGAAGTCGGGAGCGTGCGGCGCGTGCGAACGGGGCGTGCAGCTGCTCGCGATCCCACTTTTCCCTCGTTGCTCTCGAAAAACGGCGGTTGATAACGCCGCTAATTTGAGAGCGATAACCACTGCTCGTTACTGCTACGACCAAGCCGTTGATAAACGGAATTCGTGAATGACACGTCTGCAAATTGTGTTCTTTCTCGGAAATACGCGTGTATGCCTCTTTGTTTCCGAGAAAGATCTCGTTGATACTAGGAAAATCAACGTCGTTAGTAGTATTTCATGCTCGCGAATTATCGGATTACGTAACCGCCGATGTATATAGGCGAAGGTATATGCATCATTTCGTAATGTTTGCGCGTACAGCTACGCGGCGAGAGCACATGACACGATGCAGAAACGTAATACCGCCTACGCGATCTGCGATACCGCTAATTGTGCCTTTTGAACTGTTCCTCTTTTTTCCCGCTCTGCTCGTTGGTCTCGTAACCCGGCTATAAATAAAATTACATCCCCGATCTTGGGATTATTTACGACCGATGTGTATTCATGAGTCTCCGACGGGGTGCTTCCACTGTCAATAAAATCTTCACGAGCGCAACACGCTTGTTCCGCGTAAGTCAATTCGGGGAAGGACAGTTCATCGTGCCGCTCGTTCGTTTTCGTAAGTTTCTCGGCAGTCGTGTGCAATCGCGAATTAAACAGCTGAATTCTTTGGCTATCTCTAGTATTTCTTGGACACTCCGTTCTGGAGATATTGTTTCAATTGTTTATTGTCTTGACAGTTCCAATGCAATTAGCTATATCGAAAAGATAAGGTTCCATCGTCGACGATAAGGGAGTTTGAAAAACAGGCTAACGAACAGCTGATACGCTGCGAGGTGTTTTATCAATAATGTGTTTAGTCTGCGGGAACTGATTTCGCTGAATCCTCGGGTATCTTTTGTTTGTTCCGAATTTCTACGGTAATTAAACCGTGGTATTTCACGTCGAAGAATAATGCGTAAAATTTCCATTGTTAGCGACGTGATTAATTATCTGTTGCCACTTCGTTTGGGGCTTGTTTGTTATTTTCCATGAAATCAAAGTATCTCAGCGTTGAACTAGGGGATACAATGTATCTCTAAATCATAATTTCTTGTTTCATGAATCCCATCTTATTTCTCCGATCAGAGTAGAATTAATAATACATAATATTCATTTGTAGAGGGTCGCTGTATTCGCGGCGGACATCCAACAAAGATGCTTCAGCGTAAGTCCGCTGAGCTTCGCCGCCGCGAAGGTGGCGATGTCCAAATTCGACCAGACGAGTTACCTCCCTTACGACAAGTTGGAAGAGAACCTTAAAATTGTGAAGAAAAGGTAAACAGAAAAAGTCACTGTACCATTAAACCAATTAATTATACCTATCAATTGTCCTGAAGGTATTTAATTAACTCTTCCAGTCCGCTAACATCTTATGAATGAAATTCTCATAAATTTAACATCTAATTTACACCGAAAATTTACCAATAACATGACCATATTATCTACGAACTTTCACCGAATCAAGTAACGTTCAATTAGATGATAAGATACCTCCATAATCACAGGCCAAACATTCTCTTTGCAGGCTAACCCGACCACTAACCCTTTCCGAGAAGGTTTTATACTCTCACCTCGATGAACCCGACAAACAGGATATCCAGCGAGGCACAAGTTACCTCAGGCTGCGCCCGGATCGCGTGGCTATGCAGGATGCAACGGCTCAGATGGCCATGTTACAGTTCATCAGTTCCGGTACGTCGTCCATTCGCTTTCTGAACAGCGTTACACCGATATCAAAATTACTTCCTATATCGAGCTTCGTTTCCTTTCGTTCGGTTGCTCTAATTTCGTCTCATAACATCGCCAGACTCGCGATGAGGATTTCAAACCGAATTCAACAGATCCAACCGTCATTAGCTTCTAATCCTTTGAACTCTGTGGGCTCCAATATTGCACCATAATATTAAATATTTCGATGAATCTTATAGAAACTACCCTAAAATTATTAGATTTTCCACGCATCCAAATTTTGTACTAAGGAAAATAAAGGATCAAAGAAATTTTACACCACATCTCATTTTCGCTAGGATATAAAAATTGCAGTTGCTGATAGATTAACAACCTGGAGTGCTCAGGGTTAATTTTCGTTAACACGCTTAACTGTCGATGTTAATGTTAACCCTCGAAAGTTTCTTACCATTAATATTTAACATTTTTCGACGAGGCAAAGACGATATTCTTCGAGATTAAGTCGAAGAGAAATCGCCAGTATATTGAGGAACAAAGCTATTTTATTCTAACATTTCACGTATCAAGGCATTATACAAAGTTCAACATTAACTATCAGATTCTATAGTTTTACTGTATCAAATCCGGTGGTGACTAAGAGTCACCTCCCGAGTGCAAAGGGTTAACTCCTCTAATCAACCTCCTCAGGACTGCCAAAAGTAGCCGTGCCCTCCACGATCCACTGCGATCACTTGATCGAGGCGCAAGTGGGAGGGGAGAAGGATCTGAAACGCGCGAAGGACATCAACAAGGAAGTCTACAACTTCCTGAAGACCGCCGGCGCGAAATACGGTGTCGGTTTCTGGAACCCCGGCTCCGGCATCATTCACCAGATCATCCTCGAGAATTACGCGTTCCCCGGCCTGTTGATGATCGGTACCGACTCTCACACGCCTAACGGTGGAGGATTAGGCTGCCTGTGCATCGGCGTCGGTGGCGCCGACGCGGTGGATGTGATGGCGAACATTCCATGGGAGCTGAAGTGCCCCAAAGTGATCGGCGTCAAGCTGACCGGCGAGCTCAAGGGATGGACCAGCCCTAAGGACATCATCCTGAAGGTTGCCGGCATCCTCACTGTAAAAGGAGGCACTGGTGCCATCGTAGAATACTTCGGACCGGGCGTCGACAACATCAGCTGCACCGGTATGGCGACCATTTGCAACATGGGCGCCGAAATCGGTGCCACCACGTCCATCTTCCCGTACAACTTCCGTATGCAAGACTATCTGAAGTCCACCGGTCGCGCTGACATCGCTGCCGCCGCGGATCAGCACAGAAAGAGTCTTCTGACGGCGGATGCTAACGCTAAGTACGATCAAATCATCGAATTGGACCTTTCCACTCTTGAGCCTCACGTTAATGGACCGTTCACTCCTGATCTCGCTCATCCGATCTCTAAGCTAGGTGAGTGTGGGTTTTTCCTTTTGATAAACACTTGGGGATATCCATTCGTAAAGTCTCATTGAGTTATTTACTGTCGGTGAAAGTCGTTCGGATATGTTACGCAAGATCTTTAATCTTCGCGTGATCGAGATTAGAGATATCGGTTGTAGACTGATATAAGGACAATGGAAGAAAATATAGTATCTCTGAGATACAGTGATTCTTTTAATGAAAAAATTGCATCTAACTTGAATCGAATTGCGTCGTTTGTATATATTCTTGATCATTGAGATAGTTCGAATGATACTTTTGTATTAAACTTATTCCTATACTAACTATATCACGAAACGATGCAACAAGTTATAAAAACTACAGAACCACCTGAAGAGGACCTTGAAATAACCTTGAAGTGACCTTGGCTCAATCGGTCAAATGATAATTGAACCCAAGTATTTATATTAACATTTGTTTCGAAGCGAATGTCAGTTTCAATTTCAGTTTCTCGAGTTGTCTGAATGAAAAGCTTCGAAGGAAAATGTTGTTTCAAGCTTGAGCGTTTGTTAAATAGTTAACAATTGTGTGCAGGTAATACTGCCAAGCAGAACGGTTGGCCAAACGAGATCAAGGTCGGCTTGATCGGTTCCTGCACGAACAGCTCGTATGAGGATATGGGTCGGTGCGCGAACATCGCGAAACAGGCGCTGGAACACGGGCTGAAAGCGAAATCCGCTTTCAATGTCACGCCAGGGTCCGAGCAGATTCGCGCCACCATCGAACGCGATGGAATCGTAAGTTTCTTTTTAGTATGCTGACACGGTATCGTGCGTTGAAAGGACAGTAAGCGAACCGAGTCCGCGATGCGCGTCTGATCTGGTGCCAACCGTTGGTGAAACGAAGCGCGTCGCAGCCGCACGGCCCACGCCAATTTCTTAATTTGGATCGGATCGATGTATTTTGACAGTGCGAAATGGAAAAATAGGGACTCGAGGAATTGCCGGGACGTTCTCGGGAGAACTATATGAACAAATTACGCAATGCTCTCGGGAAATAATAGTAATTTCGAAATGTCATTATTCTTGGAGCGGATTTGTTTGAATGTAGCTGACGAGGATCACTTAGAGGATCCTTTAATTAGATTGTTTAAGAGATCTTTTATTATTCCGTGTTATTTATAACGTTAGATTCTTGAGACGCGAGATGACAAGCCTACGACAAAGGAGATTAGCTACGAATTCACTGCCTTATCTATTGAGAGCGAAGTCTATTCTAAGTACGAGTCAGTTGACATTGATATTGAATCAGCCAAGAATGTTTTATCGGAAACGCAATTATGATAGATCATTTCACCACTCGAGGTGATTCATGTTTTCTTCGATCGGAGTTCAATTGTAATCGAAATTCGTTTGAATTTTGTATCGAGTGAATTGATTCGTTAGAGATATAGAAACAGAGTAATTATTCAGAGATAGACGAATTATTGAAGATTTACCTAGAACAAACGTTGAACTGAAATTTTGATATTCTAGGATTATAAATTTGAAGATTAGAGTTATAAGCACGACACGTAGGAGACAAAGTATATTGATCATCGATCAATCGATGAGTTATTAACCCTTTGAACTCTGTAGGCTCGAATATTGCACCATTTATAATATGAAATATTTTAATGAATCTTAAAGAAACTACCCTAAAATTATTCGATTTTCCACACATCCAAATTTTGTACTAAGGAAAATAAAAGATCGAAGGAATGTTCCAGCATTTATAATTTTCGCTAGGAATACTATAAAAATTAGTTGCAGTTGCTGATAGATTATATAAAACAACCTGGAGTGCTAAGGGTTAAAATGGTGTTACGTGTTTCTAGGCGAAAATCCTTCGAGATTTCGGCGGCACCGTTCTGGCGAACGCGTGCGGTCCCTGCATTGGCCAGTGGGACCGTCAGGACATCAAGAAAGGCGACAAGAACACGATCGTGACGTCGTACAACCGTAATTTCACGGGAAGAAACGACGCGAATCCAGCGACGCACGCTTTCGTCACCAGCCCTGAACTCGTCACCGCTCTGTCGATCGCTGGACGACTGGACTTCAATCCTGTCACCGACAAACTTAAGGGCGCGGACGGAAAAGAGTTCCTTCTGAAGGATCCGTACGGTACGTCTCGTTAATTTCCCCTAATTGCCGTGGGAACTCGATGAGAATCGTCGGCGACAATAAAGACATAATAGCTCCTCGTCGCGCGTTAATTTCTGAACAATTATGCATGACTCACGGTTCGAGACATCTCTTTCGTAACACGTCTGCGTCGTTTGCATGCTGTCCGTCGAGCCTTCGACACGTCGAAAATGAAATTCAACGGTACATTGGGAATCAAATCGGCTATTTCTGTTCGGAGATGTCTAGACAAGATTCTTGTTTCGGAAACTGAATAATTTCATTGATATTTCTGCGGCTTTATTATACTGTTGCACAAAGGATTACGAATAGTCAATGAAATGATCGATACTGTTTATTATTAATACGTGCACAATGTTCTAAGCACTGTTTGTTTAGAAATTAAGTTCCGGGACGTGGCCTTGCATTCGAACCATTACCATAAAGCGACATTTACTACAACTGATCCGTAGAATGATTTGTAGAGTCAGCTGCTGATACTTAGTGTACTTTTTTATGGTGCTTTTTTCGTTGCAACGTAAAAACCGGAGTTACAGGAAATGTTTATAACTCAACGATCTGCGCGTTAGAATACGGTTAGTCTGAATGGAAAATATTCATTGAGCATCGACGCGATGAAACGAATTTCATTCATTTGTGGAAATTTATGTGTGATTACACGAGAAGCTTAAAATAATTGAACATGCTAGTTTATGTCTTGTAAGTTTAAAAAGAATTAACGAAGTTCCAAGTTCTACGAAATTTAATGTAATCTTTAATTCTCAGCAATTTACTGGTACGATTTATAGACTTGACGGTAATTGACAGGAGAGTTTGAACACTCTACGATGATTTTTCAGGCGATGAACTTCCATCCCGTGGTTTCGACCCTGGCATGGACACCTACGACGCTCCACCATCCGATGGCAGCAAAGTCAAAGTTGACGTTGACCCGAAAAGTCAGAGATTGCAGCTGTTGGAGCCGTTCGATAAATGGGACGGCAAGGATCTCACCGATATGACGATCTTGATCAAAGTCAAAGGCAAATGTACTACGGATCACATCTCAGCTGCCGGTCCATGGCTCAAATACCGTGGCCACTTGGACAACATCTCGAACAACATGTTCATTGGGTAAGTTCGGCGAGTCTACTATAATTGATTCGCTCATGCAAATATAACTTCTAATGAATTGATTTACAAACACTTGAATTGAATTGCAAAAATATTTCATTTTTATGTATATGGATAACTTTAAGCCATCGTGTCTAGAAAAACATATTTATTTTTCGAATTTCTGTTCTTATTCCGTTGTCTAAAAGTAAACGTTCAATATAAGATTTCCCATAGAATTTTTCTGATTTATAATGGCAACTAACCTTCCACACTTAACCCTTTGAACTCTGTAGGCTTCAATATTGCACCAGTTATAATATGAAATATTTTAATGAATCTTAAAGAAACGAAAAGATTTCACATCCAAATTTTCTACTAAGAAGGAAACTAAACGATCGAAGAAATGTTATAGCATTTCTAATCTTCGCTAGGAATACTATAAAAATTGCAGTTGCTGATAGATTACAAAACCATCTGGAGTGCTAAGGGTTAATTTTACTTTCTATTCATCGAAACATCAATCAAAATGTACTTCGTATGTAAAAGAAATGCATGAAACATTTCTACCAAAATTTCTAGCGCCGTCAACTCTGAAAATGGCGAGATGAACAAGATCAAGAACCAACTGACCGGCCAATGGGGAGCTGTACCGGACGTAGCCCGTGATTACAAGAAAAATGGCGTCAGGTGGGTGGCAGTCGGCGACGAAAACTACGGAGAAGGTTCGTCTCGGGAGCACGCTGCTCTGGAACCACGACATCTCGGCGGCCGCGCGATCATCGTCAAGAGTTTCGCGCGTATCCATGAAACCAACTTGAAGAAACAGGGTCTGTTGCCATTGACGTTCGCTAATGCCAGCGACTACGACAAAATCCAGCCTACCGACAAGATCAGTCTTCTTGGACTGAAGGATCTCGCGCCTGGCAAGGTACGTAACGATCATTCCCAATTACTTCGAATTTTAACCAGTTAACTGTGGAATTTATTTGGAAAACTTCTCGTGTTCGATTTCGAACGATACAAGGAATATAGAAAAACTATAATATCCATCACTCAATACAGAATATTATCATCTTATCACATTTAACTCTTTCTGGACGAAGATTGTTTAGAGTATAGAGAACCATCTGCAGAATCTGCGAAATTAGATACTGAATGCTTGATCAATAGGGAATAAGGAAACTGTGTACTGATTCCTTACTATCTGAGTAGTTGAATCATTCGTTTGCAACTTGGTATTACAATGAAAGTTTCAGCTCGGTGAAGTGTCGACATTCGTCCGCAAAGGGTTAACCCTGTCACAGTTAAAACACTCTTATTTATTCCATTAACCAATTAACTGTGGAATTTAGTTGGAAAAACCTCTTCTCCGCGTAATAAAATCGAAAAATGGAGTACTCGTCGAACGCGGGACGAATGCGCATAGAGTATATTTTAACCCGTTGACGAAGATTCTTTGAAATATACAAGACTTTCAGCAGATAGAGCTGAATTATATATCAAATGCTTAATTAATATAGCAAAAGGAAACTTCGCGATGATCTCTTGCTGTTCGAGTGACTAAATCATTTGTCTACAACTTAGTCTTCCAAATACGGAAATTTCGACAGTTGTCTGCAAAGAGTTAATGAAAGACCAAAGCGAAACAAAGAAGAATTACGTGTTTATGTGATAAAATAAAGAATTCACTGAAAGAATTAGTATCGTGTCAAGCTTCACGACGACGTGTATCGTCAAACAGTTAACTGGTTAAGCAATAGTTGAATCTTTTACGTCTCATACGTTTCTCCCAAAATGAAATGCAATCGCTGATCAAAGTCATTCCTCAATTTCCAGCCGGTAAAAGCAGAGATCAAGCACAAAGACGGTAAGGTCGATACCATCAGTCTGAACCACACAATGAACGACCAGCAGATCACCTGGTTCAAGGCTGGATCCGCGTTGAACCGTATGAAGGAGATCTCCGCGGGCAAATAAACGCGAGTGAACAGTTGAATACCGTCACCGTTCGACGAACAGCTAGTACGCCGATAAGGATAATCGAACCAGGGAACGCGAAAAACACCATAATCTCCCACGTAGAAGAACGTCTCTCGAAGGGCGCGAAGAGAACCACGAGAACGTTGAGATCGGTGACTTAATAGAAAGCGATCGATCGGTGGTATCGGTCGAAATCGATCGACCGATCGACCGCTAGAGCTTCGTAATGTCCGTTTCGATATCCGCGACAATACCTCAATGATACACACACCGCCTGCCATTGCGTATATCGTCGACGCGCGACGATGAACCGTAACCAAGTAACAGACACGAAACTAGCCAAGATTCTAGTACACGTTGATCGTAGCATGGAATTTAGATCGTTAATAGATCACCCCGACCCGTTTCTCGCGACCACGATTCGGTTACTGTGTTTCGTTCGTCTAAATAAAGCTGGACGATCGAAATGGAAATTTCCATTCATTAGACGGCGAGAGGGCGCCGCGCGCGCGGATTGGACGTGCCAGACGTGTCCATTTTTAAAATACGTGTTACAGCCCGCCCGCCGATGGCACGTCGAGAACGCGCGCGATCCGCTCGCCGACACCTGCCAGCGAATCTTCGATTCTGCTCGTTCCGGTCTTCTGTATATATCGTTCGTAGAGTAGAATGAAAATTCTGGTAATTTCACGATTTTCTAGATACGACTGAGATATCTATGTATATTGTAAGATCTATTGTTAATTCTCCGAGGAACAATAAAACGTTGAGCAGCGAGAACGATGATGGTTGTATTTTTATTTTATTGCGGCCTGTGAATGGGGGAATGTTTGATTTTTAGTGAGTCGAAATGAATATTTGCGATACAATATTTCGTTCAGTCACTTATGATCACGATCGTCTCAGTTGCTGTATTAATGAAGCTGCTAAATTAACCCTTTGCACTCGAAAGTTTTTCACTGATATTCAATATTCTTCGATGAGATACAGACGATGTTCTTTGAAATTAATTAACACGTGAACTACCGTACCAATCAGAATGACTGGTTTCAATTTTTTTGTTTAGCAATTATTGATATCTTCGAAGCATTGAATATTCGAAATGATTTTGAATATGAATAGTTTCATTTGAGTACTATAATGAATGCCTGAAGATACTGAAAATAATCTATTGCTACAATTTTTATAGGAATTGCATATGAATCGTATTAAATGCTCGGTAGTTCTAGTGTTAATGAGGAAACATATATAAATTAAGAAGGAAAATTATTTTATTTCAATATTCCACTATTCGATGCATCATACAAAGCTTGATATTATATATAAAACTTTATAATTTTGCAAATCAAATCAAGTGGGTTGACAGAGTCACCTCTCGAGTGCAAAGGGTTAAAGCTCGGATTATGTATTCACTTCGACGTACAATATTTACAATGAATTTTCTTTGATATCATTCGGAATAGCTTCGCCGATTAATGAATTTCTCTCGGGACAGCGGCGTCCATGATTTACCCAGTCTGAGTCACGTTCACCCGCATACTGTCAATCGCAAAATTAATTTTGATCGACTGATTCAAATGACGTTGCAGATGGCAGTATTAGCATACATCGATGCTGAATAATTACGAGGGATACCTATCATTCCTAATTAAACAGCAGCTTCGAGATAAATGCCCTACGACATAAACGGAGTGTCATTTATTTCAACGATACATAAACGTCGACCACGTGTTCTCTATACGAGAAGAAAGTCACGCTTCGAAAGATCCCCATTACTGTTCGTTCAAGTTTTTACCAGCGCCATATGTTGCGTGAAAGTGGGGCGCATGCTTGGTTACCACGGCTACGCGTCCACACAATCGTACACAAACCGTGCCGACGCGAAATAAATGGCACGAGAAACTAAGAATCTTCCACTAGAAACTAAGATTTTCTCTTGTTACGTTCGACTTTTTCAAGAATCCTCCATCGAGGAATCATATTAAACGTTTCCGATTCATCTCTTTTTATTTTCTCGAAGCGAGTGATGTCGGTCGACGGCGAATTTTTCCTGTCGATCACGGGTACCATCGAGCACGCGGAATTTTACGACGCGAACAATGTCTACTGCAAGTATGGATTTCATTTTGGCCCCGAATGGACCGTAGTCGCCGTGAGTTGTTCATTGCTTTTTTTATTTCTTCCCTTCGTTCCCCCGTTTTACAAGTCAACGCTGTTCGCTGGCGTACACGCGCGCGCTCTCTCCGTTTTCACTGTGAATTTTAACCTCACGCCGGTGTCGGCTTATAAAATTCTATTAGGGCATCGAGGAAGGTCTGACGCAGATGTGTAAGTGCAGCAGCGACCCGCGAAATCTCGCCGTTTGGAATTTCCCTCTAGAAATCACGTTTAAAAGCACCAATCCGCACGGATGTAAGTTCAATGATTGCGTTATCGATTTTCGATTGGATTACAGGGAAGTTGTTCGGAAATTGTCTGACAAATCCTTGTTAATAGGGAATAGATTAAAATTGTTTATAATTGTAAAAGTTAAGTAAATCATTCTTTTAGTTTTAGTAGTTGAACGTAATCGCTGATTTTTGCTGTTAACTCTCGACACGTTTGAAATATACCGCGTCGTAATTTGTTTCGTATCGGTACGACGATTAAAGAAATTTATATCTTAGGGCCGCAATTAATCATGTCGGTTTACGGTATGGACATTTTCGGTCGTGACGTTATCTGCGGATATGGAGTGTGCCATTTGCCATTGAGAACAGGTTACCATGAGAAAAGGTATTAACATTTCCTCCAGAAAAATTACAATGTATATTCCAACAAATTCGAATATTCTGCTTTATAATTGTATATGAAGTTTCATTAGAGTATTGATAAAATATAATCTTAACCCTTTGCGGTCGGAGATACTTTGAAACATACAAAACCTTTAGCAGATGGAACTAAATTATATATCAACTGCTTAATTAATAGAAAAAAAGGAAAAAAAGTGCTGATCTCTTGCTGTTCGAGTAATTAAATCATTTATTTGCGATTTGTCTTCCAAATACGAAAATTTCGTCTCGCCGAAATGCCGACATTCGTCCGCAAAGGGTTAAAATCTTAGAAAAATAATTCTAAAGGACTTCAGTCGCTTTTCTAAATATTAATCAGTTGTTTGGGCTGCTTCGATAGAGGTTATTAGAATGAATAAAATTTTGCTGATGATTTTAGGATATTGTAAAGTACAATTTCCAGTCCATTTTTGTATAAAACACGATGTAACAGGGTATCGGTGTACGTACCAGAGTCTTCCTCGACGTTACAACGATTCGCTGCCTGGTTGACCGGCCGAAGACCAGAGCTAATTGATCCAGCGATATTGGCCTCTAACAGCGGAAGAGAACGTAAGGCAATATTTTCAACGATTTCTCATTTACCCGCGGTGACATACTGCTGACGTCGAATTAATTGAACCCGCGGGGATTCAGCGTATTTAGGACAGCCGATATGTCCGCTGTATTAACATGCACACTCCGTGCGGACAGCCAATTGAATCAAACAATTCTGCCAGTCAAATTCTGACCAGCATGACTCGTTCGATATGTTTCGTACGGCCTGTTAGTAATCTTTCCAATCGAAACGATCTACATCCTCAAACTCATCTGTTCCCTCGACGAAATGCCAATCTTTATTTTCGATTTAACAGTAAAACTACCGTACCAGTCAAAATGACTGGTTTCGATTTTTTTGTTTAGCAATTATTGATATCTTCGAAGCATTGAATATTCGAAATGATTTTAAAAATGAATATTTTCATTCGAGTAGTACGATGAATATCCAAAGAAACTGAAAATAATCTATTCTTACAATTTTTATAGAGATTACATATCAATCGTATTAAATGCTCTGTAGTTCTAGTGTTAAAAAACGAAGGTATTTTATTTCAATATTTTCTATATTAATGCATTATGAAAAGCGTAACACTAGAACTACCGTACCAGTAAAAATGACTGGTTTCGATTTTTTTTGTTTAGCAATTATGGATATCTTCGAAGCATTGGATATTCGAAACGATTTTGAAAATAAGTTGCTTCATTTGCGTCCTATAATGAATGTCTGAAGAAACTGAAAATAACCTATTGTTACAATTTTTATAGGAATTGCATATTAATCGTATTAAATTCTCGGTAGTTTTAGTGTTAAATTCGGTACAGAAGTATCTTCGCCCTCTTCATCTTCGGAAACCAATTAGAATTACTCGGTACTTAGACAAATGAACATTTCAATACATCTCTTAACAACGTAGATATTATTTCACTTTTCTCTTCTATTAAGAAACGGCGCAGATATTTTCTGTTCTTTACAATCCCACGCGAACTGACGAATCCCGCGGATTGATCGCTGAAATGAAATCGCATCCCACGCGCTAATAAAAAATATAACCCTGTTTTCCTGAATCTTGCTCTGGAAACTGTGCATTGTAAAAAGTTACTATGGCATCGGGGGCATCGGATGAGAATAAAACTTGGAGACTTGTGCGTAGCGTCATTCGAGCGCCGAAATGCGTCAGCATGGATGTATTACTTGAACATTCTTTGTAACGCTCGATAAGCTTCTTTAAAAAGAACGAACGAAAATTTGTGATCGAAATTTCGCGTGGAACTAGAAGCGAATGATGGTGAAACGAACTAAAAGTGTTAGAAGACTTTCTGTCAAGATAATGCTTCGTAATTTCGAGTTTGTCGAAGGTAAAGGGATAAAGTGGAACGGATAAATTGAAAGGAACCCTTCTAGATCGAAAATAATTTATTTCCCGCGGTGTCTAGTGCTGTAGACGTTTCTAGAGATCCTCGCTGAATGCTAAGCGCACCTGTTTTCCTGTGGCGCGGTGCGTGGGGCAGTCTTATACATAACTCCCTTTATAATTGCAGTCACGCGCATGAAAGTGGAGGGTATTGTTACCGTAACGTTCAACGTGCTGCTGAAAGATTTCTTCAAGTTGGGCTATAACAATGGCGACAAGCCAGAGAAATAATGAGATTTATCGTGTGCCACCGCTCCGTTATTAACACCTGCACGAAACGACGATGAAAACCCTTTGATAATTTCGAACAGACGTAATATACTGTGTACAGTAATTAACTCGTTCCTATCAGTGCCTTAATATTGTACAATGTTGCATACACGAAGCACTGAAAACTACTCTGTAAATATAATTCGAATAAATGAATAAAAACTAATTAATCATGAATTATGAATTATTTTTCTTCACTGATTATCGTCCGAAAAGAAACATACTGTGTAATTGACAAACGAATATTTGTAATATCTATTCCACTCTAAATGAAAAAGATTTTCATTCTACTAGTGTTGTTCCTTCATCGGAATATTCCCAATGTTCTTGAACAGTTCGGAGCATAAAATACGATAAACTTTATTGTATTCGACGCGAAGTTTCCAGCAGTTTCATTTTTACAATGAAGGGCACCGCGGGACTTCACGAAGTCCGCATAAAAAAACGCGTTCCGCCGGAAAGTTTCCCCATGCGCAGGACTCGGGGAAAATAAATGTTTCGCGATTCACGTTTGCCGCGGAATCCCAATCGCCTCGGACAGTGGATGAAATCCTCTCGCGGGGCTGCGGGTCGGTCTCCTTTTATTCATTCGTCGATATCGGCGACGCTCGTTCTCGTCGAACGGAATCAGTCGGATTATTTCGACAAATCATTTCCCGGTATCCGATCCGACCGTAAAACAAAAGGAATTCGCCGCGAAGGCGCTCCGAACACGGACGGAATTCAAGGAAATATCTAAAACCTCGACACGATAATATTTTCATATAAAAGCTCTATGGATTTCTATCACATTTCCCGATAACACAGATGTCGCGATTTTAACCCTTTGCACTCGAGAGGTGACTCTCAGTCACCATTTGATTGGACGCAGTAAAATTAGAAAATTTAATATTTAATATTGAACTATGTATAATGCTTCGGTGCGCGAAATATTGGGATAAAAAAGCTTTGTTTCTCAATTTATCTGTGATTTTTCTTTGAATTCATTAAAAAAAACCACCGTCTTTGTCTAGTTAGAAAATGTTAAGTATTGCTAACGAAATATTTTCGAGTGCAAAGGGTTAACACATTTTAGTCTACCGCTTAATTGCTAGTCCTATATTTTAATGTAATATTTTAGATACGTATAGCACAAATCCAAACTAAAACGATAAAATCGAATTCCTTATCGATGTTTAGAAATATATTAATATAATCATCGACACTCCCGTTTCTAGTAGCTGAAATTTCGCCGGCGTTCACTGTGTTAATCCAACGTGTCGGCTTAAAGATCATGGGAAACATCCAATTAATTTTCATTTCATTCCAATTGCAACCTCGACAATTTCTTAGTGCAATGTCCGTTAAGGGGTGATTGAGACGTAAGAATATATATGAACGTGGGATAAATGAAACGTTCGATTCGACGTTGCGTTCAAGTCGGTCCCCTTATATTAAAAATTTTCCCGGCCACGTTTCATAGACTTTACGACACCGTTTGTATCAACTGTTCCCGGTAATCCTCAATTTCCTACACAGCTATCGCGATTACGGCGAGCCGTTTCATACTTTAAGAGGGGATAGCTGCGTTAAAAAACGAGTCGCAGCAACCGCGGCTCATAATTATATTATTTCCGTGACGCATGCCGTTAAAATATGTAAGGGCGAATATGCTTCGGTGATAACAGTACTTTCGGCACTGTTTTTGCGGAAGTTTTTCCGCCTCGGATTTATTTTCGACAAATGGAACACCGGCGTATTCTGCTAACGTGTCCATACATTTTGCTAGAAAAATGTTGCAAAATATTTTAAAAGTTTTCTCTCACGGAAATAATGAGGATCTCTACGGACTCTTTCTGAAAGGTTATTCAATGCGGAATTGGATACAGAAAGTACTAACGACTGCGCGTCACTACCAATGTAAAGTTCAGAAACCTCTCTTTAATTTCTAAATGAGTTCAACCTGCTTTACAGTTATTTTTCTCAGCTCCACATTTTGCTAGTAATATTATTCGCGTCATTAACAGGCTGACCGCTATAATCACTGATACTCGATGCGTTTGAACTGCTAGAAAACAATTATAAACCTTCAGCAGACGAAGCTAAATTATATCAACCGCTTAATTAATATAGGAAATGGAAACGCGTTGATCTCTCGCTCTTTGAATAATTAAATCATCTGTTTGCGACTTGGTCCTCGAAACATGAACATTTCATCTCGTTAAAATGTCGACATTCGTCCGCAAGGGATTAACACAAATAAATTAATAATTCTTCCTATTCACCTATACTACGAAAGAATGAACGTTATACGAAACTTTCGAGTTTCCCGTGGCAGTGAACATGTTAACCCTTTGCACTCGAAAGTTTTTCACTAGAAACATTCAATATTCTCCGATGAGATAGACGATGTTCTTCGAAATTAATTAATGAGGAAAACATATATAAATTAAGGAGGATAGTTATCTTATTTCAATATTCCACATATTGATGCATCATACAAAGCTTAATCCTTTGCACTCGAGAGTATTTTTCTCAATAAATATTCATTACTTTCTGATGAAATGTCAATGATATTTCTTGCAATTAACATAAAGAAATACCTTGCATAAATTAAGTGACAGAACCATTTTATTTCGATATTCCATATGTTCGTAGATTGTATAAAATTTAATATTGAATTTGTAATTTTAAAATTTTCTTCAGTCAAATAAAATGGCGACTGGAAGGAGCCTCTCGAGTGCAAAGAGTTAAGATTATATATAAGACTTTATAATTTTGCAAATCAAATCGAGTGACCTCTCGAGTGTAAAGGGTTAAATGTTTCAAAGAATAGAAAAAACGTGTAACACTTCGTGTGTACGTAAATCGCTCGAACAATCCCGGTCTTATAGTTCGATTATCCCCGATAACAGATTCCGCGAAGACCGTTCATATCCTGGGACATTTTTCACCCTCGATCGCCGCGGAATCCATCGAATCGTCGCGCTGTTAACGTTTCCGGTTCCATATCGCCTTTTTAAACTTGTTCGATCGGCACATTCGAGCAAACGCGTCGTTCGATCTACTTTATCACGTAATAACAGGACGAGAATGGAATTTTACGCGTGTGAATATCTTTTCGATTCACTTGCCAGTGCGTCCACGAATGACAGCTGGCACGAGTGAAGCCGATGTTTATGGTGTTGCATGGAGAATTCGAATAATACGTACCGTTATGGGCCCGTTGGTGTACGAGAGCGGCAAATTTTATTTGTGAACTCTTTAGAGAATGAATGATTTTTGCCGATTATTAGGGATTATACGAATAATCTTACACTATAGTCAGTGGCAGCACGTGAAAATTTAGTGACGAGATTGAAGCAATTAAGTTATATAATAAGTACTGTATAGATATATTTATAACTTTTTTTCACAGTTTTTAACACTACAACCGAGCAGTCAAATCAACATTTCGAAATTGCTCTATAGGAACTCTAAGAATACAGCTACTAAAATTTTAATTAGCTTATGATTCAGTTTGAGTATTACTAAATTTCAATTGTAATACCAATTATTATTCATATTATTCATATTATTATTATTATTATTATTATTATTATTATTATTATTATTATTATTGGTATTATTTAATTTCAATTTTTTTAGTAATTCCGCAGAGAAGCATCCGTTATCTGTTTAATAATTCGGAAAGAAGGTAAGAACGAGTCAATTTGACACATCTGGTAGTCTGACTGGTGCTTCAGGAACTGATCAAGGATTATTCGGAAATTTGTGGAGAACAATAGACAGCAGAGAAATTTACATGTCTTAAACTCGAATGAAACTGCAGGTTTTCTTTGAGTATAACCGAAACGGCGTTGAATTTGTTACGTTTTATTTTTCCGTTCGATAGAGTTTACCTCTTGAATTGCAATTTGACGGGGCCGCTACTTATTACAAAGTCAGCGCGGAGGATCGAAAGGTACTGTTACATTTTCCAATTTCATTTTATTGCCTGGAATTGTGTTAAATTACAGGCGGCGATCTCGCGCGCGCGCGCACCAAACAGCGATGTATAAAATAGTCGCGACGAACGATTTTCGTACGGTTTCAGCCGTCGGTCGAGATTTCCCCGGGTATTAGATTGTACGGGGTTTAACTGCGATGCCCGATGGGATTATGGCGTGAGTGAAAATTCTATTGCGCCCGATATTCTTGTCACTCCGTAGCGCAATTTATCGGATAAGAACTTTCCTTCGATCGAATTGTATTTCGGAGAGAATATGTTTTTTTTCTCGGTGCATTTTTCGAGCGAAGTATCGAGCAGCATGTAATATTAGTAACAATAATGAGAAGTAAAATGAAGAATGTCGAGTGTAATCGAGTGTAAAGGTTTCGTAACAGTTTTAATCATTTGGGACCAAGACATTTTTTATAGATTTGTAAACAGGAGTAACATATTTATTAATTGTCAATGTGAACAAGTTCCTTTCGCATATCAAATGAATCAATGATATTTAATTATGTATCACGCGTGAGTGCAATGATTCGATTTAATTCATGCGGATATTATTGGTTAAATTAAACGTGTAATTAAATTTGTCCGTCGTTCGAAAGAATTATTGCTATAAATTTGGCCCAGATGTGAATAGTGGTTACACAGAATGCATGAAATGTAACGGACGTACGTACCACACGTATAATTTGACGCGGAAGTATAATGGAGATGGTACATGCACAGTCTGCAAGTAATTTGAGTAATTTGATGAAAGCAACGATATGTTAGATACTGCGTGAAACAAGAGATAATTAAAGTCATTTATATCACGTCCTTGGGAAAGCATTATGTATCGTACTGATAATTTTTTGAATGTCCAGTTGATCCTTGTCGGTAACGTATTTAATTCTCTTAGCAAGTGTTTACCAATAATGGTACTCAATTTAATGCTTCGCATCCAAAAGATGTCGCCGGTTGAAAAATCGTAAGAGCAATTCAGTCCTTAGTTAACAGTACAAATAATATTCCATTTACACTCTTCACAAAATTCTCCTGCTGCAATGTTCTCGTAAACAACTGATTGGCAACCGTAAATTGTTTCAACCTTTAATAAAATGCTACATATTACTAGAAATAGTGAATAGTGTCGACATCTGTGGCAAAACAGCCAAGCTACTCGATCAGCTTCTAAACACTGTGGGCAGATGGTCACACTATTCTATCATCGAAACTAGGATAGACCTGACATGAATTTTTCCTAAATATTCAATTTTTAATGCGCATACTTCGTGCATAAAGAATACAATCTTTCAATGAAACAAAAATCAGTCCCTACACGTTATCGACTGGTTAATAAATGACTTTCTGAATTACTAACGAATATTCATGAGTAGAATAAAAAATAAATTAAATACTGCACAAAATGAAATATTCACCATAAGTCTGGCACGATATTGTAGGACAAAGGGTGTTAAACGTATGTGTACCTATAATTCTGGTAGTACTATAAGAAACTTCAATTTAAATGCTGGTGCATGGATACTACCTGTCTCTTCCTCCCTCCTCCTCATCACTCACTCACTCTCTCTCTTTCCACCTTTCCTCTTATCTCTTTCTCTGTACGACCATCGAAACTTCTCCGTTCGGATGCGGTGGAAACTTTGGAAAACGAAGCTTTTCATGGTACGCAGTGGCAGGCCAGAGTTGAAGTTTTTGGAGGCCAGCTGTTCCACCACTTCCGCCTCGAACGTGTCATTCCTCCTCGCAACTGGCAAGACATTGTGCAATGAACACCCTCGGACAGATTCCTAACATTTTTGTGTCTTTCTAACATTGTCTTAAGTGTCTTACACTTTGACGACGTCCTAAATGTGCACACATTAAATTGAAATTAAAAGTAAAACAAGTTTAATACATTGAACGCCGGCTAAACTTCAGCTACTAGAAACGGGATCATCAATGATTATATTGATACATTTTTAAACATCAATTAAACCAAAATTTCTAACTTACAGAAGAGAATAAGGAATTCTATTTTGTGAATTTTACTTTGAATTTGTGTTGTACATATTTAAAATGTTGCATGAACATAGCAATTAACCCTTTGCACTCGAGAGGAGACTCTCAGTCACCACTTGATTTGATTTGCAAAATTATAAAGTCTTATATATAATATCAAGCTTTGTATGATGCATCAATATATGGAATATTGAAATAAAATAACTTTCCTTCTTAATTTATACATGTTTCCTCGTTAATTAGTTTCAAAGAACATCGTTTGTATCTCATCGAAGAATATTGAATATTTCTAGTGAGAAACTTTCGAGTGCAAAGGGTTAAATGATAAATTAAAAATCCCGCATTATCGCGAGGCCGGCGCTGAACGTGTTAAAATTATTATGGAACGTAAGGTTAGATAGAAACGGGAGTCATGGAATCGGGAGAGCAGGTTCGAGAAAGAATCAGATGGTTTTTTAACCATCATAAAATACCCTCTTCTTTATTTGTAATACACACACGGTTTTTCCTTAGCTATTCTTGTCGAATTCACGTTAACAGTATAATAAAAATATACATAATATATATTGATTTCTTTAACAACATTCTCTCCCTATATATATTTTCACACTCAACACCGTGACAATTCCCCCGGGAACACGGGGGAACGTCGGAGGCCGTTTTTTTCCTGCAGAACCACCGGGAACGTGCGAAAAAGATCGCGCCGACACACCGTTTAACAACTAGCTATTAAAATTACAATACTGACGAGTTACACGCGAAAATTATACTTTGTGCTCGCTGCTCGTACATCAACGTGTACCGCGTTGAATTCAACCGAACGATTGGACGTTCGTCGATTCGCGATCCATTTGCAACTCGATCTCTCAATGTTCCTTCGACTACGTTAAAAAAGTGCGCAACAAAATTGCCGTATACTTCCTTCACAGTTTTCTATATACGAGGAATGTATAATTCAACATTTCTACGGAAATCAACTATGGAATGGACCACAATGAACTTACGCTACTATGGCAAACGGAAATGGAAAGAATTTCAATGATTGTAGCGTTGACACGTTGATAATAATTTCGTTGTTAAAGTTTGTACTTGATCGTGGCGTGCGTATGTTTTTCAGTAAATTAATTTGAATATTGCACGAAAGTTGAAACCTGCGTTGGAATCCGTTGCGTGACAACTTTTTTAATACCCCTGGATATTAGCGCCAAAGTGATCGGTTGATATTTAAATTATATTCCATCGATTTTCTCTATCATCTACTTTACGAAGTTAATCGCGTTGACGAATGGACAACTCGAGAGTCACTTACAATTCATCACTTAGATTTTACAATCTAACGCTTAAAAGGCCTTGTTGTTTTTGAATAGCTTATAATATTAAGTACAAATTTCAAGAGATTTGATTATTCTAATATCAGAGAATTATTCTAATCATCGGAGAAAAGCTGGCAGAAGATAACGCAGCGACCGTTTAATTTTTAATCGAACAAGTATGCTCCTCTTTCGTAATTTAGTCGATTATCGGCAAGTGATGAACACAGTTGTCGAAAGTCAGACAATAGGCACTTAACACAGTCGGCATGAATGCAGAGACCTCGAAAAGATCTTGTACATGATAATCGACGGCTTGTAAGCGATTAATGATAGCGGAGAAATACCTGTACCTACATTAACGCAGACAAGAATCCCGATTCACCGAACAGACGACCACAATTCGTAGACACATCGAGGCACAGTAATTTCCTTATGATATAGATCGACTCGCATTGGACCTGTGACGGTGGGTTTTATAAAACGCGTTGCCCTGTTTTCCGTATAGACTAGATTCGTTGGAAAATACGCGTTGCATAGCCGTCAATAAAACCTAGAAAACAAAAGTAACGTTACGATAATAATAAGACTCCTTAAACTAACGAAGAATTCCTTAATATTACTTTCGATGACATTCCATAAATTGTTTCAGAAATTTTCGAGACTATTCTCATCCTGTTCTCAAAAAATGTATCAAAATCTCTTTCACTAATTTCAGAGATTATTTCCCTTGTACTCTATTGATGGTTTTTGGAAACCGATTCAAAGATTTTAAGCAGTTTTCTTTGCAATGATCGACCCGTGACAAGCAGTACACCGTGTAGACGAGCAACCAAGAGAATCGGAGCGTTGCGAATATGCGAGGAATGTATCAAGATCCAATAAGTGCTGCCAAACCACTCCTATCAATATACGGAATACTCTGTTTACATCCAGCCTCGAGCAGATTGCAGATTCTATGCGACTCTACGCATTCGCGGAGCGCGCGATTGTACTAAACACGCTGGAATAGAGTACTAATTACGTCGTTGCATGCTCCGAATAATATTTTCAGCAAATTCTTTATGGAAACTACGATCATGATCCAAGTAAACGCTATATCTAGGCAATCAAATAAAAAGTGATTTTCTAAGATCCTGATGACACGAACAACGATAAATAATTTTCCTCGACTGTTCTCCTATATAATATATACTATGTACTATAGTAGTATAGTATAGTATAGTATACTCTATACAATATAGTATATACTATATAATTTTTTTATATATATAGCATAGTATAGTATAGTATATTCTATACAATATAGTATATAATATATAGTATTTATATATATATATATATTATACTATATATATATATATATATGTATAAAAAAATTTATATATTCCATTATATATCTATAAATTTTTTAGCTGATGATAAACCACCCCTCCAATCTTCTCAGGCCGATTTCCACAGAGCAATGTATAAAATTCTTCGAATCTTTGAGAAACAATAATATAGTTGGAACAATGAAAATCAGATATTAATTTCGTACCTGCTACTATTTGAAGAACGTCTTGTTCTCATACCGCAGTTCGGGGTAAGTATGAAGGAACTCGAAGATCACGCCGTTCGACCAACCGAAGCCCGTCTGAACGTTGTACTCTCCGCCGCCGCCGCCACGGCCGGGAGTTCTTGTGTCGTACTGTAATTAAAAGAGTAATTAAAGTAAGTAATCACGCGTTCTTGTTTCAAAGCTGGCCAACCCCTCCGGAGAAAGTAATTAAGTCACGCGACGATCGTCGGGGATCATCCGATGTTAACTTTTCGTTGGGGCGGCGACATTAAGGACGCCTCGCAAACACCTAATTATGTGACAAGTAACTGAGAAGAAAATACGGGAGGGAAAGAGAGGGAGAAGAGGAATATGATATCGGTATCTATCGAAAAGTCTACCGAAGGTATCGACAAATACATCGGTAACTTATACAATAGATTTATCGACGATTTTATCAACGGATTCGTCGATAAGTATATCAATTAATTATAATGAATGGAACAATCAGAGTAAACGTAATCGAAACTCCATCGGTGGATTATTAATTTGATTGAAAATGTAATTATTCTTGATACGAATATAATGAACATTATTGTGTAATTATTGGTACATCCATAGATAATATTTTCTATTAGTAAATATCGATAACGTTTTCGTACTATAACCGTTAAGGATCGTGATCTGATATTGAACGAGTACGTTAAAGACAATCTTGCCGGAAGAACACTCGACCAGGACGAAATTCTAATCTCTTAATCAGCAGCGGGACGAAATTATCGCGAGAACGCCACTTAGAAATTCATTATCATTCTCGGCGCTATTTGCATCTCTTCGCGTTAGGTCTCTCGTTCACAAGCAAATTAATCGCATTAATTTGCTGGGGCGCGCGCCAAAAGCAACGAAATAGGATTAAAACGTAAATCTGGACTTCCAAGCGTAAGATGTGCGTATTCCGTATGTAAATCGCGTGTTACGAGTCTCAAGTTACAAAGAAGATTCCGTTGAAATTTTTGCGACTCCGACATACTCCGAGGATGATGACCCAGTTGTAATTATTCTCGCTCATTAAGGAACAAAAGAGTATCCGCGCAAGCGAGTTAACGTAGCGTAAACGCTTGGAAGATAACAGGATCATCTAGCATTCCGTTTCCCAAAATATTCTAACGGAATCCGTTGTCGGTTGTTCTAGTATCAAGTGCAGTCCCTGTTAAATTCTATTTAATTATCCCTGCCATGAATCATTGTCTACACTGTTGAATATTCAGGAGGGTTCGCAGTTTCCTTGTTATTTCCATAATAACATTATCTCTCTTGAAATATCAAAGCGCTAATTCATTCACTCCCAATGTCGCCAGAAGAAGAATAATTGCTCGATCTTCTCTCGTTATTGCCGCGACAATCCCGAAAATAATTAATTCATAGAATTAATTTCAACAGCAAACCTATCAATTCTTGACAGAATCGGCTTAGCCCTCAATCATTCTTCTCCAGCCCCGATATTTCCAGGCGGATCGAATATATCATCAGAATGGTATCGATAAAACGATTTTTAATTTCCTATTGGCCCCGGCGTTCGCTTAAATCCCACCTGATAACCGCCATCTTTCATTCTACACTAGTATCGGCCCCAGTATCGGACGGAGGCGGGTATCGATCGGCATAAATCCCCGACACATGAAACGATCCGCGTTTTTCTTCCCCTTTCCCGCCGGTCGCGGCGACAACAAAGGCCGGCGACGCGGGTTCGAAAGTTCAAACGACCCCAATGAACGCTCGAAACTGTCATTGATTATGCAACTAACGCGACGCGTTCGGTGACAATGACAGCCAAGCGAGAAATCCCCACGGGAAAACGCGCGTCTCCGTTCTTACGACTTTCTTCCCGCTTGCGAACCGATAATCCCTGACTTCGATAAATTATGTCGCCCCTTGGAATCGATATGTGACACAGAATGATTTCCCTCTCGTTCCACGTTACCCGGAAATTCAGTCGCTGAACTCGGGTAGTCGATCTTCCTGCGATCTTTCGGTCTTTCTCGAGTTAATCAGTTTCGTTTTATATACAGAGTGTCTCCAAACTATCGCGCACAAATGATAGGGCGTGTACATCTGTCTAGATCGAATAAAGAAACCCTAGTAAATATGAGACCAACGTTCAATAGCTTCCGAGATCAAAGTAAGTTTAGTTTGAAAAGGAATTTATGGGGGTCGGTGAATATACGATTCAATTTCTGCTACTTAAAATTCCACAGAAGATTAAATAAATGGCGATAGAATATAAATTCCAATGAGCAGTGCGTCATCAAATATTTTCGCACTGAACGTGACCCATCGTTGGTTAATTCCAGGAATTTGATAAGCTTGTCTGCTAGTCCTTCGAAATTTCCTTTTCATATAGGATTAAGTACACAGTCCATTTCGCAGAAATGGTAAACCCCATAAAATTCCTCAAATTTTTCCTACAATTATATATCCGAAAGAATAATAATAAGGACCGCTAGCGAACAAGGCCGGAAATTGCCGGAAATTGCCGAATATCGCCGATCAGCGATGAAGATTCTGAAATTTCATTAGTTCACCGTGAGTCACCGTTCGCGAAGGACCTCTGTCCTTTCTCGTTGCCGTTCGCGAAAGAATTCTGTCGTTTTTTGTCGTCGTTCTCGCACGTTTCCGGGTACGGTTTTAAAACTAGACGTGCAATAATTATATATTGTCACTAACAACCGAATAATCTCGCAGAAACTTTGTACTAACGTCTCGCTTTACAATAACTGTCAAACTCGCGGTGAAGATTTCAAACAGAATTTAACTGTCTGTCAATCTTTGATTCCTTATCGAGATATTTTTTAAATAAATTGTATCGTTGTTATTTCAATATTATTAGCAAGAGTTGAGATCGCGGTTGAGAAACGAAGAAAAGAGGAAAGGGTTACGTTGATTCGCAAAGAGTAATGGGGGTAAAACCGTGTCGAGCAATTATCCTTTAACTTCAATTCGCTTGTCTCTCTTTATTCCGATTCACGTTGCCATGTTGTGCAAGTAATCGGCCGTTTGTCAAAGCAGCCAGTTCCGCCGTGTTTGAGATCGGTGTCTGAGTTGAAAGGTTACCGGTGGTACGCACCGTAGGGCGGTGGTGCTCGCGCCCATCGTCCATCGCGGCAGTCAGTATCGGGATCCTACTTCGAATTCTCCGGAATTCTGAAGTTAATGGGAATCTGGTGCTGGCCCGTGACCATCCTCTGATCCGTAGGCGAGGACATCGTGATTCGGCGCGCTGGTTGTTGACTGCTTCGACTACGGATTGCTCGCGTCACTCTCATTTGCTGCTTTTTAATCAGAGACTTCTTCTCTGATTTCTTTAGTTTCAAACGAATCAAGGACTTCTTTCTTGCTTCGTATTTGTGTCCGTTTTTGGCCCGATAATTGTTCGGCAACTGCGACCCATGTATAGTCTAAGGCTATACTAAGTTAGAACTAAGATTGTAATCCCTGATCTTGCTCTTGTGGAATCAGAGACTTCTTCTCTGATTCGAATGATGATCGAATCAAGGACTTCTTCCTTGATTCACTCCCTTTACTGCGATGATTGTGTAATTTAAGTTATCCGATAAGGCTATGGTAAGTTAGAAATAAGCGTGCGAAAGAAGACATCGATTATCCGCCGTGGGACACTTCATTTCAGACTCAAGAAAGAAAACAGCCATCGTGGGATTATTAAGCGCGTTAAAAATAAGTGTGTTAAAGATAAGACTTAGACGTAGAAACGGAGGTCGGTGGAAATGAATTTTCCACCCACCTCCCAGGGCCCCCCGCAGCAACCTCCACGCGGTAGACCTGGAAATTAGCAGCATCGCCGAAGAGTACTTCCCATCGAGGATGCTGTTAGGCCAATGGCTGCGAACTTGTATAAATATGACGAGTAATTATTCTTTAGTTTTCAGATGATTCCGCTTGTTCACTCTTTCCGGTTCACTTAGCCATGCATGCAAGTGTATCGGGCCGCGCGTCATATCAGTCATTCTGCCGCTCTCGTACCTCGGTGTGACCGACTCATTAGATCATGATGGTGGGGTCCGGATCGGTACCATGTTGCCGATATGCACTCCGTGGGAAGGGCGACCGGTTCGCCTGTGCCCATCGAAGCCATAACTGTCACGGAGATCCTACTTCTTTGTAATCCGTCTCTAGTCCTCTCTGAGGACGGGGCGTTGGGAAGTTAACGGGGGAACGCTGGCGCCGGTGGAGATCATCCTCTGTTCTGTAGGCGAGGGAGCATCGTAACTCGGCACGGTGGTCTGACTGGTCTGATCGCGGTTTGCTTCGCGTCACCGTGATTTTGCCTTTTTCAATCAGAGACTTTTTCTCTGATTTCTCTCACGTTCGAATCGAGGACTTCTTCCTTGATTCACTCCCTTTGCTCCTTGGCCCGATAATTGTTCGACATATCTGCGACCAATTTGTTGTATTGTAAATCTAAAGTAAGTTAGTATTAAGATTGTAATCCTTGGCTTTGCTCTTGCTGAATCAGAGACTTCTTCTCTGATTCGTCTCATACTCGAATCAAGGACTTCTTCCTTGATTCACTCCCCATACTGCGATTATTGTGATAATCTAAGTTATCCGCTAAGCTAAACTTAGGATTAAGTTTGTAATCCCTCATCTTGCTCTTGTTGAATCAGAGACTTCTTCTCTGATTGGAATGATGCTCGAATCAAAGACTTCTTCCTTGATTCACTCCCTATACTGCGGTGATTGTAATAATTTAAGTTATCCGGTAAGCTAAGTTAGAGATATGAGTGTTAAAAATAAGTGCGTTAATCGTAAGACTTAGACGTAGAAAGGGAGGTCGGTGGAATTGAATTTCCACCCATTTCCCGGGGTCTCCACTCGCAGCAACCTCCACGCGGTGAGACCTGGGCAACTAACATTACCCTGAATAAAGTATTTCCTGTGAAGGGTTATGTTAGGCTAGTTGGCTGCGAAAAGTTTGTAATTTAAATAGGCAATCATCGGCTGGTGACAAAATTAGACAGATCTTCCCATCATCAACGAGAAGATAGTATTTGAAAATAATATTTATATCTTCTCATTGATGATGGGAAGATCTGTCTAGTTTGTGAACTTTTTAATATACTCAATATTTTTTGCATATGTTTCAGAAGGTTAACAATAGTAAGCATCTTTGAAAAGTCAACTTTAATATACTCATTATTTTTTGCACATGTTTCAGAAGGTTGAAAATAGTAAGTATCTTTAAAAAGCCATGTTTGATATACTCATTATTTTTTGCATATGTTTCAAAAGGTTAAAAACAGTAAGTATCTTTAAAAATCCACGAGCACCAGTCGAATGGTACAGGAAACTTTTCCCGTGCAGTTTCAATATTATGAAAAATAACGGGGACATACAACGATAATTAAAATGGAAAATAAATGTTAGCGTTATTTCACATACAGTAATGTCGTAGCATGTTACAGGTACAAAACCAACATTCCATCGACCCAATGTTATTTCTACGAATGGAAACAAATTCCTTTAAACCGATGTTATTTCTATTAAGTGGAAGCAACGAGGGGATTATATTATATACGGTATCGCAGTAATCCGCTAAAACCGCGGGTTTCCTCGCAGAAAACGAAACAGAAAATACGAGGTCAAATATTTTCCTATATTTTATTCCACTTGCCACCGCACAAGAACGTGTTATTCCATCTGTGCGCAGTTGTCTGTTTCCACTTACACAAACAACAAATGAGCGAACATCAAAGAAATTTTCTTTTAAAATCGTTCCCAATGGAAACAAAGTGTATCTACTCTATATAAAACATTCTAAACGTTCAAACTCATAAACAAATAACATTACTAACAATAAGAAAAAAAACATTTTTAAATACGAAAATATAACATTCATTTCCATATATTATTTCATACTTCTGCTCAATGATCCGATACGAATCGATTCAATCGAATATTTAATAGAATTCAGAATATCGAATACAATATGATCCAATAAAGGTCAAAGTCAAATTAGATGAAACCACTGATAAAAAGAAATAAGACTTTCCGTTTATTTCTCCGTGTAGAATCGTCCCCATCAGCCCGATACTCGCCGCGACTACCGTCGGCGATGAGTTTCGAAGGGAATAATAACTTTCAATCCCGCGGGACGAAGAATATGGAAATCTATGAGGGGAAGTGCCCTCGAGAAACAAAAAGCATTCCGTAACGCGTCTGTTTTCGCGGAGGAAAAGGGTTGCGAGCGGTGAAAAAGCGCGCGAGAGTGGAGAAAAAAGGGAAACGGTGATGATATTTTTCACCGTAAGCTCCCGCCGGAGTGAAGGGAGCTTCATAAATTTTCTCGTTCGTTGCGATCCCGTCGAAGTGTGAAAATTCTATGCGACCAGTTGTCTGAGTGTCGCCGAGTAAGAAAGAGACTGCGCTTCTCTCGCAGCTTCGACACTAGCGGAAAGAGCGATGGAAGTTATTCGGAATAGCTTGCTTTGCCGCGTTTATAATGGAGCTGAGATAATCGCGCGATCTCAGTTGTTCAGTCCATAGCTCGAATCAATGTTCATGTTTCTTGAATGTTTCATAACAGTAAAGCCAGTGTTTACTTCGCCAATTAATTTCTCTAGGGCCATTACGAAGGTGATCGGAACGAAGTAGCACTCTTGAATAATTGATAACTCTACTCGACGCTTCATCGTGAACGCTCTTCTGAATGGAATTAATTTAACACTAGATTACGGACGTTTATTCTACACTTTATTCTATTGTGCCTAGAAAACGTGTTCGCCTATAAATCGCGGAAATCGTAGCTTCAAAACCAGAGTATTGCAAGGCGTATTCGCATAATCGCGAATTAAAATCGACTGAAACTGTTACTAAATAATGTTTAAAAAATTCAGTATCAGTCAAATTGACGGGTGCCGTGAATTTATTGTTAAAGCAATGGAATATATTTCTATACTTTAACCCTTTGCACTCGGGAGGTGACTCTCACCACTTAGTTTGATACAGTAAAATTATAAAGTTTCATGTTTAATACTAAACTTTGTATAACGCATCATTATGTGAAATATCAAAGTTATACAAAGTTTAGTATTAAACATGAAACTTTATAATTTTACTGTATCAAACCAAGTGGCGAGAGTCACCTCCCGAGTACAAAGGCTTTGATATTTCACATAATGATGCGTTATAGTAAATTACTTTGTCCCCTAATTTATCGACTAAATTATTTACATTGGTCGCAACAAGCACCGTCTATATTTTATCAAAGAGCGTTGAATATTTCTAGCAAAAGGTTAACCTATAGTGGCTCCGTCGCTACCAATATATCATAGATCATACCCAATTGTATTACTAATTATTAAAGTAAATTATTAAAGTTAAATTATGTGTATCATATCTTTCAGAAAAA
The DNA here is from genome assembly GCF_051020985.1 of Nomia melanderi. Classification (NCBI taxonomy): domain Eukaryota; kingdom Metazoa; phylum Arthropoda; class Insecta; order Hymenoptera; family Halictidae; genus Nomia; species Nomia melanderi. The sequence continues at coordinate 719,822 of NC_135012.1, forward strand.
TTATAATTTAATCATCAAAAACTTCATTCCAGCATTGTCCGTACAGAACTCTTGCCGTACAGAGAAACAGTCCCGCGCAAAATTCAGCCGTGCCTAAGAGGTTAATACTTGAATCGACACTCGTATCGTGCCGGACCGAACGGTTCCGTTGAAAAATCATAGACGGATGAAAAATGGCCGGCACTGATTCGCCCCATTTCGATCGAATCTTGCCCCGGTACCCTCGGCCAGCTCAAGGGGGAATACTTTAACGCGGATTTACGCATCCATCTTGCGGACTACTTTCCCTCGGGGCGGACATATGTCAGTCAACGTGGCCAGCGGCCAAAGCCTCGTTCACAAGCGGGAATAAAATTGGACGAGTCGGGGCCCATTTGTTAGGGTTAGTAGGGAGCTTGCGGGAGCAGGGCTGCTGTTATTTTGCTGTCCGAGGGAATTGTTCGGTGTAGTGGCCAGTTTGATATTGTAATTGAATTTCCACGGTGTGCATAGAGCCTGAAAGGCAGTTCAGGTTTTGAATAAGGGAATTAGCGGAAGCGTATTTAAATGGAGTTTGAAAGATTGACTGGAATAATATTGTGAAAAAATTAATAGTTCGTTTATTTCTGATTCTCTATAGAAGAGTTGCTTAATGGAATTATTCTCGTGATAGTCAGTGATGTGAGAGTTCCTTTTGTATAGATATTGGAATTTTTATACAAAGAACTTCGTAATTCACTCGCATTGAAGTTTGGTGCTTAAAAGTTAGTAGCTTATTATTGAGCTATACTACTGCGAGACGTGGAAATTACTTTGTCGTTACTATCATTTGATAGCCAAATCACTTGTTGAATAAATATTAATGTGTTACAAGAATACTTCCATGTACTCGAATAATATGTCAGAATAGTATCGATCTATACTACTGTGTAAGATAAGGAATCTGTATTTTACGACGACACTCGTACACGACGCCAATAAAATGAATTTAACATCCAGCTAAAATGGTTTCATCAATGGACCTTCGATTCCGATCATAATTTAGGCAATAAAAATATCATCGAACTTTACAACACGAAAACCGCCCCTCGCATGGTTTATAGCGCAAAAGAATCATTAGGTCTCCCGGAGCGAAATGCGAAAATTTTATTTCTGCTGGAAACGGTATCAGATCAACTTCTTCGTTGCTTTTACGACGCTCTTAGGAAATGCACCGTAGAGGAACGAACTCGCCGGGAATTGCTTAAACGAGTCTATCTGCGCCGTTTTTACGTGAACAGTTTTCCAATTATACAATCTTTTGCCTCGACGCTGCCTTTCGAATCTCGTGTATATTAACCGTTATGCTTCCAAAGTAAGGAACACATTTACCGTAATGAAATATCAACTGTACACGGTGCACTTTCAAAATTCTGTGTGGAAGGATAAATACGTTGCTTCGGGAACGAAATGTCGCGTTAAGAATTATCATTGCACCCTCTATTTATTTTTGCATGTAGAGTGACGACTCTCTTGGACGAACGATCTCGAAAGTACCCTGTGTGCGAAAGTTGCAATCCTGTAGAGCGAGTATTTACATAAACATTTGCAAGCCTTGTAAATGCTATGTATTTTGAAGAAGAGTGAATGTAAAAATGATAAATTACAAAACAACCTGGAGTGCTAAGGGTTAATCGCAATGCTTCATAATAAATGTAAATTATGATAGGCATAGAACTCTTCTCTGTTTCGGGGCAGTGTAAGTACAAACAATATCTTACTAAAAACTATGTGACCTTATTATATCTTATTGTTGTCTAGTCATTTATTTTAATTTATTTTAATTAGATAGAACGGATTTTTACTAGTCATTGATTTATTTATTTTATTTATTTGATTGATTTATTTATATTACTTATTTGCTGATTTATCTATTGATTTTATTTATTTATTGATTTATTTATTTTACTTATTTGTTGATCTATATATCTTATTTATTTATTTATTTCGTTATGTATCTATCTATTTATTTTTTCTTAAACTACCTAACCATTTATTATTTTAAACACGTATTGACTTATCTAGCTATCTATCTATTAATTTTATCTGCCTACTTACTGTGTTTTATTCTTTTAATATTGACTAGACTTGCTAACTTTCTAACTTAATAACTAACATCATAAGATTGATGGGGCACAGGTTTTAATTCTTCTTATCCGTTTTTATTTTGCCATCTCTTTCTTGGTTTTTATTTCATCTTTTATTTCTTCTTTTTCTCTTTTAACTAATGAGCAATAGATAACCTGATCTTACAATACCTGGCTGCCAATATAACTGATTTTACTTTATGACTTTCTTGCTTACCATTAATCTACTTACACTATTAACCTTTTACTCCGGTCGAACATTGTAAGACCGGGGGAACATTCTTTGAGAAATAAACGCCTTTATCTAGAATTTTTAGCGTAGGTTAAGGTATTTTTAAGAAGAGTGAATGTAAGAATGAGTGTGAGTGAAGGACAGGCTGTAAAACGGTCGAGGGAAAGTGGCCTGCACAACGTCGCGGGCCCAAGATCGCAGGGCCAGCTTTCCAGGGGTGCATCCGAGTGTTTGTGATGACTGCGAGTGAGAAGAATGCTTGTGGGGGAGAGAATGACTTTTGGGAGACAATGCCTGTGAGAGAGTGGCGAGAGCAGAGTCGTGTGTTGGCCTCCGTGGCATGAAGTTGTACTTTTTACGTGTTGTCCGTCTTGTTTCCATATTTTATTAACCCTTTGCACTCAATAATATTTTTCATTAAATATATTCATTACTTTCTGACTAAGTATTAACGATATTTTTCGCAACTAACACAATCTTCTATAAATTAAGAAACAGAACTATTTTACTTCGATGTTTTATGTGTTGACACAGTACACAAGGTTTAATATTGAATTGAAAATTTTATAAGTTCGCTGCGTCGAATCAGGTGGCGACTGTAAGACGCCTCTCAAGTGCAAAGGGTTAAATACATATATTTATTCCTAGTTCTCGATTACACAAGATCCACTCTTTCATTATCTATACAATAGTCACACTATAGAAATTTGGTGTATTCCTGTGCGGTTCGAAAATTTGATTGAGTCTTCGACAAGTGTAATGGTCGAGTTACTGGAAATATGATTTCGTGTGATGAATCGAATAAATTATGGTTATCTTTCACGATACGCGTCAGAGAAAATACGAATAGACTGCTGCGAAAAGTAAGAGTACGGGAAACGATGAATTAACTAAGGATTTATGTCGAGCGTGCTTCTCGACAGCTTTCAACTTTTCCTTGCTATCGATACACGATCCTAAGGAAATAGTTTCTAAAGCTTTCACGTTGTTTGGGAAGTATATAAATTCTGTTTGCTGACGGCAGCCGTTTCTTCGTAGATATAAAAAGGAAGAAGCTAGGAAAAGATTTCACAGAATGTTCGAAAAAATTGAGAAAATGTGCGTTATAGATTCTACAAGGCGAGTGCCACCTTTGTGCTTCCTTCTACCTTTGCTCGGTGTCCCGGTCAACCTGTATCCGACTGCCTTTGAATTCTTCGGTCTTGTAGACATTTTTATGCAAACAGATTTTCATGCAGAATAGAAACTTCGCAGAAGTGACATGAAGAAACAAGGATTACAATAATAACGAATTCTTTCTTTTAACCCTTTGCACTCGAAAGTTTTTCACTGGAAATATTCAAGATTTTCCGAAGAGATATAGACGACATTGTCCGAAACTAATCTAACGATAAATCACAGATAAATTGAGCAACGAAGCTATTTTATTTAAATATTTCACATAGGAATACAAAGTTTAATTTAAAGTACTAAATAATCAACTTCACAGTTTCCCTGCATCAAATCAAGTGACTGAGGGTCACCTCTCGGGCGCAAAGGGTTAAAACTGGTAGTAAATTAAAAACAAACTAATAGTATTCTGAAACTTGTATACTATTTCTTTCGTCTATGTCCTATGCACTTTGTTAGAAACGCATAAAATCTACTGTTATAGCTACTGCATCTGGTTCCAATGAAATCGTAGCCTATTTATGGGTGAAAATATTATTGCAAAGGGAATCCCTTAAATGAACAATATCTTCTTAGATGACGTACCTTCTCAAACATGGCCCCAGTCTCCACGAAGCCGATATAATTCGATGCGAGCCATCTATCCGCCAGCTCCATAGAAAAGTCTACCGCTTCTTCCACGCCAGTCCAGTACAGACCCTGCACAATGAACGACTGCAATGGCGGCCACGCATTGGGGAAGTCCCATTGTTCTCCCGTGTAATCTAGAGAGGCGGGTGTGCCACCTGCGAAAAGAAACGTTCAACGAACGGTTGTAAACTTCCGAAAGATAACAATTATTTTCGAACGGGACTGATAACTAATTGTTCAGAATCAACTTTGAAGTAGATAAATAAGACACACCGGAAATCATTACTAAATCCAATATGAAATAAACTTTTTCATCTACTTCAATGTTCAAAGCTCCGTACCGCATAGAAATAAATAAATTTCAGTAACACTTTCTGTTTCACTGATTCATCTCTTAAAAAATAATTCAGATTTCTGTATGCTTCCCTTATTTGTACAAACTAACACCTTTAACTTCTTTAACCCCTTGCCCTACGATATCTTTCTGAACTGTGAACGATCAAACCACTTTGTTATTAATAATTTATCGATAAGAAGAAAAAGTTCTAGTGCTGTTCTATGTCAACGTGTGCTCTAAGGTATAATCATTGATAACAGAGAGATAATATGTAATTTGCATTCAAACAATTTGAATAATATTTATGTTTGTTAAATTCATAATCTATAGATCTCGATTAAAGAAACTTCTTCTTATTTCTAGTGACACGTGGAAGCTATTCGTACAACAATCACGCCGCTTCGTTCTCAAAACCGTTCCCGCGGATATTAAGTAAACGGAAACGGAAAATCGGGGCCGTTGAAACCGCTTGTATTTCACGCCGATATGATTTTTCGTCGGCGAGATATCGTCGCTTAATGCGGCGCATAATTTCGGTGTATTTCACTGAGCGTCTTCGTTCTCGCGAGTCGCTTCACTGATCTACCCCACGCGCGGCACCTGTGCGCTGGTCAATGGCGACGAATGACTCAGCGCGCTTTTTCTCGCTGTTACTATGTACTATTACCAGACGCGCGCGTTTCCGTGAGCGAAGAACGGAAAGGGGAAGGAAAACTGGGTCACGACGCTTCCCGGTTTTCGGCTTCCGTTTACAAGACTCGTGCATTATAATTAGACCGTGGATCCTCGTGGATCTTAAGAATGGATCTTCGAAGCTTCGCGAAGAATGAACATCTTCTTTCGTTGCGAGAAATTTTGATTCTTTGATCGCTTGACTCGCGTTAATCTCATTGCTGTGATATAATTGCATCTTTCGAATTGATCTCGTTCGTTACCATTTAATTAGTCTCATTCCATCATGATATCGATGGTAATAATTTGTGAATAGAGTCAAGATTTTGGAATTATTAGCCTTCGCGTAACCTGAATACTTATTACCCGAGAATTTAGTAAAAGGGGAATGGAATTGTTAATACTGGATATTTATTAATACTCCGGTGCATCTTCGGTTGACCAAAGGTAACGTAGCTCGCCGCATATTCGCGGACACCGATAAACGCTCTTTCGAGCAGCCGAACGAATATAAAGGTGAACATTCGTTTCTTATCTCGATTCCATTCGATTTCATTCTTATGGGAATAACTTCCTGGGAGAGAGGCGTGAGATTTCTTCGGGTCTGACGAAAGTTTAAATTGAATCGAACCGGCGAAGAGGAGGCGCCGAAACGCGTGGAAATTAAAATGCGAATCAAGCGGGACACTCGCCCTGAATTCCTGTCGTTAAAATTATCGTTGCTCCCGGATTTCTGCGGCGATCACGTAAACGTTGAATTGACAGACGAAATGTAAATCAGGTTATACTCTTTCGCGGTCGAATCAAATGGTATTCTTCTATTACCGATTTTAAATCTTTCTTTGAATTTCAAAATTTAAAGAATATTAACTAAGAATAAGTCGATTTTCTGATTTTTCTAAATCTTAATGGGATAAACAATACGCTTTTTTAGTTACTAAAGGATTTCCTCGTTTCTTCGTTTGTTCTGTTAGAAAGCCCTTTCTTTTATACTTTCCGAATATGTTATATAATAATTTCAGAAGCCAGAGCATCAACTTTCTCAATTCTTCTTTTCTGGACTTAACCATATTGTTCTCTGAACGACTCAATTAACCCATTAAACTCTGTAGGCTTCAATATTGCACCAGGAATAATATTAGATATTTTAATGAATCTTAAAGAAACTACCCTACAATTATTTGATTTTCCACACATCAAAATTTTGCACTAAGAAGGGAAGTAAAGGATCTAAGAAATATTATAGAATTTTTCTAATCTTTTTTCTTGTAATTTATAAATTACAAAACTATCTGAAGTGCTAAGGGTTAAAAGAACTACTCAGTATAACGAAAACTGAGTCACAAAACTGGCATTATCGTTAATAATTAATCACTCACCGAAGTAATCATCGATCTTTTGCGATCTTAGATAATCCACGGCCTTCAGCGCGTACTTTTCGCGCAACTGCGGATTGTAGCTCATCGTATACAACGGCGCGAGGTTCGACGGGTAGAATGACTTTCTGGGACGTCCGTTCTTCAGATCGTAGTCCAACCAAACGCCCTCCTCCTCGTTCCACAGGACGTTGTCGATCGCTAGCTGCAGTTGCGCCGCTATTTTCTCGTAAGATGCACTTTTCTGGAAATCAACGGGAAGGTTTCATTCGGAAAATGGGGCGCTTCGATCGAACGAACGATATCAACCTCTGAAGTACCAATTCCATTAAAATACTGTACGAAATATGCTTAGAATTTATCTGTATAAAATATCATTTCATTTAATTGTACGCCGACATCCTGGGAATTAACGACGGGAATGAATCCTTGGGTCCAAAAGAGGAATTTTAGTCCTCGGTGTTCCGAAGGAATCGTAAAGTGTCATTTTCATTAGAATCTTACTATCGAGCAGCGAATTACTTAACCCTTTGCGGAGGAAGGTTTTTAATGTATAAAACCTTCAATAGACGAAGCTAGATTATCTATCAATCGCTTAATCAATAGAAGAAAAGGAAACTACGTGCTGATAATTTAATTACTCTAACTGTCGAGTAATTAAATCACTTGTCTGCAACTTAGTCTTCCAAACATGAACATTTCATCTCGCCGAAATGTCGACATTCGTCCGCAAAGGGTTAAAGAAATCGGAGATTTTCATTTTCTTCTGGAATTCAAGCGTCTGCCGGTACCAAAATGGCGGATAACGTTTCCTTAGGTATTCGAACAGTGGTTTTACATAGTCGAGCGAGGTTTTCGCTAACGAGGAAATCGCATGATTCGCTTATTGTTCCTTTCCACGAGGCGGCGTGCAACGAAAGTTTTACGAACGGTTGAAGGAATGTATGTAGAATCGGCGATCGTTAGGCATAATGGCTGCTCTAAAGGCAGACGAGCAGCCCGGGCTTATCTTTTGCTATTCCGATTTGTTGCACGTGCTCGCGTGCCTTCGTTTATCCTAGGGAATGGGAGGTCGCCATTTTATGGGAGGTCTCAGATTAAGCGACCTGCAATGCTCTCATGATGACCATTGGAGTTTCACAATTATTAGCTTGTAGTGTGAAAGTATCAATAGTTACTGTTTTTTAATCGTCGACGTAGTAACCCTTTGCAATCGGATGTTTCTTACTAGAAATAGTTAACAACATTTATTTATATTTTTAAATATTTTCTTTACGAAGCGAAGACGATGTTCTTTGAGACTAATTCGGAGAGAAATCAGTACATCGACGAACAAAGCTGTTTTATTCCAATTAAAATTAAATATCACATTCTATAGTTTTACTGTGTCAAATCAAGTGACTGAGAGTCACCTCTCGAGTGCAAAGGGTTAATCATTGCTTTGTATGATATTTAAAAAATTTTTTTAATGCTATTTTCGTAACAGCGTTACTTATAGGATGATTTGTTTCTATCGATAATTGATTGAAAACGTACCGATCAAGTTATCATCGACGAAATGAAACTTCAAAATTACGCATGAAATTCATCCGAGTTCGAGTGACATGACAAAGTGTTAATGGTTTAAGATCGTGAGACATTGCACCGAATGCAATTCTTGATAATGTCTACGCCAGCCACGCGGAGGAGAAAGCTATTTTCTAGAGGAAAAAGTTTTATGCAGGAATTTTACATTTGACAAGATTCGTCACGATGGGATCGATGGTTCATAAAGTTTGAATTACAGATACCCTGGCTCGTATATCACTGTCCCGAGACTCAACTTTTAAATGGAACCACTCAGACGGGGAACCAATTGGGTAGGATATCTATAAATTTCATGGTTTAGTGAGATGAGTGTCATGTACAATCCTAGGCAAAGATACGGGATTTCCGTGTCAGTGAAGAAAAAAAAAATTATTTTGTAAATATTTATGGGCAGACCGTGAATTTTCCAGAGTGGATGATCAAATAATTTTACTGAACTTCAAATTGTTTATATGCTATCACTGTAATAACGAACTATACAGTAAAGAACAAATGTCTTTTTGAAATGAAATTATCCTCAGTCAATCTATAATTTAATCTTTTATGTTTCGAACTCTGAAGGGAATTACTCAGAAGAAAGTTCGTGTACATGATTGTCTCGTCAATGAAAAGTAAATCGATACGAAATTACGTCGAATTAATGAATAAGTGAGTAATCTTTAGTATTAACCCTTTGCGGACGGATGTCATTTCAGCGAGATCGAATTTTCATATTTGGGGCAGTGAATAGCAAACAAATGATTCAGTTACTGAAACATCAAGAGTTCAGTAGTTTCCTATTTTTCTATTGTTCAGGTAATTGATATATAATTTAGCTTCATCTGTTGAGGGTTCTCTATATTTCAGAGAATTTTCGTCCGCAAAGGATTAATCCTTAATATGACGCTCTATTCATTTATTCAAGAATATTTGGGAGTCGTAGGAATGTTACCTTTAAATGGTACAATTGTGATACTACAAATAAATATAGAAAAAATTGTTAAAACAAGTAGAGGTTACAATAAAATAGAATGTCGAGTCTGACTCGACATATGACTGCTAAGGGTTAAACAGTGCAGAAGTGCAACACAGCACGTACATAGAATTCAAAGGTACGCCGATGTTACTCACCCTATAATTCCCGAGAATCTGATGAAACTCGCTCAAGAGCCGTGCGTTTTGTTGCAGTATCGCGTTCAGGTCCACAGGTATAATAGTCTCCGCCGAGACGTTCAGCAAACCCGCTGTTCCGTTTTCGATACTGCCGTATGACCATCTGTAAGAAAAGTCCCAGCCACTTTCGGCGCAGGCTTTTATATTGTTATAAAAGAACTCCCGCGACTCCGCGGGCACTTGTTGCGCCAAATTGTAGTCCTCCCTGCAATACAAAAAATTGCACCGATATAAACATTCACAGGTTCCAAAATCTTCGCTGAATCGCGACACCTCTACACCACAATTTAGATTTTCAAACGAATACGAATATTAACGAAACAATTTATCCGAATCTGATATTAGATCACGATTCGATTAGATTTCATTGAACTACGTTTAATTACAGATTACATTAAACCCAGCTAAACTCTAGATTTCCACGAAACAAAAAAATTGCATCGATATAAACATTCACAGGTTCTAAAGTCTTCGCTGAATCGTGACACCTCTACACCACAATTTAGATTTTCAAACGAATACGAATATTAACGAAACAATTTATCCGAATCTGATATTAGATCACGATTCGATTAGATTTCATTGAACTACGTTTAATTACAGATTATATTAAACCCAGCTAAACTCTAGATTTCCGCGAAACACGCGAATGAACATTTGTTAAATAATTCACGTGAGTGGATGGTCGTATCGAGTTTCCATGAAAATTCAAATGTCCCTTTCCCCTCTGCGCGGAGTATCGATGCGTCCGAGGCAATATAAAAATTGCCAAGGATTCAGCTGCGATATTAATTTTATCGTGCGCCGCGCGTTCGGATGTGACAAATACGCGAACACACAAACAATTCCGGCAACGGCTATTATTTCCCGCGATTAAACCGCGCGGTCCTGTAAGCTTCTCGATGCAAATGTCGCAGAAAGATGCGCGAGCCGATCTGAAAACCGGTTCAGGGCCGAAATCACGTTCTCGGCCGATCGAACGCGGCATGCGCGTGTGCGCGCGCGTTTATGATATTTGGTAATTTCATATCATTCCACGCTAAACGACGGTTAATCGTGTTTAATCGCGTAACGAGGTATTTCTCGTGCGATGTAATTCCATTCGAAATCCGTGTCGGACCGCACTCCCGCGGTTTAATGCCGCTAAAACATCGCGAAATGAAAGGAACGGGCAAATAACGGCCGAATGAAATTTAATTGCGAACGGATTCGAACTCGCCTCCGGGACCGGCTCGTAGATGTGAACCGGCGAATGCACGTGCGCGTGCGTGCATTTAATCGTGCGTCGCGTATTAACGCTGCCAAGGAGTTTCGGTTAAGAGACCGAACGCGAATTTCCGGCAAACAATGCCCGGCGAAATTTTGTCCGCGTGTCCAGCGTGAACGTTACAACCGCAACTTACTTCATCGCGGTTGACCGCACTTCAATGCCCCGTTCGTCTTTGACGGTTGTAATTAACGTGCAAATGAAGACGATGTAAGCGCGGCGCGCACCGCGACCGCCTGCGGACGAAATCCCCAGATTCGACAATTTACAACGAAAATTGAAGGTTACGTGTTGCTACGTACTCCCTGCTATGGAAAGTGATTTTCATTCAAAAAATAAAAATATAATAAGTTTGGAAGCGATATGCGCACTGTTGCGTGTTTATATTTCCGCGTGCTTAATATACCTCAAAGGAAATACGAGGAAACGCTTCAGGTGAAATTCTACTCTATTTACCGCTTAGCTTGTCAAACGAGATAATGTAGTAGAACTTCGATTACTCGAATTGGTCGAGCGCGACGATAATCAGCGGTAAACGTTAAATCATCCGACGATGTTTCGCCGCGGGAGTCGCTTATTCGGCGTAGCGTTCCGAAGGAACGATTCAAATGAATTTTGAAATGAATAATTTTAAAATACAGAAAACATTCGTCGTACCGAATACACCTTTCTATGCATTTTCTCGTATGTCTCATTGTCCATTCGCTTTTAGCATTCATAAATCAGTAGAACATGGAGTACCCACTTTTCATCTGCAATATTACTCTCGAAATGGGAGAAACATAAATTCCTGGCTCATGCATTCGTGTTTCCATATAATATACATAAAACAATGAAAACAAAGGATTACTTGTAACTCTCCGGTCTCGGTCCATTGCTGCGAACGAAGTAATGGCCGAGCTTGTACGTTTTCCCGTTCACCTTCACGTTCACCATTTTCTCGTTCTGCCAGAAAGCGAATTCGTCCTCCAGCACGGATATGATTGATCGCAGGTAGTTGTAGTCATGCGTGAAGTCCAGGTACTTGGAGACCTGCAAATCCACTGGAATAATGCAACCGAGCGCGGAACGTCTGGCAGTGTTGGTCACTGTTCGGGTAGAACCTTACTTAAACTAGGATCATGAATAAATGATTAATCGTTATTCGGTTATCTGTTATTCGAGTTGTTCGTGATTCACTATTTGCCATTCGTTATTAGCACTGGCAAATTTGTTTAAACCTTTGCACTCGGGCGCCTTTCAGTCATTTACTTTGACCCAATGAAATGGTAAAATTTAAAATTCAATATTAAATTTTATTTAATCCTTTCAACTCGGGAGTTTTCTACTAGAAATATTTGAACATATTCTGATGAGATAAAAACGATATTTTGTGAAACTAACTCGAAGAGAAATTATACGCACATTGAGGAAAAAAGCTATTTTATTTCAATATTTCACAAATTGATGCATTGTACGAGGTATAGTATTAAATATCAAATTTTATAATTTTACTGTATGAAGTCAAGTGGTGAGTGAGAGTCACCTCTCGAGTGCAAAGGGTTAATGTATTAACATATAGAACGTCGAAGTAAAATAGTTCTGTTACTCAATTTATGCAGAGTATTTCATTATGTTAGTTGTAAAAAATATAATGAATATTTGTAGAGAAAAATGTTCTTGAGTGCAAAGCGTTAATAGCAGGGCAATTGTAGAGATATTTCACTGAGATACAACAAAAATTGACAGTTTACTCTGACTTTTCTCTTATAATTATAAGATTTAAAGTAATTACGTTGAAAGATATATTCTACAGAAAGTCACGTAACAAATGAAAAATGACAAGTAAATTTCATTCATTTGCGAATGATGAATATATTAATTAATTCCTTATTCGCAAATAACAGTCGGATGGAGTTGACTCGGCATTCTCTATTGGTTTTCTGAACAAGTTTCGCCCACCGCTGCGTCCGCCATGTTTTCGGTCGAGCGTCTCGAGATTCCGATAATCTTGGAATAAACGAATACGACGGGGGTCGCGGAACGAGCGTTCTTATAGGGGACGCATTAAAGGGCTCGTTGCATCGGCAAGTGGCCGTTCGAGTATCGGACTTTTGAAAAATGTAGAACGAAAGGTTCTGACGCTGATGCTTCCGCATAAATCGAACACGTTCGTTTCCATTTTATGGAGCCTTTCACCATCGCCGCGTTCTCAGAGTCCCGCTTTATAGTCTTCGCCTTCATTCTTCGTCATTTATGTAGTCAAGTGATCACAATATTTGTGTACAAATATTGTATCTCCAACAGAAGAACACTTCAAGAGTTACTCCGTGTATGCAGAGAAGCGTAAGTGATGAATTTGGAGGAACACGACAATGGAAAGATTCATGGGAAGATCTTTCAGTGGCACACGAGAAATGGAAATTCGAATAAATCTGAATCTCAACGAAGCAAGGGTTCACTGTTCGGCTGCCGCGATAGTCAGCAATTTTATATTGCGCCAAAATTCGGCAATGCAGAAGGAAACTGGAATAAAATGGTCATTGATCACTTAATACTCAAAATACCACGGAAGTGTCTTCCAAAAAGTGTCTACCGAATCCTCTAAAACTTCGATGTCACCTTTGACCCGTATTAAATCGAGAAAACGATCTTCCACGCGACAAACTGTCTCTTCGAAGGATCAACAGAACAAGCCACTCACACTTCAAAGAAAGTAATCGTCGGAAATATGGTCAGAGCCGATGGAGACAACCAGGAATTCAATAAAATCATCAATTTGTTTTCGTGACTCGGTTTCCAGCCGGCGGGTTCGATCCCGCGTCCCGTTTCGACGCGGAAATAAATAGCTTCTGCGAGGATCCCCTCGGAATATTTCCTTTCTCCCGATCGACTCTCGGCCCCGGACCAGAAGCGGAAACGGGAGTCGTGATACAAAGAGAAGAAACTTTTGAAATGCGATTTACGGCTGCAAGGTAGCAACAGCGGAGCCACGCGAGGATTCCAGATTATTCTTTGACAAATCAAAGGACTCGGCTGCCGGCGTCGCCGCGCGCTCTGTATATTCATGACAGTCACGGAAGCATTTTCGGGATAACCGAGATTTTCGCGTGCCGCGGAAAATACGCTTCGGATCCAGCGCGCGCAGAGAATTCGTAACCGTTAACACTAGAACTACCGTACCAGTCAGAATGACTGGTTTCGATTTTTTGTTTAGTTATTGATATCTTCGAAGCATTGAATATTCGAAATGATTTTGGAAATGAATAGTTCCACTAGAGTGCTATAATGAATGTCTAAAGGAACTGAAAATAATCTATTAACGCAATCGTAACGAATGCGTATAATCGAATGAAAGTATCGTATTCACTCGTTCAACCCTTGCCGACGCAGTCATTATATTCTCAAATTGTGTGAATTCATAAGTATTTAGAATATAGAAACATTGCGTTTAGTTTAACACTAGAACTATCGTACCAGTCAGAATGACTGGTTTCTAATTTTTTGTTTAGCAATTATTGATATCTTCGAAGCATTGAATATTCGAAATGATTTTGAAAATAAATAGTTCCACTGGAGTACTATAATGAATGCCCAGAGAAACTGAAAATAATCTATTGTTACAATTTTTATAGAAATTGCATATTAATCGTACTAAATGCTCGGTAGTTCTCGTGTTAACGATCTCCGCTCGACTCCGGGATTTATTCGAACGAGGAATCGAAATCGTATTGAAACTTTCGTTTCGAGGAACTGCCAATTTTCCCTGGAGTCTCCGCGGTAACATTCGCGCGCATGTCGGTTCATTTAATTGCAGATCGACCGATATTCGTAGATGTTATTGAAGCTCAAGGAGGCGGAAGAGGATTTTGCGAGAAGATAATGGATTTGTATAAACACGCAATGTTGCAGACATATTCGGAGCTGAATATTCATCGTTCGATATGGTTAATTTAAATTTCACTCGTTTGCATCCGCTACAAATGCGCATAATTCGTGACCTCGCGATAATTCAAGTAAGTGGTCAATTAGTATTATCATTTTCGACAACGAAGCACTTGTGAAATATTTGATAAACCAATGATTCAGTCGGAAATACTGTATTAAGATTATAATCTTCGATCACCCACTTTCTCCCATTTTCCTCTGCGACTACTAATTGATTCTAATACTTATTCACCAGTGAAACAGTCTAAATTCCTCAGGAAAAATGATAGAAATCATATATTCAGCGATACGATCAATCCACGAAACGTAAAGAAAACAGAATTCGAAACATCGATCTGTTTCTCCTAGATCGATTGCACAAGCTGCCTAAAAAATACGGAGTGGCTCGTTCGCCATCAAAGCGGAACCTTTTAACCTCGAAATTGATGCATTTCCTCGCGCGGACCTGCGTTAACTGCGTTTTCCCGGCTACTCCGGGGTATATCCATTTCTCGCGCAGGTTACGAACATTTTCCGACCGTCGGACACGTTGACAAATCGCGCGGAAGTCTTCTACATCCGGAAGAAACCGCGCCGGACCTTCGCAAGAAGGAAACGCGAGAACTTTGACGACCGTACGTTCGAATGGAGGCTAACAGACCGCGGAAATTCCGACTGGAAATCCTCGAAATCGAAAATTTCGCCGCGTTCGTGGGTCACCGGTGTACACTCGTCGGAAATCACTGAGTATCGCAGTAACCGGTCGGTATAGGTTCGCGAAGCAGCTCGACGAAACATATTCCGAGCCGTCGAACTTCCTGGGGACACGGCTAATAAATGGAATTGTAACTGAACGAAGTTATTTAGGAATTCCAGATCGATCCCGTCATTATTTCATTCGATTACGGGACTATCTATCCCTCGGACTTCAGTAATTCACTTAGCGAACAGTAGCGAATTGAAATGCTTAAGGGATGAGAACTGAAGTCAGCTTACGATAACAGTGTTATAAAGTACTCGAAAGAAAAGCGTTTTTCTCTGGATTAAATCGATTATTATAGGAATGTTTATCACCGAATACAATTTTCTTTCTATAGTGAAGTGTTGATCGATTGAAAATGCCGAGCGAAGTCTGAGGTTTGTTTAAAGGTGTACAAATATAAATTAACCCCTTGCCGTATGATTTTTTTCTCAACTCTAATCGATACGGTTACTTTGTCATTAATAATTTATTGGAAAAAGAGAAAAATTGTAGATGTATTCTGTGTTTATGTTCGCTGTTAAGTATAATTGATTACAGAAGGGTTGAATTTACTTTGAATTCGAATGAATTGAATAATATTCATGTTTGTTAACCCTTAGCACTCCAGATGGTTTTATAATTGATCAGCAACTGTAGCTAATTTTTATGGTACCTCTAGTGAAAATGAAAAATGCTATAACATTTCTTAGATTTTTTATTTTCCTTCTTAGTGCAAAATGTGGATGTGTGGAAAATCGAATAATTTTAGGGTAGTTTCCTTGATTCATTAAAATATTTAATATTATAACTGGTGCAATATTGGAGCCTACAGAGTTCAAAGGGTTAAATCATGTTGAAAATCTTCACGAGTCTGACACGTTGTAAGGCAAGGGGCTAAAAGGGTAGAGATTCTCGACATTCATTTTCTTCGACAATAAATTAATCCTGAACGAATAACAGTTCTTAAATACTTTCGATTGATTCTAATATTATATGAGTCTCATGAATAACTAAAAAGAATATTATTTATTCCATTAAAATGTACAAAATCAGGAAGCTTGTGAGCGACTCATGTCTCGATGGCAATGAAGCTTCAAGTGTAGTTTGTGCTATCAGGGAATTTTCTTTGTGAAGTGGTGCACAGAGTTCAGACGTAAATAACTGCGAGACGCGTCGCGAGGATTTAATATATCAGAAAGGTACGACGTACCATGAGATGTAACAGGGGCGGCTGACTCCTCATGAGGTAATAAATTCTGCCTCCGTTCGGTATGAATCCATATTTCTCCACCATGTACACGAAATTGTCTATCATCCCTTTGGCAGTTTGATACATGTCGGATAATAACAGGCCCTCGATCACCCAGTAACTGTCCCAGTAGTAAAACTCTGTTGGAGGGAAACAAGTAACGAAATGTCCTTTCCTTTGTGGCTGGGATGCAACGCTAGCAGGATTTCAATTACACCCGACAATTCGTATTGCGTCGATATCTGGACGTTCGCACGTTTATGTCTTTATGAATTAACAATTGTATAATTAACCCTTTGCACTCGAGGGGCGATTCAGTCGCCATTTGATTGAAAGTAACAAAATTGTAAACTGAAACATTCAATATAGAATGTTGAATCAGGTATTAACAAATGAAGCAGAAATGAAACAACTCTGTCCCATAATTTATGCGAGATGTTTCTTTATGTAAGTTGCAAATAATATTAATATTTCGTCAGAAAATAATGAATGCTTGTAATGAAAAATATTGTCGAGTGCAAAGGGTTAATAATAATCATCAAGTCTACAATTCTATACATCATTCGCTAGAAATAATAACAGCACAGAAACTTGCTAATAAAGAATATTATTCGAATCGGATCAAAATTGTTAGTATTTTCCGAGGCATCCCAGTGTCAAAAACGAAGGATTTAACCCTTAGCGGACGAAGGTTCTTCGAAATATACAAAACCTTCAGCAGATGAAGCTGAATTACATATCGACTGCTTAAACAATGAAGAAAAAGGAAACTACGTATTAATCTCTTGCTGTTTCAATAACTAAATGATTTGTTCGTTACTTAGTGCTCCAACTATGAAAATTCGATCTCTCTGTAATGTCGACATCCGTCCGCGAAGGATTAAGAAGTAGGAAGTGAAATTATATATCGATTATTTAATTAACAGGAAAACAGGAAACTACTGATCTCTTGCTGCTTCACTAATTAAATCATTTGTTCGCGACTTAGTTTTCCAAATATGAACATCTGATCTCTCCGTAATGTCGACATCCGTCCGCAAAGGGTTAAGAAGTAACAGTTCTCACCTTTGAACCGACCACCAGGAATGATAAATCCGTTCTTCACGTAAATCAAACTGTGTCTCTGAGGATACTTGGCCACGTCGTCGCTGATCTTCCTGGCCAGAGACTTCCAAATGGTGTTAAGATGCCTCACCCATTCACGATAATTCGGGTCCTGGATGACGCGCAAGATCTTCGGCTCGTCCGTCCAATCCGGCAACGTCCAATTCACAAGCTCGTTCGAGGACGAGAAGTTCTCGTCGACGAACTTCGCTACCTGGGTCTGATTCGGGTGGCCATTCGTTGCGTTCATCAGATCGTAGAAGCTGACAAAGCACAAACAGACCCGATTAGTCGATTAATCAATCATGACACATCAAACGGCGGAACGTTTCGGTCATGGCGCTCGGCGATGCATATCGAGCTGCCAGAATGCAAATAGTCATCGTTCGCTAAATTAATTAATAGCGGACTGGTTGATCGGCTGCGGAAGCGTGCATCGGAAATCGGAAATGAAAGGAAGTGCGTTGTTTTTCTGCTTTCAAGATCTGCGAATCGATTGTTAACCATTTGCACTCGGAGGTTTTTCTCTAGAAATATTTTAACATTTTCTGACGAGATAAAGACGATATTTTGCGAAACTAACTCGACGAGAAATCACACATACATTGACGAACAAACCTATTTTATTTCAATATTTCTAAAATTGATGCAATATAAGAAGTATAGTGGTTTACTATTAAATGATATTGAAAATGTGGATCTTCAGTAAGAAGTGAAATAGGAAAACAATATATATTTAATAAGATAAAGAAACAATACGGACAACACGTAAAAATACAACACACGACTCTCTATCACGCACCAAAAATGTTCCTCTCGGCTGTCGCTCACCAAAATGTCCGCATGCACGCATTTCCACTCGCTTTTAACACACACCCCCATTCGCTCTATCTTTCTCACCCTTGCACCCTTCTCACTCGCATCTTTCGTCCATAGTCCAAATTCACGCAGTCACGTACACGCTTTTCTCACAGTTCAGTCGCTCAGTTCCAGACACTCTTCCTCGCATTCTTTCAGCCACTCGAGATTGTCTAAACGCAGTCACACTATTTTCCAAACATCCCGGCGCCGGTCCGTCGCAATATGACCTGGTCGCCCTCACGCACGCACAACAAACCATTCATCCTACAATATTTTAATCTACCCTAAATATTCTAGATACTACAGAAGTATAATATTAAACATCAAATTTTATAGTTTTACTGTATGAATCACGTGGTGAGCGAGAGTCACCTCTCGAGTGCAAAGGGTTAATATTGTGGATGATTGGTTTCTGGTTATGGGAAACTACTAGTGGTATCTTTAGTGTAACTTTTGATACTAATGGAAACTTGTTAGATAAGATTACTTTATTTGAAAGCATCTGTGAGTGTTAATCCTTTGCGGACGAATGTCGACATTCCGACGAGATCAAATTTCCATATTTGGAAGAGTAAGTCGCGAACAAATGATTCAATTGCTAAAACAGCCAAAGATCAGTGTATAATTTCTTTTCTATCATTTAAGTAATCGATATATAATTTAACCTCATCTGCTAAAGGTTTCGTATGTTTCAAAGAATCTTCGTCCACAAAAGGTTAATGTTTCAATTGAATTTGGTGTAATATGGAAACTAGATCATTTCTCCTGGATTGACAAGGTTGCAGTGTGATACAACGTTTTAATTTTCTAGAAGGATGCACCTGTTCCCGCGCGAGTGTTCACTTTTAAGAATATTAATTCCTCTAGTCCATCATCAGCTGCATATCGGTCTGCTCGAACAATTTTCCGGCATCAAATATTATCTTTGAATTAAATTCCCATCAGACGTGACAAAGATGTATGGAACCTATTAAAAATTCATAAGCTTGAAATTACATTCGGTCAAATCATCCCGTATATTCCACTCGCATTTAATCTTTCAACCAGTCGGATAAATTACACAGTTGCGGTGCATCCCGCCCGAAGCATATTAAATAAGTATTTTAATCGGAACACGAAGCTGTTTACAATATTATTCATCGATCATTTAACGCTTCTCATAATATTTATAACTACATAATACACGTATTAGATACTTAAACAAACAACTCCGACAGAACCCATTAGAAAGGAATCGAAGTCGCTAGAATTACGTGACAATCAACTACTCGGCACGCTTAAAACCGCAAGAACGATTTCCCCTGATTACTGCTTAGCCAAATTAATTATCCGGACCCGTTAGCGGGACAGTCCCGTCGCCAGACGGAAGTGGAGACACACGAACGTTCGCCGAACAATTTTCCGTAACAGTTGCGAACATTAATCGATTCCGACAATTGGTCCACCGCCGGAGAACCTCATCAACCCCGTGAATTCCCTCGAATGCGAATAAACCACGGCCGAAATCCGACGTTTCGCGCGAAACTAGTGCTGCGAAGAGCCGGGATCTTCAAAGTTTCAAGGTTCAACCTAAAAACCGGAGTCTCGAGAGCTTACTGTTCTCCGAAGGCAGATCTTTCGAAGGCTTACAGTTCCACAAGGCTCGAGTCTTCGAAACTCGGGACTGATTTTCACAGCGGTATACGAAACGATTCGCCAGTCGATTACTTTATATCGGCCGCCATTACGAGCCGCGCATCGAGCGAAACAATGCTATTATCGCGGAACAATCGTCAATCCCGCAGCTCGCGCGTGAACCCGTTACAAATTCGCTCGTCTGGCGGGCTTAGCTTTCATCGGATAGTCACCGCTAGATTTTTACGGGCATTACCGATCGGCAGCGTAACAATGGCGGCAGGAACGACGACGCGGTTACTCGTTGATGGACGTTTAACCGAGCGAACGAGCTCGCGCTGTATAATTGTTGCGTCAGCGAGCTGCATTTTTGTCTGGAGTTATTGCTGGATCGCCGAGGTCCGCGCGAACTCGCAATTTCCAAAGTAAATTCGAAGGAATTAGAATTAAACGAAATTCCATTTACTCCGTGAATGGTTCCCGTTGATTGAAAACGAAGGAAACTGGCATTCAATTTTAATGGCTTCTTTTTTAATGTTTGGACGATGTGGATGCTTATAACCGTATAATGCAGTTATCGAAGAAGAATTGAGCGTAGAATTACTTTTTCAGTGCAGATACTGCGCCGTTGAAATGCTTTTCCTCGAAATTGATTTAAATAAGAAACCATTACCAGAAATTATAGAATCAGACGCTTAATCAGTTTAACCAGAAAATCTACTTAGATGTTCGAACAAGAAATTTCCATCTAAACTTTCGAGTGAAACCGAATAGAATCGCGAAGAGATTACAATGTCAACTTCGTAAGTCCCTCGCTAGATAGAGCACGAAACTGTATCGCTAATTACCTCCGAGAACCTACTAATTCGTGTTTTATCGCACAATAAACTCCATTCGTTTCCAGGAGTTGGACAGTTCCCGCGAAGACCACCTTAATGTCCCCATAAATCTGTCCTCGAAGATGAATCAACGTGAAAACTCCGCGATTATTAGCTCGTTAATTTCCCATCCGTTTCCCAGATAAATCGAAACACAGGGGAAACGTCGATCCGGTGATTTGCGAGGTAACTGGTGGCATTCGCGTGGCTCGGTTCAAAGGCGAGCGCGGCCGATCGTGATTTCGTTTCCCGGCGATCGTAAAGTCCAGCTGTTCTTAGCGGGACGACGGTTTCCGGTGTTGCGTGAAAACGGAAACGACGGAAATAATATCGTAGCCGCGGCCACCGCGCGCCAGCGCAATAGCCACGGAGTAAATAGGAACGAGGGAGGAGATTTAGAGCTTCCACGTGCGATCCCGGCGACCGGCGGAAGCTAGGTTATTTCCACGTTAGCGAGATGTCGGGATAATTTTTACCGAAAGCTCGCTGCTTTCACGTGAAAGCTTCGACGCTGAAAACACGGAGCCCGGGGAAGAACGCGGGCAAAAGCTAGTCGCATTTCCGCGAACCTTAACGCAGCGCATCGGCCCCGCAATAATGCGGGATTGGTCGCCATTTTATGGGAGGTCTCGGATTAAGCGACCTGCAATGCTCTCATGACGACCATTGGAGTTTCACAATCATTAGCTTGTAGTGTGAAAGTATTAATTGTTACTGGTTTTTAATCGTTTACGTATTAACCCTTTGCACTCGGATGTTTCTTACTAGAAATATTTAACAATATTTATTTATATTTATAAATATTTTCTTTACGAGGCGAAGACGATGTTCTTCGAGACTAATTCGAAGAGAAATCAGTACATTGAGGAACAATGCTGTTTTATTACAATGGTTTACGTATCGAGGCATTATACGAAGTTTAACATTAAGTATCACATTCTACAGTTTTACTGTGTCAAATCAAGTGAGAGTCACCTCTCGAGTGCAAAGAGTTGATCTAACATTTTAGATATGTATGACACAAATCCAAAGTAAAATTATAACATCGAGTTTCTTATTCTTTTTCGTAAGTTACAAACGTCGGTTTGATTGATGTTCAAAAATATGTCAATATAATTAACGACGCTTGCGTTTTTAATTGTTGAAATTTAGCCGTACAATGTGTTAACATCTAACACTGAAGCTTTCAGTACCGAACTTGTTATCCGAGGCGAATTGTAAATGTACAACGTTAGTGAGAAGTCGGGGATCATTTAGCGTAATGATTGTAATGTAACGACTTTCGAAGATGATAGATTGATACTTACTTGGCAAGTGTCACATTAGGATCCTGTAGCTGGTGGAGATCCACGAAGAATTTGCTATCAGAATAGATACCGGAGAGCTGCACCGTTTTCAACAATAGACCCTCACAGTAGATCGAGCTGAAAATAAAATTACAATCGATTAGTAGAACGAAGTTAATCCAGCTTTTGTTAGAGAGGAAAATTATCGAGATTCATCCGTATCAGACGGGAAGTATTATACTCTCTTCAGAGAATCACTATTTAAGGTGCTTTACAGCTTACAACAGCTTGCAAAGCTTGTTATTCGACTGACTCGTTTACGAAGAAAAATGTCACTTAACTAAAAAATTAATTCTCCTTGCTGTGTTATTTATAGAATTACTATATTTATTATAAATCTATATTTGATGTTACAAGTACACAAGAAAATGTTGTCTCGATCAATTTATCTTTGCTCGAGCACGTAAAACTTCAGTTTGACAGGAGAATGATTGAAAATAGTACACAGTTGTTTGTGTTGACGAACGAGTTCATCGAAGTTGTAGATAACAAGTCTTTTGACGTCCGATCGGGAAGAAAGTCTGACGTCTCGGGACTCCGGTTGTTTACTGACACGTAAGGGCGACCGAGGAGACCCCAGCCGCGACGGAATTTATGGTCTATGCGGGTTTGGCACGCCTCTGACAGCACCCAAGAAAACGGAGCCGTAACGGCGCCTACTGTTCTACATACTGACCGAAACGAAAGCGAATTACGGTCGGAAGCTAATTCGGGTTCGATGCCAGTATCGACCGGCTAAAAAACTAGTTTGGCCTCGGTTTCGGTCCACGGTTCAACGAATTCTTGATGTCTCCGTCTGTTTTTCCCCCTCTTTCCTCGCGCCATCTCAAATCACGTCGCCTTTATACTCGTCACCGATTTCTCGAATCGGAAAGAATATTTCAGAACTATTATAAAACAAGTAATAAATGCGGTAATTATTATATAATCAGAAAGTAAATATTTCAGAATTACTATATAATAAGTGATTAACGCGGTAATTATCATATAATCAGAAAGTAAATATTTCAGAATTATTATATAATAAGTGATTAATGCGGTAATTATTATATAATCAGAAAGTAAATATTTCAGAACTATTGTATGATAAGTGATTAACGCGATAATTGTTATATAATCAGAAAGAATTCGAAGTTGTCGCGAGCCTCGCTGATTTATCAACGTCGCATAGTTGCAGTAGGTGCAACGGCAAACTTTCCTACCGGTTTTTTTTCGGAAACACACCTTTTTATCTATTGATCATTCTTATCGGAGCCGCCTTATCAGCCGTTTAAACAGCAAAGTCGCGAGAGGCGGGTGTCCACTGAAAACACGTCAACGAGTCAGCTTGCCACGGATGAGATTGAATTTCCTCCGCTAAAAAATTTATTCAACTTTTCGCCGAGCGTAGATATACGTAGACACCGATATCATCGAAGGAATTCAATTTTTCGTATAATTCCGTTCGGGAGTATGGGCACGAGTTCGTATCAGTCCGCTGCAGATCCTGCGATTCGAGGGAACGTCATAAAAAATGATTCCGATCACGTGAATAAAACAGTGAAACATTATTCGGGAAATCTCGCGTCGCTGACAGATGGAACGGAATATTTTATCCCTGATGACATCTTCTACATGTCGAATTCACTACATCCGAGTTTATGGTTAATCGACCGACGAAAACTTCTAATATAAATCACTTTTTATTGGACTAATTAACTGTTCCCGCTGCCGGCTCTGAAATCCGTTAAATATTTACGAGAGCGGTCTCGGTGAAATATTTACGAACGACTTACACTTCCGCGAGAACGAAAAACTCTTTAAACGAAAGAACGAGGAAAGAACGGTCGAAACCGTCGAAAAGAGACACGGTTCATTTCATCTTAATACTTTCACGTCCGGTGACACCAACGTGGTGCCATTTGCATTCCGTTTATTATTTGCGGAGACCTCAGTGTGGTGCTATTGGAAATTACACGTATTATTTAATTATTAACCCTTTGCACTCGAGAGGCGCCTTTCAGTCGCCACTGGATTCGACTCAATAAAATGATTTCTATTTCAGATTCAATACTAAATTTTATATAGTGTATCTATACATGGAACATCGAAATAAAATAGTTTTGTTACTTAATTTATACAAGGTACTTCTTTATGTCAGTTGTGAAAAGTATCATTGATATCTTATCAGAGAATAATGAATATTTGTTGAGAAAAATATTCTCGAGTGCAAAAGGTTAATATTTAATTTAATTATTATTCTATAAAAAGCAGCTAAGTTTGTTATGTTGCAATGAATTTTATATTTTATATTTGTATATTTTAATGATCAACTTTGCCAAAAGTTCCGGCGACAGAGAAGAAAATGTTTGCGAACCGTGCGGACGTGAAAGTGTTAAGAACAAAGAATCTCCGGAGACAAGCGTTCGATTCGCGTGTTCATCTGAAAACGAATTAACGAATTCCCTCAATCAATTCCGTCGCATCTCAATGCATTCCACGCGCTCGCGCAAATTGGTTTCATTTTTCAAACGTAACGATCCGGCCCGCGTACGCCCGAATCCGCTCAAATAATTATAAACGAGATTGTCCGCGGCACCTCCCAAAAAAAGCTCGAAAAAGGCAAAAAAAAAAAACGTATTTCGTCGCGCTGTGAAATATAAAATATTCGTGTCACGTACGTGGTACGTTTCTCCCCGAGAGCGACGTGTTTCGTCGGCGAGAGACGAAATCTCCCCATCTCTCCTGCGGCATAATTTATCCGAAAATCTTCGCGAGGACCCTGCCATTTTTTTCCTCCCCGGACGTTATCGTTTCTCATTCAACGAAACGAACGGAGAAAACCGGCGAAACGAGAGACGAGTAGCGCGGAAATCGGAGCTCTTTCGTCTTTCCTATTTCCCATGCATTCTTCTCGCAATCCTCGTCTTCCGCTTGGCTCCTCCGCGCAAGCTGCGCGATGAAAAGAGGCGCGATGATGTCGTAACTGCGTCGTATCCCGGATTTCGCACTCGCCGCGGCGAACGCGAGGAAAAAATGACGTGCTCGCCGGGGGTCGTCGACCTTCGCCACCCCCTACGGGCCATCTTCTTCTTCGAGTAGGATATATTTTATCTTCGACACCCTCGAGGATGATATCGGCCCTCTCGCCGCTTGCTCTCATTTTGATTGATGACGCCTTATTGTGCGCGGCTGCTGGAACTTGTAATGGACGAGTCACTGTTCGCCGGTTTTATTGGTGTTTACAGTCCTCGCCGAAGGAATTGCCGTACTTTCATCGCACGTTCTTGGCGCACATATTTTTCGCGTTCTTCGTTTTTACGGGACTCTTCTGAACTTGGAGGCTTGAACGTTTCAATGTTTGTTCTAACACTGGAACTACCGAGCAGTCGAATTGATATTTGACGGTTTTTTATGGAAGCCTTAAGAGTGGTCTATAGAGGTTTCAATTGATTAACAGTTTGCTATCGGTAGATCTGTTCAGTCATCTCAGGGAAACGATTTTCAATAATTGCGAAAAGAAATTCGAGATGGCTCTAGTTCTAGTGTTCACTTTCGAATGAATTTTAAAAGTTTTATTATCAAATATAAGTTACGATTGTTCTTCAATATGTAACGAATTTGTCCATTGTACTGAATCTGTAGCATTGTGTTTGAAAGGTTTGCTGAAAATTTTAGTACTAATGTTCGAGAACGTTTGTAAACGTCTACTTTGTGATTAAGAGTAAGGTTTATAAAGAGATTCGAAAGGACCAGGTAAACAATTGAATGGACATTGCTGCAGGAATCCTGGGCCATAATGACAATGCACTAGTCGAAGGAGGGTTGCACTTAACGAGGGTTGACCGCCATCAGATAAGTCAGGCACACTGTACGAGACGCTCCGAGGGGTTCAACGATAAAATAAATCACGAAACTACCATTTCGGCGTGGCCGCTTCTCTATACAGGAGGATCCACTCCACGGATCATTTGATGGTTATTTCGGTCAGAGGCAACCGTTCGGCGGTGCCATGAATTTTTTTAAGGGACGCTTGTTTCCCGCGTTATCGCCGGAACCGCTGGACCTCGCGTAGAGAACGTACCGCGAGGAATCACATTTTTGGAATTTCATCGAGAGTTCTGTATGATTTTTATTATGCGAAGATATTCGAGAAATTGTCTGCTCCATTATCGTGTTAAAGGTGATTTTTTAATTGATAAAAAATAGAACATTATTGTCTACTGGAATGAAAAATAAAGTAATCGTAAGAATTTAAAGTAATGTTATGTATTTGTGCGATGACAAAATACTCTTTCGGAGTTTTATCGCCTTGTTTATAGTCAGATCGAACAATCTGACGGTTCGACAATGAATTTCCTCTCCGTCCGATCGAAAGATATATAACTCGAACTTTGTTCAACGTATCTCGTGTCACGATTTATCTTATCGGTTCAATTACGAAGTGTCGTTTCATGTTCCGCCTTCTGCGATCGCGCGGCGTAACGACTTCTTTACGATTATCGATGCATAGTGATATTAATATTATTCAGAAATTAGTAAATTTTCAATTACTCCTCCTGCAACGCTCAGGTAATTAAAACATCGTTTCGACTAAACTGCAGTGCAATGCGTCTAACAAAAGAAAGATCAAGTGAACACACGTCACGACGACAAAACCGAAAAGAAAAGTAAATGAAAAATAAAATGAAAAGACGGTGAACAACACAATAACTCAGGAGTTCAATTAACCAGTTAACTGTGGAATTCAGTTGGAAAAACCTCTGGTTCTGCAATAAAACCAAAAATTGGAGCGTGTACTCGTCGAACGCAAGACGAATGCACGTAGAGGACATTTTAACCCTTTGCGGACGAAAATTCTTTGAAATATACAAGACCTTTAGCAGATAAAGCTGAATTATATATCAAATGCTTAATTAATATAAAAAAAGGAAACTTCCTGATGATCTCTTGCTGTTCGAGTAACTAAATCATTTGTCTACAACTTAGTCTTCCAAATACGGAAATTTCAAATATATCAAATGCTTAATTAATATAAAAAAAGGAAACTTCGCGATAATTTGTTGCTGTTCGAGTAACTAAATCATTTATCTACAACTTAGTCTTCCAAATACGAAAATTTCATCTCGCCGACACGTCGACAATCCTCCGCAAAGGGTTAATGAAAGATCAAAGCGAAACAAAGAAGAATTACATGTTTATATGAAAAAAATAAAGAATTCACTGAACAAAATAATATCATATCAAGTTTTACGATGACGTGTATACTCGTCAAACACAGTTAACTGGTTAAACTCGCGTCCGCTTGTAATTGCCCTTAACACAGGAACAACAGCGCGACACGAGTACAGTGAATGAAACATCGGAACGGTGGACCTATTTTCTCCAGAAGACTGAATCTCGGAAGCATTCATGCTGAATTATATCCCCGAAATCTAGATAAAAACAGCCGAGAACGGGAAAGAGGCGGAGGTGGAGTGTTGATTAGGTCGATTGAACGAACCTCGCCGAGATACCTTTCCCTCCGAGTAGATTTCCCGCCCTCGGAGAAGCCAGCGGGCCGTCGCCGATTTTCGCAAAATAACCTTAATCAACTTAGGGGAGTCCCCGAAACATCGTGGAAGATAACGAAAGAGGAAAGAGAAATAATGACGAACCGAGAGGAGTATGATAACGAGGTCGAGCCGTTGTAACGACCGTTTCAATACCGTGTTTTCTTCGTTTCTGTCTTCGAGAGTCTACCTTTTTCCTCCGGCGCCGATTTCCCACACGCGTGGAATAAAACCGTTTCGCGAAGGAATCCTGGGAACCACTCGAATAATTTGATATTGCGGCAGCGATGCACCGCGCGCCGGAATCCGGCGAGTTAATATTTCGATGGAGAACCGCGAGAAATGTAAGTTTTTGGGGAACGACGCGGGAATATTGTTGTTCCCGGCGTACGCGCAGATGGTTTCCGTAGGAGTGTTTGAATTCTTGCGACTCCTTCGAAAATGCGGATATAATACAAGTATGAAATCACTTTTCCGTTAAATTGTGTATACTGTTTTTCCTTTTGCATTCGTGCGTACGGTTTTTATTGGATAGATGAAAATGTTTGGAGTGTTCACTTGATTTTGTTTCAACTGGGGTAATTAATAGGGGTTGAAAATGAATTTCACTGCTCGTTGGGAACATCGCCACGAATGTTCAAACATTTCCATTCGACTGTATAAAAATACAAGCACTTGAAATGATAGATTCAACGAGAAAACAAGACAAGTCTCTCGATAAGATGCGAATCGAGATAAATAAATGCCAGAGATGAATCATAAGAGTAGCTGCAATCGTGCTGACGATGAAACAAAATGTCGACCGCTCGAGCTGCGACAGTTTTCACGTTTCAAAAGGGCTGAACAGGCATTCGCGTAATAAATATCGCTTCTCGGGGAAAGAACGCAGTTAAACGTGATTCATTCGCTGTTGTTCGCTCGTTCGTATTTCGAATCAACGTTTGGCAGGTTAATTCGTTGTCCGCACTTAGTAGGTTGGATAAAAAATCCTCGTTAGCAGATAAAGACGATTCGTTTCATCAGAGTCGCTGTGTTCTCCATTGTAATTCGCCTCGTTGAGCTGGCCGATAAGACGCTCCGTAGGATTTCAATTACACGAGCAGCCGCTTGTTGACCGTCTTGCAGAGTCCATTTCACAGTTTATAGTTTCCATCCTTACCAATGGATTACGGCTCCAGGTTTACGCGCAGATTCACGCAACACCGATCGAGAAATCAATAACAGGACGCGCGAGCATCTTAAGCTTCTGCGTACAGTCGTGATTAGAAATGATTCGTCGCTTGTCTCGTAACAACGAAAAACTTGAAACGAGAAGGATCATCTTCAATAACTTTTATTTTATGTTCTTTGATCATTGTTATATATCTACGAAAGTATAAAATCAATGGTCCACTGACAAATTAACCCTTAGCACTCCAGGTTGTTTTGTAATCTGTCAGCAACTGCAACTAATTTTTATAATATTCCTAAAAATTAGAAATGCTATAACATTTCTTTGATCATTCATTTTCTTTAGCACAAAATTTGGATGTGTGGAAAATCTAATAATTTTAGCGTAGTTTCTTTGATTCATTAAAATATTTAATATTATAACTGATGCAATATTGGAGCCTACAGAGTTCAAAGGGTTAAACTTCATGAAACGATAGATACTTCATTTTATTTCCTTCGTATTTTGTAGACCGTCAACAATGTTAATCGAGCTCAATAGGCATTTAATTTACTTAAGTCACTTTACATTCATATACACGTTTCGAGACAGTTCTCATTTCTATAAAATTTCTTTAAATCTCTATAAAATAGTAGCAAAGTCCAATGACAAGAAATCACTTTTGGACGATACTATACCCGTCATCCGTACACATGTTCGTCGTCGCCATCTAAAGCTAATCTCTCAGCTTTACAGTTTACTGGACAGTTTGCCAAGTGTTTAGTTAAGTGTTCAGCCTTTGCGCGTCAGCTATATGCGCGAGCCGAAACATCCACTCGTCGCGACGCGTTTTGCGCTAGACTGGGGATGAACCGAGTCGTCTGCGACGGGCGTGCATCATTTTACAGCGGACAACTTGGATTCCGTTTAACCGGGCAATTCCTGGTCCGATTTAACTTCGATCAATCGAACGGTGATCCACGGGATCGCAATCCGCGCGGACCGACGAGGATCGTTCTCGCTTCGCTTTATCCGGCGAAAGTTATGGCGCGGCGGACGACGTAACGAGCCAGCTTATGGTTTAATGATTTCCAGCGGATGAGACACAAACTCATGCTCCGTACACTGTCGCGGCTTCTCATCGTTTCGCTTTGACTTCCGGGTGTTCCGTACTCGCAGGTTTCTAAGGGGAGTTAGTTAATCCCGGTCTTGCTGCTAAGTTGAATTGCGTTAATTCTGATTGATAGGTGGACTGCTGGTCTTGGAACGTTTGCGGTATGCATACAGTTCAGCTCAATGTACCGGGTAGTAATTTTATGTAAGGCACGATCCTTTCATCCCTCGCTTCTTAACCCCTTGCCGTACAATGACGAGTGGGACTCGTGATGAAGATTTCCAAACTAATTTAACACTAGGTTTACGGGCATTTATTGTACACTTCATTCTATTATTCCTAAAAGAATTGACGCTCGTTTATTTAGATTGTGGAAACTGGAGATTTGATAGTAGGTAATTGGGGTACATGTCAGTGTGATCGCATCAATCAAAATCGGCGTAAACATTTACAAAATAATATTTCTAAAATCCAATATGCGTCAATTTGACCCGTTCCGTAAACCTAGTGTTAACGAGAATCAATGTTGTTCATTACCCACGGATCGAAGCAAACAACTATTTTGCTAGTATCAATGTATTATCTTCAAATGAAATTTCCACCTGAAGCAGAATGGAAAATTTTATTATATTTCTTACAAATTGTCGATAGTAAAGTATTACACGAGCTCAGTAACGAAAGGAAATAGTATGCCAAGGGGTTAATATTGAGATTGCGGTTAACCCCTTGACCTACAATATCGTGTCAGACTCGTGAAAATTTCAAGTGCCAATGAACAAACAAATATTATTTAATTTGTTCGAATACAAATTACATATTATTCCTCTGTTATCAATAATTATACCTTAGAGCACACGTTCACATAGAAAAAGACTGGAATTTTTTCTCATTTTCAATAAATTTTTAAGAACAAAGTAGTTAGATCATAGGGCAAGGGGTTGAGACGTGAATTGAATTTAATTTGAATGGTCTTTGGTTTGTGTTCGAGAGGAAATGGAATTTTTAGTTTACGAGTATTCAGATTTTGTAGAGAATTTATAAGAAATATGTAATTTCTTTGTTGGGAATCATTTGTTCTGATATATTAAAGGAATAATATTTTTAAGTGATTCGCGATAATTTTCGTTCTCCAAGTGTTTAATTATACGTTACCATTTTAATGAATTAGAGATTGCTGAGTAATATCCGCTTGTTTCTAATGATTATTCTAGTGGTAATTTTACAACTCCGCCTCCGCGGATTGTTTGCCAGTTTTACTTAGCGCAAAACCCGTCTCGTGCCCTTCTGCTAACGTCAATCAGTGAACTAAACCGTTGATAGAATAATCCTCGAAAATGGTGTCGCGCGGAGCGTTAACCATTCATTCGTGTAACGGAAATCCTTTTAACCGGTTCGGGCCGGTGGTTCTCTTTGACAAGCAGGTTACAATCAGGCTGCAAATCACTTTATCGAGATTGTAATGAATTTGCGCCTTGTTTGAACGGCGGTGCATCATATTAAATAGTTTATGATTCGCCGTTTAAGTGGATTTACGTCGGCTGCGAATTAAGCTCCCGTCACTGGGTCGCGATAATTATGCGTCAATTTATTGTCAACTCACTTCGCAATTCATTTATTAATCCTTAAATGCAATTGAACAGAAGTCCTTCAAGGCGATGCAGATTTTTACAATTTAGAATGACGTATGTATACAGTTTGCAATATCTAAACTCGAAATATATTTTTGAACGCTATTTACTTTGCATAATTCTGATGTTCTAGTAATTTAATTAATAATTCACGATAATCAATGCAACTATTTTCGAACTGAGAACCTACACATTTCTATCATGTACGACGCCACAAAAAATCGGAAACGCCCACACGTAGGAAAGAAGGTTTCGGTAAATACATTTTTTCTCAAAATTCTTCGGTTCGCGCCCACAATTCGCACGCAGCGAACTTCCCAATTTCAAACAAGATAGAAAAAACAACGGAAAATCTCTCGCTTTCTCACATATTTCAACGGGTAGTCGATTAAAAACTGGCGTGGGCAGCGGAGAATTTGTTCGGGGCACGCATTTTTCAACATCGAGTGATTATTCGCGCGTAAATGTCAGCAACGTGGTGCAAACGCAGTGTAAAGGTCGGACAATGGCGTGGCAAATAGTGGGCGAGGGAGGAGATTGAAAAAGAACAGCGCACGGTGCGCGCTGCGCCCTTTATTCCTTCGATAACGATGCCTGGATCTATTCAGACCGAAATTTTTAACTAGGTAACTAGACCTCGCTGATACGAAAATTTTTAACCCTTAGCACTCCAGGTTGTTTTGTAATCTATCAGCAACTGCAACTAATTTTTATAGTATTCCTGGCGAAAATTAGAAATATAACATTTCTTCGATCTTTTATTTTTCTTCTTAATACAAAACTCGGATGTGTGGAAAATTGAATAATTTTAGGGTAGTTTCTTTAAGGTAGCACTTAGCACTCCAGGTCGTTTTGTAATCTATCAGCAACTGCAACTAATTTTTATAATATTTTTAGCCAAAATTAGAAATGCTGTAACATTTCTTCGATCTTTTATTTTTCTTAGTACAAAATTGGGACGCGTGGAAAATTGAATAATTTTAGGGTAGTTTCTTTAAGATTCATTAAAACATTTAATATTAGAACCGATGCAATATTGGAGTCTTCAGAGTGCAAAGGGTTAACTGGTTAAAATTGACAAAAATCAGAGAACATCAAACAATGAACTCAACCGTATTGGCTTTTGAGCGAATGTTTCTCGGTGAAATTATTCCGCATGCAACGAGTTAAAAACGTCCACCGTCCAAGAGTTAACGGCTCCGGTTTCTGTGGACACGTGAGTGCAACGAGGGGAATAATTTACACTCAGGTAGACCGCGGGGTCGCCGACTCCTCGGGCGCAACAGGTAAAATACTGAGAAATTTAAAGCGGCGAATAAAATTTGATACACCCCGGCTCGCAACATGGATTATTCCACCCCCTGGACGCCGCGCAGTTTCACACTCAATTAGTATTAATAGGTCGACAGCGCAATTAGGGAAACTGTTTTGTATATTATAGCAATTAGTTGTTCCTCGATATTTTTATGGTCACGCGCGTCGCGTAATTGCCTCCTCGGCGAATTTCCGCAGCGCCGGCCGCGTAATTAGCAGCACTTTAATTACGCAAGTCAATATTTGACCGAGCGCCCGTCTGTTGGCACGCGAGCTTCGCCGAGATTACGTTTGTAACAATCGGTTGCTTGCTCGGGGATTACTTCTAAGTGTCCCGGAAAATGTGCAGATTTATTCCGATTAGAAAGTTCCCTGCCGGGACGGAGGGGTTTTGGGTTACTTCGTTGTTGCAGAATAAATTTCCGCCGAGAGAGTTAAGGAAACGGTATTCCGCGGGACCGAGAATTTAAGATTATGCGCCGGGGATG
Organism: Nomia melanderi; assembly: GCF_051020985.1. Classification (NCBI taxonomy): domain Eukaryota; kingdom Metazoa; phylum Arthropoda; class Insecta; order Hymenoptera; family Halictidae; genus Nomia; species Nomia melanderi. Next base: position 753,275 of record NC_135012.1, read on the forward strand.
TTTATGGTTCCCGGAGATTCTGGAAAAAGGATAATAGAGAGATTCTCCTGAAATTTTCTTCTCGCGGCTTAAACTTTGAACCTTTTACCGTTGAATTGCTCGAAGAAATGTCCATGGACATCGCTGGAACGCTAAGCGAATGGAATTTTACATCAAAGAACAATCCGAGTTCCTATAAATGAACAGTGAATTCGTACAATTTCTTCTTGCCATCTTGACAGATACGTTTACATCTCGAAATTCAAGTTCAGAGGTCGATCACCAGAAATATTCCTTCTATTTTATTCAAACTACCCAAACAACAAACTTCCCGTTCAAACCGGTTCAATCTTCACCGAACTCGTAGCCACGAAAAGATTCTAAACCCAACAATCCCCGAAACGCTTTCATAAAATCGAGTGAAGGTCGCTCGCGCGTACAAGAGGGAAAAGCGTAAAAATTCTCGGCGCGAAGAGACACCGAGTGACTAGCCTTCCAGGGAATGAATCAGGAACACCGAGTTCAGCGTTCTAACCGAGCGTCATAAGGATCTGGCCAGGTATCAGCACGCTCGGACGAAACTCGTGGCAATCCCCTGGAAATACTGACATTCCAAAACGAAGAACATTCGTGGCGAAGTGGAAAGGGGGCGGGGTGAGGGGGAGGCAACGTGATAAGGGCGCGGCGAACGCCGGAAAATCACCGGGTCAAAATACAAGCTGCGGAAATTGAGTGGAGAACACGAAAGATAAAACCGAAGAGAAGAAAAATCTCGCGTGCCTCGATCCCTGGATCACGATGGTGGCCGATGGTAACCGGTAGCGAACCGGCTATCAGCGATCCGGGGCATTCCCGTGCAAATTTCAGCCGGGTCGCCGTAGATATCCGTCGGTTTTTCACGAGTTTACGGACCCCTTAACATATCGGATAATTTCCATTCTTCGGAGAGCGTCCGGCTGTCGTGAGAATCCGCGAGAAATCGGCGAAGAAGTCACGGACACTCGGAAGAAGAGAATAAATATTGATAATCTTTAATCTTCGCCGACCTTCCTTCGCGATAATTGTCTCGAGTCCGATGTTTCATTTCGGACTATTTCTTAACGGAGATAGCGTGTCTTTTTGCGTTTGTATTCGATGGGAAACTGAAGTTGCATGATTGTGGTTATAAGATGTTAGTAAATTTTCCGATTGATATCTGTAATAGATATAGTTTAATCTTTTGTGATTATATATTGTTTGATTCTTATCTCGAACTTCAGTTTTCTCCACTCTTTTCTTTCTACGTCATCGTTCCTTTTTCAGTGTCTTGGAACGATGAAAGAGTAAATTAACAGACGAAGGAATTTTCCATGTTCGACAAAGCGTTTAAAGCCGTTTCATTTATCACGCGGCACGCTGCGGGTTTACTGTCGTGATTATGAAAACCGAATAAATGTTGACGAGAGCCGCGCAGACGAAAGAGAACGCCAGGGGGATTGACAAGTGTGATCGGCCGTTCAATTGACCCGTGAAACCTCGGAATAGTTCAATCTCATGCCAACCGGACGATAAGTCAGGGTGGAAAGGTCGGATTACTCCGATCAAAGAATCAATTCGATTTACTACGTCGAAGTTGATTCATAAAATTGAAGTTAGCCTCCGAAGAGACTTTGACGGTCTCTTTAATGATCGAGGGAGGTTCGAGGAACTCTGCGCTGAAAATCGATTGTAAAATACGAGTGGAAGAAAGTTTCTATGCAATTCCACTTTGCTGAAACTTATTTCACCTTTATTCCAGTGACAGTGAGACTTAAAGTCCACGAACTGTCGAATTGAAAATCAGTAAGCATTAGTAGATATTTAATACAATATTTCTACTCACTTTGTATTGTTCAATAAAAATAATAATTCCTATATTGCATGATAATCGTGTAAAGATAATACAGAATGAATTTCCGTTATAATCGGAAATCTACAGAGTTTTTAAAATAATTATCTTGTACATTATTTTCTAATTATAGTGATTACCGTTTACTTAACTTTCCCGAGGAACACAGAGCGATAACGCTAGAATATTGCCTATTATTAACGATCTCCTTTACCTGCGACGTAATTAGATCGGGTATTGTAAGGATTATAAGATTACCCGTAGCAAGATGGCGACTTACGTAATGTCGCCGCATACACATGCGTGATGGCTTTTATTTCCCTATCGAACCGGCGAGCAATTAAAACATCGTTCAACTTCATGAGAGTATTTATATTTATCGCCAGATAGACTGGTTTCGAGCGATAAAGAATTCGTGACAAGGACGCCTATGGTTTTCTTAAATTTCCGAAAGCTTCGAGACACCGACTAATCATTCCGCTGTAATCAACGAGAATGTCATTCAACGATAACGCTAATACTCCTAATTAAACGAGAACACTGTAATCAATTTGAGGAAATCAAATGGAAATAGAACGAACCGGACATATTCATTAGTAAAGTGCAGCTTCGTTAACGAACCTATATCTTCAGCTGATTATTGAATCTTCACACTTTTAATTAACGTTACTTCCCTCGAATTCCCGGGAACAACTTAAACGAAGCACCAAAGATACTCCCATTACACGATTGAAATATACGGTTATTCCGATTTGACACTTTGCTCAACCAGAATCGCACTTTATTACAAATATTCGCTTATTGCGACGACCGCGATATGGATCCGTTCGCTTTTACGACTCCGAACAGCTGCGAAATAATTTCCCTCGATATCTTCACCGTACCGGGGCAATAAAATTCGTCCATTCAATTTCTCGCATCCGCATTTTCCTTGTTCGTCCGGTATGTCGCCATCGACGCGCGCCCGTTTCTAACAGGCCGCCCGCACGGAAACGGAACTGCACCTTTTATTGGCGCACCTTTGATTCTCGAAATGAAATTCAGACCTCCGTGTAGCCCTTACAAAGCAGTTAGCCCGCCGTTTTAATGGAAAATCCTTCCGCGTCCCACTTTGAACTATGTACATCGAGTATGCTTTCAACAATGGAAAACACCCGAGACTAAGGAACGTGAAATATACAATCTATTTATTTAGATATATGCATATACATTTGCTTTATGGGATAAACGTTAATACAAATCCTTTGTGAAACCATCGATTTAACCGTTTGCGGAGGAAAACCGAATTATCGAAATGTTACACAGTGTAAAACTATGAATTATTTCGAACGTAACGGAGCTTGAAGTCGCCATTGTTACGGCATTCGACCGTAAGGGGTAAAGAAATATCTAACAAAACAACTTACGAGAATAATGTAGTATCTAGAATTCTTATCGTAGGTTAAGGTATTTTCAAGAAGAATGACAATTGATTATCTTCTATAAATTAAGAGACAGAACTATTTTACTTCGATGTTTTATGTGTTGATACAGTACACAAGGTTTAATATTGAATTGAAAATTTTATAAGTTCGCTGCGTCGAATCAGGTGGCGATTGTAAGGCGCCTCTCGAGTGCAAAGGGTTAAATACATATATTTATTCCTAGTTCTCGATTACTCAAGATCCACTCTTTCATTATCTATAATATAGTAACACTATAGAAATGTTACACATTGTAAACATATGAATTATTTCGAACGTAACGGAGCTTGAAGTCGCCATTGTTACGGCACTCGACCGTAAGGGGCAAAGAAACATCTAACAAAACAACTTAGAAAGATAAGAAGAAATTATTTTTAAAGCTTTCACTGCTAGTGTCGTCACGCCTGCGATCACGATCGATCGGAAGAAGTCGAACGCGGAATTCCGCGGGTGCTTAGATGATAATCCGATCCGCCAGGGCGGACGGGCCGTTATCATCGGCCACTTTGGCTCGGCATTAGCCCGCGCCGCGAATTTATGGAACATCGACGATCTCCCCTACCCTTTTATCTGCCTCGTAAAAGCCGCTTTCACAGCGGCATTATACAAAGAACGAGTAGCTGTAGCTCCCGTGGAAAACGGCGCCGAAAAAACTTTCTCCGGTGGGCAGAAAATTGTCAACTCCTCCGAACTATCGAGACGCGATTGTGTCCATTACCCCGACTGCCTCGAACCAGGAGATTTTGCAACCGAAAGTTCCCCGAGACCGGCCACGATCCTGCGGGATCGATAATCGAAACGGATCGGGAAGGAACACGAGCGAGCACGCGCGCAACGAAAACACCCCCTTTTCTGAATGAACGTTTCGTACCGGCGGAATCACTTCCTCGGTGCCAATGGCGATCCCCGAGGTTGTACTCGTAAATCTTACCACTTACACGGAACATTATCCGGTCGATTCGATTTGGCTTCCGGTCGGAGAATGGCGGAACAGTTTGAAAGTTAGGAGAGAGTTTTCGGGCGGAATTTCGATCGGATGGTACGCTCCCGATGGTAGAAAATGTGTGTTTGTCGGAAAGATGGTGTTCGAGTTTGATTTGAAGGTTCGCCGAGGATGGGTTTGTGGAATAAGGCGAAGAGATGGATCTCGGATGCCTTATTTTATGATCATTTGAATCGTAAAGCGGATTTCTGAGGGTTTTAATGGCATTTGCTCAAGGGTGAGTGTTCCGTATTTGCAAGAGATATGGAATGTTTTTCTGTCGAGTGGCGAGATTTGATTTTATATTTATTTGAATAGTGAAGCTGTGTTCTTTAGCTGGAGTTTGTTTAACGGATTAATAAATTCATTAATAAATTCATTTAATAATCCGTGATGGATTGAGCGGTATTGTAGTGAATTCGATGCGCGTCAGTATGGAACTGACCAAAATTCAATATCGTTACATTATTCGATGGTTTTAATCCAGTTTATCTCGTAATTTACGTTTATTCGGGAGCCACTACTAGACAGCAATAAATAAACGATTTAGCTGTAACGGCTTCTGTTCGTCGTTCAAAAAATATCAAGGAAGGTCTAAGGGTACCCTATACATGTATCTTCGTCAGAATTGAAATTTAAGGGCTGAAACAGCCCCTCGAAGTCGGAAGATTGTCCTCCGGTTAAGATTGTGAATTGTTAGATCCCGCTTCCATAAATCTGAGATATCTTTTCGGGTGAAGCATGTTTTCGGGAAGGTAGAGAGATTATACACGCTGAAACACGAAATTTATCGAGCTGCGAACTGAACGCGTTACAGGCGAACAATGTTTAAGAGCAGCCCGATTTCCCATCAATTTTTCTTACCCGTAGAATTTTCAAATAAACTACAATTACATGTCCGTGAATTACATTTCGACAATTCAATTCGAAACAGGACACAGGAAATAATACTACCTCCGTTAAAGTGATATGATAAAACAAAGTTTCAAGCAGCATGATAAAAATACGATACAAGGATTTTCCCATGAACGCGTACAAAACTTTACGAACCCTATAAAAATGAATAAACGCGCTGAAAGGTGGCGGAAAGTTGTCAAACAAAATGGGCAATCTACTTCCATTCCTCTCCGCAGCCGCTCGAAAAACACGAGAATATTTTCCAGCCAATCGGGTACGTTCAACGAACCTCAGAATAAATGAGAAGCGAGCGAAACCGAACTAAAAGGCCACGGAACGACCGAAATAATCGGAAGAAAACGGGGGGAAAACAAGGAAAAAGTTGGCTTCCCACCCATCGTCCCATTAAACGCGAATGCCACGAAAAAAGGGGAACATAATTTTCCTTTCGGGACCATCGGCACGGAAACCACCGTCAGCGTTTAACCTCTTCAAAAATACTGATTTCTGTTCAAAATGAAACCCCTCGAAACGTTTACTTCATTCCAATATAATTTTTATAACTGTCTGTCCGTCTCCGTATCGTTCAGTTCCTATCGATTCAAATAAAACAAATCGCAATCCAACGGAAACTGAAATGATCTTTGTCAGTTCCGAAAAGTCAGTTCGGCCCTAAGGAGGTTAACCCTTTGCACTCGGATGTTTCTTACTAAAAATATTTAACACTAGGTTTACGGAACGCGTCAATTTGACGCAGATTGAATTTTATAAACATTATTTGGTAAATGTTTCAATCGGTTTTCGTTGATCCAATTACACGAATATGAATCCTGATTGTCTATTTCTACAGCTACAATTTCCAAAATTTAAATGAACGAATATCAACTTCCCCAGGAACAATAGAATAAACTATACAATAAATGCCCGTAAACCTAGTGTTAACATTTCTTTACGAGGCGAAGACGTTCTTTGAGACTAATTCGAAGAGAAATCACCGATACATTGAGGAACAAAGCTGTTTTATTCCAATGTTCCACGTATCGAGGCATTATACGAAGTTTAACATTGAACATCACCTCTCGAGTGCAAAGGGTTAATTCGCAGGGTCCAGCGCGAGCGTGGAAGCGAAGAGTATTTCTGATTGCGAGCGTTTCAAGGAGAACGAAATCGATCTCGCCGCAGTCGGGTAATTCCCATTGGACGGCGGCTGTGGGGAGAGTTTTCTTTTTGTTAACGAAGTGGCTACACCGGACTAACGAATTCGTCGGGCGCACGCAAAAAGCAGTTTCCATCGAGCCGCCGCGAGGAACAGGCGTACGGACAAATGAGGGAAAAAAGGGGGGAAAAAAAGAAAAGGGAAAAGGAAACAACGGAAATCGCCGTGCAAGACGGCAATGAATTATGAATTAGCCTTGAACTCGAAGGTAAGCCGTTGAACTGAATTCGCGGCGCAACAATAAGGTCGGTTCAATTACATTTAATCGCGTCGAAAGTGCTGCGCCATTGGCCGTTGTTATTTTAAGCGGTGCCTCGCCGGCGAACGAGATCTGAATTCTTTTGTGGCTCGGCGCGTGGGGCTGTTTTCGCTCGAACCCGTCGCGAGCGAGCCGCCTCGTTTCGAAAACAGGACGAATCTAATTACCGATTCTTGACGGACGCGATGAACGATGGCTAGAAAACTCGGGCTGATAATAGAAATGACGGCCGCTTCGCTCGTAATGATGGATAATAAATAACTTCGACAGAAAACTGCGAACGATCGGCGTCACCCAGTTGCATTTCGAGTTTTCGAGTTCGTAATTTCCAATTGCTATTTATTGGCAGCCAGTAAAATCGGATTTCTTTAATTAGAAATTTCATCGCGATGGTGACGCGTGAGTGGCGATACGTGTCGCTCGAATTTTTATTTCATCACGGAACCAGTGATCCGCTATTTTTATTTTTATTTTCATTGTCGAGTGTAGCGGAATAGAAATGGAATAGTTTCAATTTTCCACATGGATCGAGGATAACGATTAAAAATCTATGGCATTTGACAATAATTCTTCGATTATTCTCTTCCCGAAGATGGCTACAGGTTGTATGTAAAATGCATTAGCAGCTTTGCAATCAGCGAGGAAGATTATCGTATCGGGGAAATCGTGGATCGAGTAGATAAGAGCAAAGTTTCGTTTTATCTGGGACACGACGATGATTCGCGCAAATTCGGGGCAAGCTGTATTGCTTTTTGTAGTTTCGACAGCGCGCTTCTTATCGAAATTGATTCCCCGCGTTGCGATAACTTCCGCCTGGCATTATCGCCTGGATAGTTGGTCGAATTATAAAAAAGCAATTTTACGAGAACTTTCTAACACCTGTAGTGAACATTTGGTGAACATTTCAGACACTGTTGTTAGATTTGGCAGTTATTTTAGAAGGAAGAACGCAATTAACATTTATTACTTGTTCCCTGTAATTGGCAGACAGTGGACGTTATATAGAGAAATATACATGCGACCACGAAGCGAAAGAGTCAGTTGTCCATACTAATTAATCGAGGCAACCAGTTCCTGACGAGAGTAACCAGTCACTGATGAGCTTCTTCGTGTTTCTTTAATTCGGAGCTAACGAAGCTTTTTTACCGTGACAGACACGCACGAAATTTATGTCCTTACCGAAGCAATAAATTAGCTTTAATAATGTTCTCAATGGTAATCGAGTTTCGTGTTGCATCTTGTTAACTGATCACCATTCTTTGGAAATTAAATATTTTTGGAACCTCAAATTTTCGTTTAAAGATACTCGGGAATAAGAATAGCAAGTCGAGCGAAATATTAATATTCCTCGTTCGATAAAGCGAGCCGACGCAAGATAAACTATATCGCGAACGCAGAAGTTCAACAAATGTTACTTTATTAACGGAAATATAGATTGTTGTAAATTGAACAATCCAATAAATTGCTGCCACGCATCGTGACAATATTTGTCGCTCTCCCCTTTGTCGGGTATAATTGTCCAGAATGTATTTGCACCTATACCCGACGAGCAGTGATATTTTATTCATCGCCTGAATGATCTGCATACGCGACGAACGATAGCGATTCGAAAAATGTCCGATCGGCATTTTTTCAATTACCAATTCTTCGAGTCTAGTTCTTATAAATCACGATCTGCCAGTTTTTTCGCTCTCGATTCGAGAAAAAAAGTCATTAAATCGTCACATTCCCACGAATGAAAAATTCCTCGGCATCGCGTTGAATTGATTTCGTAATACGTCCGCAAAGACATCGTCAATTTCGTCATAACTGCCTAACAATGTAAGACAATGGGATGTCTTGGGTAATACGAGGTTCCCTAAAGTCCTTTGTGATTCACATAATTAAGAGTATCGCTCACGGAAAAAGTAGAATAGCCTGACTAATCCAGCCGCAAGCCTTTCTTATTCGCAAGCGCACTATCTCGGTTTCGCTTGAAACACCGGCTGAACGAGATGCTAGTAGCACTTTCGATCTTATCGATCTCATTATCGTTCCAAGGGAGCTACGTCTCTCGCTTGCCGTTTTTTTGCTCGGATTCCCGTCCCGTTTTATGCACAGAAAATGGGAAGCGTAATGATAGGTGCGGATGCGCGGAACGATTGCATAAAAGAGCGGAGCGCGGCGGCCTACAGCTGCAGGAGAGACTGTCGAGCGCAACCTTGCAGCGGCTCGGTACGCAACCAGTTGTAAATAAACGCACAGCAGGAAGTAGGAATCTATCGAACATTTTCAAAGATTATGGCGATCGATACTGTTGACGGAAGAGTACTAGAATCGTTCGTCTACTTACACGAACCGTTTAACAACCATGATCGCACGTTTACGGAGAATCTCGATTTATTATCTATTGAGAACTTATTTACAACATTCGGAACTGTTTTCTTATATTAAGATAATATTTCGAATAAAATACACGCATCTGTTCATTATATTCTGAATTTTTCTTTTCTAAGAAACTGATTATCTATTGAGAAGTTATTCACAACATTTGGAACTGTTCTCTTATATTAACCTTTTGCACTCGAGAGGTGACTCTCAGTCATCATTTGATTTGATTTGCAAAATTATAAAGTCTTATATATAATATTAAGCTTTGCATGATGCATCAATATGTGGAATATTGAAATAAAATACCTTTCCTTCTTAATTTAAATATGTTTTCTCGTTAATTAGTTTCAAAGGACATCGTCTGTATCTCATTGGAGAATACTGAATATTTCTAATGAAAAACTTTCGAGTGCAAAGAGTTAAGATAATATTTCGAAAAAGATAAACGCATTCATCTGTTGTTTATTATATTTCGAATTTTTCTTTTCTAAGAAACTGATAGTAGAACTTCAGTGGCAAACGTGTTTCGACTGTTTACCGAAAGTTACAGATTATTGTTCAAATAATACAAGCGTCAAGTGTCTCCAAGATAAAGTATAAAGAGAGATAATAAGTCGATTAGTTTATACGGATCGAGTAGGTATTGTTGGGAACGTTTAATCGATAACACGTATCGCTGATAATCGTTTGTTTTTACCTGTACGAATCTAGGTGGGACCGTCAACGGTCCATCGAATAATTAAGTCGTTTAATAATTGCACGGTTAATATGGTTAAACAGTAGAGCCGCGAACCGCTGGTTTTCGAGCGTGCATTCCACCGGCGTTGCGCTGCAGATAATTATGAAAAATTGCGAGTACAATTGACCGGACGCGTCACGAGATTACGGGCCGAGATTGTGCCGCGTATTAATTGCAGACCGTTTTTATCGTGCGCGAAGACTGCGTAAATACTCGAAACAGGGGACTCGCGCTTTCATCGTGATCCGCTCCGAGTGCAGCGACATGTTCGGTGCTTCCTGCATCAATATAAAACTGCTCTCGGGCCGGTATCGAAATTTCTTCCTTTTTTTACTGTCAACCACTTTCAACGAACATCAAAGTTGCATCCAGTTGAATTTATCTTGGGCTCCAAGGATCTCCGTATACACTGGAGCGCGCGTCTATATATATTCAGTGGATATAAAAAATCCTTGGAAATATTCCTCTACTACAATGAAATTTTTACCTCGACGATAACGCACCAAATGGAAAATAAATACACAATTAATAGCAGAGAAACCGCCGAGACGTTCCGTTTATCTGCTCTGCAAGTACAGAATCACGAGTTTATTTCTCTGTACGCGAGCATGTGCAACAATTAATCGGACTGTGCTTCAATGTCATCGAAAGTAATTTATGACGCAGCGGCTGCAAAACAAACTTGTCCGAAAATTTGTAATATTTCTGTGGAACGTTGTTATCGATATTTTTCAATTTAACAAATGTACACAAATATATCGACGGACTGCGAGCTTCTGCAGGCTATGTGAAATTTCGGAAATGAAATTTTCATTCTTTACGGTATCGTTTCTGGTCTATTGAAATGAAATGATGTGTAACATAAAAACGCGCAATTGTCATGTTTTGAGATTAAAAGAATTAGCTCGGTCCACGGATAATCGCTCAAACTACCCATAAAAGTGGCCGACAACTCGCATTTAATTAATCGGCCGCAACATATGTGTCACTACCGATTGCCGTATCTGTCTAATAACAAATGATTTGTGTCGGATAGCCGCTAGAGCCGAAGCGATGATTTTACAGAGCCAAAAGTGAAAGGAAAATGTCACTCGTAAAAATAGAAACTGCCGGCGCCGCGAGCCGGCGTAAACGTATTATAGTGTTAAATCCGTTCTTATTATCGTTACATATTTACGGGGCACTGACTTGCAGGCTTGTTGATTCTTCTCGCGTATCGGAGGGACTGCGGTAAAATCCGCAGTTAATTATCAATACCGTATCGAAGTGGAATTTTCTTCTCCGATTGGAATGATTGGAACTCGTTCGGTTTACTCGAACAGAGCAACTTAGTGCCTCGTTGTTGCCACTTTAGTTTTTCTTGTTTTTTGTTCGTGGAATACTAAGACTTTCTAAATGCCTTCGATGGTTCAAGTGGACGGGCTTAGCGCAAAGTCACTGTCAACTGTTTTATTCTTATTGAGTGAAGATTGATAACCATGAAGATCGATAACCATTTAGACCAATTTTAGTCTACTCGAAAAACACAATTTTCTGAACGAGGATTTATTTTAGAAATAAATCGGAGTTTATTAAATGCACCGTTTCGCTTGCGAATTTCGTGCATGTAATGACTAGAGAAAAAGGAAACGTCAAAACAGCGGAAAGATCAAAGTTTCTGGGCCAAGAGCGTTCCGCGGCGTTTAACACGTTGAATGCCACGTGGACCATCGGTCTGCCATGATGGACTTTTTTTTCGAATCGTTTCGATGATACGTTAGATCGAGTCTTATATATCCTTTTAATGATTTGTTCATTGAATAGGTTTACGTGACACGTCTTACAAATGTGGTTACATAACTTGCTCCTATAATAATCTAATAATAAATTGGAATATTGTTTAACATATATGAGAAACGTTCAATTTATAAGCTTGCAAGTTCACAGTGTTTAACTGAAATAATACAGACTCTAACGACTCGATAAACAAATATTATTTCTAAAAAACTATCGAAGCTACTTCATTTGTTGACAACGATTCGAAATAATTTCACGCAGGCGAAATGCTACCACTGAAACCAGCTCACCTGTCAAAATAACAGGTTTCAGCCTGCTCATTTCGCAACCACTGAAACCACAGGTACACGTGTTTACATTCGAAATGACTACAAACTTTAACATCGCGCAACGAAACAAACGCCGAAGAAACTCCGTGAAAAAACCATTGCCACGATTCCCTTAAGTTTCACAGCTCCATTACCCGCCAATAAAATCCCCGAGCTCAACGAACACAGAGATAGAATCTTCCCAAGGAATCCTCCAACGCTCATCGAAATAAACTCTCGAAACCCACAAACGGAAACGAACGGCCGAAAGCCAAAGTCAGCCCACTCGAAGTCTCCCGAATAAAGACATCAAGAATCCGTCTGAGCAGAATCCGAGGAAAAAGTTCTGCGGCAAAGGACAAGAAACCCGATGGAGAAATGATGGATCTCGCTAATAGTCGGTCGCGACAGCTGAGAGCGGCGGCACGAGAGGCCGCTCGCGAGTTCGGCACCTTCTCCGTTTCCCTTTCACTCACCTATTGCAGTCCCTGGCCTTGGATGTGGCAAGCCCGATGGAGGCAGCATCGGTCAAGGCGATCGCCGCCAAAACAACGATCAGACACCGTCCATCTGGCATGACGTCCCTCCTGGGCCGGCGGGGTTGGTCCATCTGAAAAGTCCTGGTGCGCAGCTCAAGCCCCCGTTGACCCGTGACTCTCCCGGACCCCCGTTCGCTCGCGTTCAGCCGTGACGAACACACACCGGCGTGACCCGTTTCGCGGCCTCACTTCGCTCTCGGGCACAGCCTGAATGGCACGACGATCAGCGCCGCGACTGATACGAAACGGGCGCCGCGCACCAGTTACGAATAGGTACGATCGCGTTTGGCCTTCCTTCCTTCGCCTCGTTCGCACGGTTCGGCTTTTGCTTGCTTCGCCGCCGCTGCTTCTTGCTCTCAGTACACCACCCGTGAAAACTGTGGACCTCAACCGCGTCTACGGGCCCACAGACCGAGAAGGATAAGAGGACAACGGAGGAGAAGGAAGGAAAACGACGGTGAAGAACAAAGAGAAGAGACCGAGCGTCCTCTCGCACGCGTTTCCGACCCTCTGCACTGGCTAGCAGGACTCGCGATCTGTTATATGAGCGTCGCCGAGGTTTGATAACGCGACTGAACGTTCATTGGTCCGTCAACGGTACACTCCCCCCGCCTGATTGGCTGCCGATTAAAAGCAAGCTTATCTCCGCGGCGAAGACGAAAGGCTCTTTTTTTCTCTACGAGCGTTTTCTTTTTTTTCTGGTTGACCGACCGTCCGTCGGTCGGTCGCTCGCTCGCTCGTAGGTGTCGCGTCGACGTGGAGGGGGGAGGATTCGCAATCGCGCGGTGCGTAGGATGATAATTCACCCGGTGTCGGTTACCAGGTTTTCCCCCGTAACTGGAACGACCGCGAGGGTTTAGTAGGACGCGGAATGGGAACTGGGGCGAATGTTGATGGATTGGAGAACGGGAGATTTCGCTGGATTTTTTGGGGATCCCCGGGTCTTCGGTTGTGGTCAACGTTTTGGGTTTTCGGGATTCTTTTAGTTTCGGGGCTCCTTTTTTGGTATAATGGTTTGTGGAATTTGGTTGTTGGAAATTGTTGTTGATTATTTTGAGGTAGATTTGATTCAGTATTTTCTTTTAGTAAAATTGCCAAGTAGTGATTAGAAATTAGAACTTATTATTTATGTAATTGTCACGCGAAGCGACAATGAGAGATGCAAATATTTTTGTCGATATCTAATGGATCTTTGTGAAAATATTTCTTGCACGTTATTTTATAAGATCCAGGATAAAGTACAAAGTGTCTTTACGTAATGGGCCTCTATATTTCATAAATACGGATATTGCTATTATTTTCTGCAGCAGTACTTGTCGTTGGATTTGAAATGTGGGTGAGAAGTATTACCTTCTAGAAAGGAACCTTCCCTCAGTCGCGAGGAAAAAATATATCTGTATATATTGAAAATAAGGTACCACCCTCTATAGGGAAGAAATCCAGCCATAGCACTGAAGCACCGTGGGAAGTCAATCTTTGTATGTGACAAGAATGGAATTATCCAACGTGAATGCAATTTCGCTGGTATCGGTATGAATAGCGCACGCAACGTTTCTCGAAGTTTATTCGATTAAAGTTGACGGGCTATTAAAATGATTATTAAACATTTTTGAAATATCCTAACGTCGTAATATTACAGGAATGATATAAATCATCCGGCAGATCTTATTATGACAAGGCGAAAATACTCCAAGTATGCAATCTGGTAGTAACCTTCAGGTATTTAAACAATTTCTTGATTGAATATGATATGAAATGTAAATATATAATGTAGGTTATTTTCTTCATTTATCTGGAGAAAATATCATGCATGAAATTCCAAAGTGCCATGATAGCAGGGATAGAGTAATGCAAGGATATTCTTTTTACAGTATGCACTTTCTAGATATCTGTCGTAATTAGCTGAAGCAACTGAAAGCGTAATAGCTCTAGAAGTTCAGTACTCGAATCGATCAAATATGTACGACAACTTTATTCGGTATCAATAGCTACGACGAATGATACTTGAATGTTCGACTAAAATTTTAACAAATCTAACATTTCGCGCAATTGATGTTCGCGCAGCTTGAATGTTCAATTTCACGGGAATTTACTAACTGTCGCATCTCGATTTGCCGATGCAACTTCGAAACGGGTAAATGCAACCAATTAGCAAAATTTCGAACAGTATTTGAAACAATTCGATAGAATTCCGGTGCTGCGGTTCGATGATTGCGATATCTGTACCGCAAGACCAAAGTCTACAGAGTGTGCACGTAATATTATATAATTGGAAACTGAAGACTGTTCAGTTATGCGAAGTAGTTGTTTCTGGTTGCCATTATTATGAAAAATCTTATTTACATATTAATTTTTCAGGGACATTCATGCGTGACGTTGACTCTAGTAGTGTTTCCAGTGATCAAAATCATTGTTCATTTTTATTTACTGATTTAGAAAAGAAACAAAGAATTGAAGAATCAGTAATAATGTTTTCTATTAATTCATTGAAACAATTACGAATGGATCGTAGTACATTAAGAGAACACCGAAGAAACCACCTTTGATACGCGAAACTGGGCATTAAGAAGTGAAAGGTGGAAGGAGAACGAATTCTCCCTTGACCTTTGCCCTAATATCAGTGCTTCTGTACGATTTTTCGTTTCCAGAGTACCGAATGAAACGTAACAACAGATAGTCGACTCAATTATTCAGTGTATCGTTACGCTACGTTAAATGTAGCTCCAGCTGTGACAATTTCCTTTAGAAAACAATATTCAAAGAGCTATGAAGTGAACACTATTACAAAACAATTAAGACTTCTGCAATATATTAACACAATGGAAACCAGACACTTTACTGTTAAACAGACCGAGCAATATACGAAGTAGCTTGTAAAAAACGTTCGTAACGCGTTAAAAATATTCAAAGAAAATTTTCTCCTATACTTTTTCAATAGACTGTTTTATCATAGTTTGCAAAGATATCAGAAAATCGTCACAAGAAATGGACAATATAAAAAAAATCTGAACGAGTAACTGAAATGTTTTAACTGATTCTAATTTTATTCTGTGAAATCAAATGTATGTGAAAGAGATAGAACACTTCTCGTTCAGTTGAATACTTCTGAAATCCAAGGTATCCCGTAACAATGGTAAATTAGTATTCTTTACGATTTACCGATCGCATTCGAGTTAATTGTGAACGCGGAAATAACGTTTCGCGCAGAAACGATCGGCTCGTGCATCCGGCGTTGAATTATTGTTCTTAAACGACCCGTGCTTGCTTCGCGGATGTGTCTTTTTCATTTTCATGAATAATTCAGATTACCTCGAGGTGTGGCGAGAGAACGAGAAGACACCAGATGCAGGGAGCAAAATGGGAATATCGCGGTCTTGTTTACCGATCGAGGAACTTTCTTGTGAAACTTGTGCCCCGACCCAGCTTGCGAGTCCAGTGTTTGCTGAACAACCGGGTTGACGTTCCTCGAACAATCGAAGCTTTCAATACTTTCGATTCTTTCCACGTTCATTCGACAATACATTCACGCTTTCATTTTACACCGGAATTCACCGATTTATAATTTTACATTTTGAACGAAAAGACTTGTTAACGAGCAAGTTTAGATTTAACCCTTTACAATCGAGAGGTGACTCTCAGTTACCACTTTATTTGATACAGCAAAACTATGAAGCTGAATATTTAGTATTTCAAATTAAACTTTCTATTGCTATGTGAAACGTTTAAATAAAATAACTTTATTTCTTAATTTACCTGTAAATTATTGTGAAAATGAGTTTCAAGCAATGTCGACTATATCTCGTCAAAAGCTTTCGAGTGCAAAGTGTTAATGTTTCTCAATACTTTACTTTCTGTATTCATCAGGTTTGAATTAAAAACTAACTAGCAAAGACATTGCAAATAAGAATGTAGATCGAATAAAATGTTGTGCGTGTTACTAGGTCCTATAATGAAAATTTAGGCGAAAAATAGGGCTCCATTTTCCTCTGTAACTCAAAATAGATAAAAATCTCGATTTAAATACTCGAAATTCCATCGTGCGAACCGTTTCTTATGTTGCGGGCGCATTTGAATTTTTATGAGCCCGGCATTAACATTAGAATCGTCGATGATCGATGTGCATATATTTCTCGCGGCGAAGTAAAACCTATTTCGAAGAAATGAATTTCGTATACTTCGCCAGCGAAAAAAAAGATAGCCGAAGTTTCTACGAAAACGTCGAAGGAATCGTGAATCATTCCGAATAGTCGTTTCATTCGAAATATACTTTCTTAGACGTTCACGTGCCACTTTTTAAAACCGACACGAGAATTATGTATTTAATTGCTGCGTTTTCCTACGTGATAATTACCAACACGCCGTTCCGAACAAGCGAAATAGTTTAAGCGATCAATAATCATTGTCAACTGGACGTTATAATATATGTTTTAACAGCGGATACATCGAGGGCTCTTATCGTTTCACTTGAAACCGCGGCCGATAAGTGGCCGCAATTTCGAATTTCGTTTGAAAAACGGTAAAAGTGGATTGGGTTTCGAGGAGCTTATGTTAAAAGTGTAATAGGCGACATTTACAAAATAATCTATCGGTAGCGGTCTCGTTAATTCGCTTCCCCGCCATTTACCTCACGCGCAGAACTGTCGCCGGGTGTCGTCCTTCGATTATTTTAACTATGAAACGCAACATAGTCGCGGCGGCTAACACTGTTTAACGAGGACGTGCGCATATGGCGGACATTATTGTCCGGCGACCGACGCTTTCCCGTCCACGCGAATTTCGATGGATTTGATACACGTGCCGGACAATGCGATACGAATAATTAATCACTGCACTCTGGGAATCGGGAGGCTATCGGGTGTTAGCTGCATTATTCGTGGAATTATTGTTAATAACAATTCTCTAAAGATATCCATTATTTAAAAGAGAAACTTCTATTCTTGCAAGCTGCACTTGAAAACTCTTCGAATTTCGATTTCTGTAGCGTGTCTGTGCATTACATTCTTAATCTACTTATTTCTAAACTGCGGTAAAATATTTCTGAAATCATTTTTATATTCATTCTGTAATAGATTCAACAGATTGTATAAAAGAATACAATAGTATTGTTTGTTTAAACGTGGTCAAACTAAAAATGAAAATTGAACAAACGATTTCCATATCACTTAGTTACCACTGTCATCGTTATCTCCATGTTTCCCTTATAACAATCGAGGTTGTACATATATTCCGAGTAAATGCAGCAATTATCTATACAAAGAACCTTGCACATAAAGGCACTTGTCTACCAGATCGTTTATTATAAAAATCAACATATCGATCGACATATCTCACGTAACTTTCCATATTCCGATCGAAAATTTCAACCTGATAAATCGTCGCTCTAAAATTTACATTAATCTCGCGTTATTCAATGTTTCCTCGAGTTTCTTGGATCTTCCTACATTTATTCGTATCAAGTAAAACTATTTCACGTGCTCGCCCGACGATCCCGTTTAAACGCGGCACCGGTTCCTAAGCATTATCAACCTCGAGCAGCTGAAAAAAAGCGGCTCACGTATTTTAGATATGCCGAATCATTTCCTACATAGATTAGCTTAACTGCGAGCGACGTGTAGAATACACATTCGTCGAGCGGTGTGGTCGTTAAATAAATTATAAAGTCGCGGTTCGCGCCGTAAAAATCTGCGCGAGTTGATTAAAAAGCAGAAAAACGGCTTTTAGGGCATTGTGGTTAATGAAACTCGAACGGTAAAGTGTTTCCCATGAAGTAATTGATCTCCATAATTAGCCTGATGAACGGCTTGATGGTGTTCTAATGAACCGTAAGTGGGACACTGATTTCAACTGTTTAGCGTCGAATAAATGCATACTAATAATCCAGCTGTTACGCAAGCGCGTTCAGCACGAGTCGAAAAAGACGAATGGCTGGTTGCAGAATGGAAAAAAATGCGTCTCGGTTGAATTTTTGATTCGAAAATTGTCGGCAGTTTTGATTAAAGACGCGATAAGAGGCGGCGATTGAAAAATTAAATGACTTATAAGCAATTTATCGCCGGGAACACTGACAGTCCGTAAAGGATGTACTTGGTTGCACACGGTCATGAAGATTTTTCAAATCGATTGGGTTTGTTTAATAACACACTGACAGGTGAATCGAAACGGTTGCGCAAGAATTTATTGAGCGGGATCTTTGGCGCATCCTGTTCAGGAATGCAACCTACCGCGGGACGAATGAACGCGGCCATCGTGATTGGCGAAACCTCGGCTAAACCGTGTCGAGAAGTGTAATCCCGCTCGCATTACCTGGTTTTATGCTACAATGGGAACGGCTTACGCTGTGCCGCTGGGCGAAGCCAACGAACGCGACGGTTTTGCCGAATAATTGATCTTTCAACGTTATGAAAAAGTTCGAATCAAGGGAAGCTTCTCGTATACAGGACGATCATTTCGTTTAGATCTCGTTTCTGAATTGTTCTCGAGAATATTGAGAATATTGAGAATATTGATCTTCCTTCGAATCGAAAATCGTGAAGCAATGGAGGTTCACAATTATGCAAAGAGCCGATAGGTTACTAATTAACACAACGTAGATACGTATATTTATGCTGCAGAACATCTGAGAGAGAGATAAAGAGAAGATATAGAATTTTAGTGTTCTCAATTTTTTAATCGATTAGGATTAACGATGCAAGGCGAGAATTCTATTGTCTCTTCTTCTCTGAATACTCGAGAACTAACAATTTTCAAATTTGATTCGTTTAGATACGTATATTTATGCTGCAGAGCATCTGAGAGAGATAACGTGAATATATAAAATTTTCGTGTTCTCAATTTCTTGAATCGATTAGGATTAACGATACAAGACAAGAATTCTATTGTATCTTCTTCTCTGAATACTCGAGAACAATTTTCAAATTTGATTCATTTACTCCAATAGCTTTCGAATAAAACGAAATGCTCGCGGAACGCATGAAATTTCGTATTAGGCGCATGAATATCGGGAAACAGCGTGCAACGCAAGTGCATCAAAGCTGCAGTATATCCGTCCATTGCATATTCTACTTATCAATCGGAAATTTTCCTATTACCAATGCACGGAGGCGTAAACGCCGCGCTGTCGCGTATCAATCGCGAATTCCCATTCGGCATCGTTCGCGTGTCTCGCGGCGCGGCATTATAAAATTTGTAAATGCGCGCGTTCAACGGCAACGCGCGTACCTCCGCTTGCAACTCCGATCTTACGTAAAGGTAAATTGGTCTTAATAACGCTTTTCAACCCACTTACGTAAAGACAATCATTTTTCTGAAGCCGCGGGCGAGCGCGTGATTTATGCGAGCCTCGACTCGCCTTTAAGTTCGTAGCTTCTGGTCGAACGGAAAAGAATGAGAAAAAAAATGGCAGGGAAAAATAGGAAACAAGACCGTCGTGCGTTATTAGCGGCGATATTTTATCTGCGGCTAAACGCCGCCGCGATCCTGTCGCGGAATCTCGGGAAAGATGAAAGTAATGCCGATCGATCGGATTGATTTATCGATGATGTGCACCGCGGTACGCGAAGCTGACGGACTCGGTTACTCGAGTATACTGGGTGGTATGTGCGACAGTTAATTCTTTTCTCGAAACCAGATTGTTCTTTTAACCCTTTGCGGGCGAAGATTCTCTGAAATATACGAAACCTTTAAAATATGAAGCTAAATTATACATCAATTGCTTAATTAATAGAAAGAAAAAAAACTACGTGTTGATCTCTTACTGTTCGACTAATTAGATCATTTTTCCACGACTTAGTCTTCCAAATCTGAACTTCATCTCACAGAAATTCTTTTCTCGAAACCAGATTGTTCTGTTAACCCTTTGCGGACGAAGATTCTTTGAAATATACGAAACCTTCAGCAGATTAAGCTGAATAATACAGCAATTGCTTAATTAACAGGAAAAGAAGGAAACTACACGCTGATCTCTTGTTGTTTGACTAATTCAATCATTTGTTTGCGACTTGGTTTTCCAAATACAACTTCATCTCGCTAGAATGCCGACATTCGTCGCAAAGAGTTAACCCTCTGTGCGAATTGTTCTCGGACTTCTGCTTTTTTCTAACATTTTTCGAGAATGCTTCACTTTAAATAATACGTGACATTGGAAACATAATTTTTCATCCTTGCTCTAAATACGTATAGCCTGAAGCACGCCGAAAACCGAGTGACAGAGTAACATATCGCTGAACGTGGATCACACGTATCAAATAACGCTTTCAGTACTACGGAATCAATTAATCACGTTATTCGATAGGTTACCTGTAAATCACTGGCTCCATTTGTTTAGTGACACATTTCAAGATTATGTCTGCACATTTGGAAAGTAATGGCTAATCATTTTTCACTCGGATCAGAACGTTTCATTCCTGTCAGTCTCCGCATTAAACTTAATTCTTTCGGAATAATAGTAAACATTCTTAAATTATAAATAAATCAGCTCTTTCAGTTGAAAATACAGAGTTCAAAATGAATCTAACGAATAAGCTAATACTTAAACTACACTATATGTACATAAGTCAAACTCACGTTCTCAGCTTTTATCTAACTCGAAAGCAAC
The DNA here is from genome assembly GCF_051020985.1 of Nomia melanderi. Lineage (NCBI taxonomy): Eukaryota > Metazoa > Arthropoda > Insecta > Hymenoptera > Halictidae > Nomia > Nomia melanderi. The sequence continues at coordinate 774,263 of NC_135012.1, forward strand.
AGAAAACCTTTCTTATCGTTGAATCGATCCAAAAATTCCATTAATAACAGCGAGAAACAAACCTGTCCGTCGGTGGGTGTGACAGGTAGACATTCCTTCCCTAAGTATCATTAAATCCACGAATCGTGCCGAATCCCGGGAAGTTTATCGCGCGCTAAAGAGCCGCCATGATCGGACGCGTTAAACACTCGCGTGCGGGATCGCCGTTAAAAACTTCCTAACTTGTAATGTCCACGTCCGGCCCATTTATCCAGCCTTCCGTTGCCAGCCCCATGAAATCTGATAAGGGTTGGTACAGCCCTCAAATTTTACGACGCGTTCCGAGCGCCACTTTCCCGGTTAACTACGATCATGAGCATTAGTAATATGTTCCATGGAGATTGGCGGTATTAATTTGAAGGAGAACTTGGTTCACACGACAGGAACATTCTCTATCCGACAATCGCCGGATGGGGAATTGAACCTTCGACAAGTTTCCGTTGAATTTTTATTTATCTTCGTTGCCCTACTTTAAATTCTTTTTATTTCACGATAGAACCGTTTCGCAAGCGAACACGAACCACGTAACAGGCGATTCGCACAAAATTGTTAAGGTTTGAAGATTAATTAAGCGATAAGTTCCAAGATTATCGCTGTAATTCAACGAAGTTTTACAAGTTCCTCGATTCCAAAGTTTGTCTATAAACTTGGATTTTAATGAAGGGTTTCTATGAAATGTAATCCGAGAGTTAATTATATTTTCACCGGAAAACTTGTGCGTCTGCTTATTGCTGAGCGATGTAGTGTCTATAGAAAGGAGAGCGATATTTCGATGTATTTTCTGTATCCACGACGAACGAGTGCACCGCTCAAAGGCCACGCACGTGCTTATTGGAGAAAGAGTCCAGCTCGAAGCCAGACCCGTCTTGCAGCGAAATAAAAGTGATTCTTATCGAACACGATGGAAATATCTTCAGCTTCCTATAATAAAAACAGACATGCAGTGTGCAGCGAATACACTTCGTCTCGATTCTCCTTCAGTGTTACATTTGTCATAAGAGAGCGCGGAACGATCGAGAACTCGCCAAGTGAAATTGAATTCCGCGGTTGGAAAGGGACCGTTACTGGAATGTTGCATCTCAAAACATTTTCGGAGGAATTAACGGTTAATCGGTTTCTTCACGGTGGTTTTTTCCAATTAATCGAAACGAAGGTTTCGATGAAAACATTGGTAATGGAATTTTACGAATCTTGGTGCTAAGAGTTTAGCGAAGAAAATTTATTCCGATTGAAATGTTACGCAGCAGATCATGAAATATGCGATGATAAATATAATAATTGAATGTGAAAGGTGAAAATTGCTTCAACGCGAAGTCATGAATATTGCAACGGAGTTTTTAGATGCGTGAACGGACGATCGACTGTTAAGAATTTATAAAACGCGGGTGTTCGACGCGGTTTTAAGCTCCACGAGAAAAAAAGAGAATGCCGGTGGAATCGATATAAATATTTCCTTGGATGTGCAGCGGCGAAATAAAAATGTCAACCGCGAAACGTTGCGAAACGTCCCGTGCCACCTGTGGCACGCGCAATTAATGTGATGCTACGGCGCCAGAGCAAACTCATTTATTACTATGATTTAGTGTCTCAAGGTATGGCTTCCACTGTCGCGGAGACATATTTTGGATGCTTAAGTTCTTCCTGCTACTAATTTTATCGCACTAATCATTATTCAACTGCTGTTACCTGAAATGTGACAAGTAACGCGTTAATTGCGGGTGGAATGCTCACTGAGGCTGAGGAATTCGTGAACGAGCAGGACTTTAACTTTCTATTATTTAAAAAAGATATATGCACAGTGCACGTGATCGATAGTGAAGAGATAAACATCCCATTAACACTAGAACTACTACTAGAAAAATTCTAACAATAGATTATTTTCGGTTTCTTCAGACATTCATTATAGCATTCAAGTCAAAGCTATTTATTTTCAAGATCGTTTCGAATATTCAATGCTTTTAAGATATCAATAATTGTGAAACAAAACAATACGGTAGTTCTAGTGTTAAGATTCTACCAAAGATAAATGCAGATCGACATGGAGGATTGAAAGTATATTATTAACAATATCTCTGAAACCGGGGGGCGCAGAAAAGAAATATAATTGTTAATTTTCAGGCGGTCAATTTAAGAAAATTTCTTTTTCAGGCCCCTAGTTTCATAGATATAGAAAATAAGCTTTCAACCCTAAACTTTGAGGAGTTTCATCCCTTCGAGGTGGATGCTGATCAATAAAGAAAGCTACGTGTGAAATATTTTCTTAAGAATCATGTCTCAAGTTTCATCGAAACTTGTAGAAGAGGTTCCCTTGTAAGTACAAGAACGTTCGAGTAGACCTAACACGTCTACTCTCGCGAACGGACCATCGAATAATCATCGGCATGCAGTGGTTAACTGTTTGAATGCTGAGGAGCGCTATATCTTCTTGTGTTGTGCCAAAATTGCGGAGAGCGCAGACGCGCATCTGTTTATCAGTATCAATTATAATTTTCCTACTATATTCTTCAAGAAATAAATCAAAATAAATTTATTTGAATAAATGGTATTTGTTTGTAATAACACAATATTTGTGATCTCATTAGATAAGTACTCTTATTAATTTTGTTGCACACACCCAACACTTCTGCATTTTCGGTAAACATCCCCAAAAATTGTTTAGCATCCAATCGGTTAACTATCATATTCTATCACGACGCAGAGAGGCTCGCGTAGACAAGCTCGAGTGGAGAAGTCTGCTTGCTAATGGCCGATTCCCGATCCCTCTCTCCCGAAAACGGAAGCGATTCCAGTCGCAGTCCGCGCGTGTGACGGCGGTTATAGGCGATTCTCCCGCGGCGGGTAGTGTCCTCGTGGAAATGAGATCTCCAGTCGATCAAGGTGAATGTCTGGAAAACCGGTAGCCAACACCGAAGGCGGATACGACGAGCCGTGGTAATTAACAGTCGTGTCCGGATTGCTGGTGCCATCAACGGCTCCGCAAATTGCGGTCCGGGGGAGACCGCGTATGACACGGCCACTGGAACCAGGTGTGGATGAACTATGCGTCGCGCCTATAACTGCTCGCCGGTTCTGCGTTCGGTATTTCGAGTGCGCTTAGCGGGCGCAGCTGGAGAGAGAAGGTGACAGACGGCGAAACGAAGAAACTGAGAGACGATACAGAGAAAGTGAACGCGGAGTGTTCCGTCGTCCTAAGACGTTAAGATCAAATCGTAAATCTTCATAAAGCCCTCCGTCATTAACAACTTGGCGAAAAATATCTTCGTTCAAGTAAATGACGGGGGTACACGTGTTTTGCAGCCGTTCGGCCGAACGGTAAAAATTCGGCCCGTGGTCGACGGCTTGCAAAACACATGCCGCAGCCTTGGCAAACCACCCCTTGACGTCACACGAAGCCGGAAAAACCCAAAAAGAGCGGGCTCTCGCGGCTGAGGTGCACCCACGCACGGACAGGTGACGCACGAATCGCCTTGGCCCGAGGGACCTGCCAATTGGGACCGTCATTTTCCGGCATTTTCCGATTCGCTGATTGGTGCATTTCTCAACCACCAGTCCCAGTGGAGAACACGCCAACGCGTTCATCTCAGCGAATCGGAAAATTCGACGTCTCCACTTCCGCGTGCGTTGCGTTCCGTCAACGCGGCAAATTCACTTCCGGCGTGGGTGAATCGAAGTGAATTTGCGTCTCCAAGGGGTCAGTTAGCATCAACAAGTCAAGGGAACAACATCATCCTCCCGCGAAAACCGTACCATTTAAACCGAAACCTTGTCGGAACACAACGTATTCACCCTATCTCTGTAAAAAGTCGTAGGGTCGTACGCGCATCGTGACGTCGATTTAAAATCGTATCGGAGATTTACGCCCTCCGTTGACTCGGCTCTCAACGCATCCTACAGTCTCGTCGCGAACGCGTACTCACACATTGTGAAACACGGAGAGAGGAAGACAGAAGAATGATTGGCGAAAAGAGAGTAAAGGTAGAAAGAGTGATGCAGAGATGAAGGAAGAGAAAAGTGACGCGAGTCGAAGGAGACAACAGAGTGAGAGAGATGAACGAATAAGAGAATCAAAGTAACGAAACGAGAGAAAGGGAGAGCAATTACATTAAGAGGGAAAGAGGAAGAGAGATTAATTAGAGCAAGAGAGGAAGAGAGAAGTGACGGGAGTCGAAGGAGAGAACAGAGTAGAAAAGTGAGAGAGAGATGGACGAATAACAGAGAATCAAAGAAAAGAGAGAAAGGGACAGCAATTACTTTAAGAGGGAAAGAGGAAGAGAGATTAATTAGAGCAAGAGAGGAAGAGAGAAGTGACGGGAGAATAAGAGAACAGAGTAGAAAAGAGAGAGATGAACGAATAACAGAGAATCAAAGTAAGGAAACGAGAGAAAGGGAGAGCAATTACATTAACACTTTGCCGCACATTTATCGCATCGCCGTTAGGTTGGCGCGGGCGTGTATCACGCAGGTTCTATTGCATTTCCAAGGATATTTTATAACTTTCTAATATATCTAAACTTTCGAGATTCGACGGCAGCGAAAGACAGTTTCAAACTAACAGAGGAAGCATTTGCTTAAAAGATTTGAACAAAAGACCATCTGGTAAATCGGGAAGGGAGGACAGTGGAAGCAATTGTTTCTCTAAAAATATCGCCGTTAAATAATATCACCAATAAATAATATCACTGTTGATGCAAAGAAGTCACGCTTACGTGACAGCGGCCGGTAAAGTGTTAAGTGGGAAAGAGGAAGATTAATTAGAGTGAGAGAGTAAGAGAGAAGTGCAGAGAAACGGAGAGCAAGAAAGAAGGTGAGGAAGCAAGAGAGTGGAGAAGCGTGGAAGAGGAAAGCAGGGGGAGAAAGGCGGAGGAAGAGAGAGTGATAATTTGGTACTGTGAGTACCGTGTTCTGGATGGTTGTCATTAGTCGCAGACGATTTTCTCCTACTAGACGATTCAGCGTTTCCCGGCGATCAAGTTCGAGCAGAACTAATGACGCCGCTAACGAGCATCAACTTTGTCCGCGTGGGTTTGTTATCGAGCGTGTCGCGGAATATCGATCGCGGTTACGGGAATGATTTAAAGGAAACAATGTTCTTGATTAGTTGTCGTCCACCGTCCGCGTCGCCTGGCTTTCAGCTGCCAGGTCACCGAGAAAATTAACGCGATCTCCAATTTCTGGGAAGGTGACTAAATCTTCTTGCAGTGAACTTTGATCCGTTCCACTGGCAAGTTTTCCCGGGGCGTACTCCTTCGATTGCTATCCGCGAGTAGCATCATCTTCAGCGAAACGATTCGTAAAACTTGCGCAATTAGAGCGCACGAAAGCTACAAAAATCGCGAAGCCCCGGGTTTAATAAAGTTTAATGAGATCTATTTGCACGTCCACTCGATGCAAACACCCGTCGGAATGAGATGATTATTTTCAATCTCAACTTTGCGTGAATTTACGTAAATCCCCGTGCTCCTGATTACCGAGAGACATTCAGCAAAGTTAAATATTATTATTCAATCAATCCGACGCGATAATTTATCGCGCACTACACTTTCCTCTACTGTATCTCGGAAATTTCTCGTATTTACCGTACGCTGTAAATATATCATTAATGTTTTAATAAGTAAACACATTATATTTAATAAACACCAATTAGTTCGAGAATGTACAGATCAGTATTTGCCTCGTCAATCAACTCTATCCAACCGTGTAATCTATTTTATTAAAAATCCACACTATTACACATGATTAATCTATAATGTTTCTTCAGACGATCGCAAAGGGTGATCGAAAACACCCATGATCCAAGGAATCAACGAAAATTCTCTATCCTCGAAATTTATACACGATCATGCCCCCATCAGCCGCGCTCGTGCATTAGGATAGAGCAACATGATGCGGATCGGGTAGTCCGTTTAATCTTCGCGCGGCCGTGTAACGTTTGCGGATAATGCAAATTAGACAATGCTCTATAGCCGAGCATTACCGGCGTCCTCGCCACACCCAGAATAGTTAAACAAGAATTTTTTCTAGGGCGCGAATCAGTTAAAATTCCCGCGCCACGGGACAAAACACGGATTCCACCGCGACGCCACGATCTGCGTGCGAACGCACGAAACTTTCGCAATTAGGGCAAGTGGAACTGTTCCGATAGTTAAGTATAACCACGGAGGTTTTACCAAGTTCGTTTCGGCGCGATCATTCCGCTTCAATTTCGGAACGGAACCGGAATTCCACGAAACAATTCCTCTCTCTCTGTGCGCTCGAGTGCTGGGAAATTCAGACGAATCTAATCTGCTTCTAGTTTAATTCCTCGCTATTACTGCGTCGTTTCGTTAACCTTCCGGGAACCGAACATAAAACAGATGCAATTGAATTCGGAATTTCACGCGTTTCTACGAATTGTCCGATGAATATCGATCACTTCGACGCGATAACGGTAATCGAGATATGGCGCTCAAAAGTTCGCGACCATAGATATAACATATAAATGATAACATTATTTTGTTACCATTGCTACGATAAGAGAAAGCGCAATTTAGAAGGGAAGTAAAGAGCGAGAGGAGAATGAATTGCCTAGCGAAAACTCGTGAACTAGATTCGTTTGTATCCTACTCTTCATACAAAGTTGAACGACAGCTAATAAATTCTCGACAAAATCGAGTTGAAGAACCGTTCAACATCCCGGCTCGCCGAAACAATTCCGCGCTGTTCGAAATTTCAAATGACACGTCGCCGGCGCTTTGCACGGTCGTCTGAGTTTGCGGCTCGCTGATTAGGGAGGCTCATTAATTCCCCAGTGTTTCGGTTGGTTTTGCGAGCCAATGAAAATTTCATGGGAACGTCGTTCGGCGTCCACCAAAATCGCCACCGCTGTTTTCGTGTGAAACAGTTTGTGCTCATTATCAGGCGTGAATATGTTCGGGCAATTAACACTAGAACTACCGAGCATTTGATACGATTGAAATGTAATCACTATGAATATTGTAGTAATAGATTATTTTCGGTTTCTTCGGACATTCATTGTAGTATTCAAGTGAAACTATTTTCAAAATCATTTCGAATATTCGATGCTTCGAAGATATCAATAATTGCGAGACAGAAACAGTGAAACCAGTCATTTCGACTGATACGGTAGTTCTAGTGTTAAATTCCATTTGAAATCATCATTACGAGACTGACACAATATTGTAGGGTTAACACGTTCCGTGCCACGGAAATTTTGGTTATATTTTGCTTATGAACTGTATTGATATTTTCAATAAACTAATATGTTATATTCAAGCTTTTGGTTACTTTTATATATTTTGATTTACGCATGATCATTTTTACACTTCAAAGCGCGCTTCTAATTCAGCTACGTCGCTCTTCACGTGAAACGTGAACTTTCCCAGGAAGAAATTTATCTGAAACACGCTATTTCATAAATACACTCTAACGTTCTGTATTAGACTTACCAACTTATACCTAGAGAAGTTTAAAAATAATTTTCCATTAACCAGACAAGGTTTAAACATTTCCAATCACACTAAATGTAGAACTCTTCGCCGTACGGCACATTCTTCAACCCCATATCACGAGTAATAAGTTTCGAACGAATAAAAGTTTCGATTGTACTCCACTTGAATGAAAGAAACAATGATACACTACGATACTCTCTTTCACGTGTACAATTATCGTTTTCATCAGTGAACTACATCCATGAAGTAAGCGCTTGTTCCGTAGGCACAAATAGACGGTTATATCGTCGAGAGTTTAGAGGATTCAGGATGAATAGAGATAGTTTTTGTTAGAATATTGTTCGATAGATGCGAATCGAGGAGATATTGTGATTCCCCGTGGCATTGTGCCATCACGCGGTGTCCTATTCATTTCCGTTGCGTAACAGGCAAGTTAAGTTTAATAGTTCCCCTTAAGCTCTTTACGCGCGCTCTAACACGGGGCGAACGATCGGGTTCAAGTCCTTCAAAGATATTACGTTACGTCGCTTTCAATGTAAACGTGCGTGCACTCGCATCTTCGGATGGCAAACTTCACGATGGGAGGACGAAAGTGCCGCGTTCATCGTGTAAGCTGATATTCATTGCGCTTAACAATCGATTCCCTTTGCTCCGAATGAATTGAATCGCTGCGATCTTCAAGTGAACTACTCGGCAGTCTCATTAACCCTTTGCAGACGAAGATACTTTGAAAGAAACAAAACCGTTAGCAAATGGAGCTAAATTATATATCAACCGCTTACATAATACAAAAAAAAAACAGAAACTACGCGCTAATCTCACTGTTTGAGTAATTAAATCATCCGGTTGTCGAAAAGTTAAAGCGACTGGTATCGGTTTTTTAGTTTCGCAATTATTGATACCTTAAAAGCATTGAATGTTCGAAATGATCTTGAAAATAAATAGCTTCGCTTCAATATTGTATTGAAGGTTCGAAGAAACTGAAGATAATTTATTGTTACAATTTCTATCAAGATTACATATTAACCCTTTGCGGATGATACTTTGAAATGTACAAAGTCTTCAACAGATGAAGTTAAATTAAATATCAATTAATTGATAGGGAATCAGGGAACTACGTGCTGCTCTCTTGCTGTTCCACTAATTAAATCATTTGTTCGCGACTTAGTCTTCCAAAGTGTCAGTAAGAAGAATGCTTGTGGGGGAGAGAATGATTTTCAAGTGCGGATGACGAGAGATTTTTATACTACTTCTATCTATTTGTATTTTATTCAATTATCTATTCCTATGTTTTTTTAAATAAAACATATTTAAATTTCTTTAATACCACAAAACTAATAAGAACAGAATTATAATTTTCATCATTCTAGTTCGAAAATGATGACATTTAATTAGAATTCCACGATCAATTGAACTTGTAAATTACGTAAAATTGTAAATATTCAAATGCAACCAATAAGAAGAATATAAGAAACGAGGCTCAATCTTCGAAGGAAATTGTGCTGGAATTATTATTCTTAAGAATTACTTTTCGAACATTGTTCCTGATTATTATCGAATGAATATTTCAAACGGATGCACTTTAGCAATGCGTTTATTCGAAGCGCAGCCGAGGACTATGGCTTTTGATGAGAAACGCTGGAAAGAATATCGAAAGAAAGAATACCGGCATTACGGGGACCCAATCACGGTGCGTTTCGATGGAAACAAAGCGATCGAAACATCTGTTCGCGACAGGGTCCGCCGGAGCGTTCTCAAACAAATGGAAATTAAGATTTCTTGACGGCGTTATGAAACTGCCGGGCAGATGCAAGTGACTGCGCCCCCGTGTCGCCCTCCGCCAGCCCTGGTGCACGTCAATTCGCGATTTTTTACTTCCGTCGGCCGTCATTCGGAATTACGAGGCAGCGTGATTAAAATGCGCCGGAGATAGAGCTGATCCTGATAAGGGACGGGAACGGTTTCCCGTTTACCGAACACGCGGCTCTCCGGTAAATACAATTAAACACGGTCGTAATATTCCAAGGAAAAGTTCTTGGAAGTCTATTAACAATTGCAACTGGTATTCTATCACTTATTACCACTATTCATTTATTCAAATTCAGTAATTATTCTGAAAACTTTATGGTAAACAGTAACACTTTATGTATGCAAATGCGATGATTGTTGGATAGTGTATTCAGACGTGGGTCATTGCTTTCCTTCGAGCATTCTTTACGCGTAATTAAATATTTTTGAAGTTTCCAGAGTTAAATAGCCGGTATTTGAACGTGAAATTGAATACTAGCCCTTTGCTAATTATAAACTTATTTAAACTTGAATTATAAACTTTCGTATTTACCATTAGCCTTTGTATACTGCATCGATACTGCATTTTTGAAAAAAAATAGCTTTGTTACCTAATTTACGTATGATTTCTGGTTAAATTCATTTTAAAGGATCTTGTCTACGTCTGATTAGAAAGTATAGAATATTTCAAGTGAAAAACTGTCGAGTGCAAAGGGTTAGATGTTTGAATAATAAGTATTAGAGATACAACCGTGTTACATAAAACGACAGAATATTTTACGATTATATCACTTTGTGTCACTTGATTAATTTCTGACTGACAAAAAGAATATTCATTATTCCTCGAAGACAAGTTATCCATTGTTTGTCAATACTACGAAAAATGATTTTTAAAAGAGTCTTCGTATGTAGAAAGTTATCCATCGATCAATCAAGTCGAATCATGATTCTTTTTAAATGGTACTCACTGGTGACCAGCGATTTCGAAAATTCCAATGAATCGCGCGCTTTTGCGTCATCGTTGTCGATAATGTATCGCAGTTTTTACGAGCGAAACCGGTTTTCGTATGACACGGTTGACGATTAATCGTGTCGGCTCAACGCCGCGATAAATTCCTGGGAACAAATTATGACACTGCCCCAAATATCCCCGCTATCGTCCATTATCCCGGGCAACCCGACTAATCATTGTTCCGAGGGGAAGCCCGCTCGCCATTAGCGTCCAGCTCATTAGAATATATTTAGCATTCGCGAAGCCATCGTTGAAAAAAGACCGTCACACTCTAATATGCTGTTTATTGATTCCGTTGAAAGTTGATGCACGTCATCGTTCAATGCCTTCTCCAGACGACTGAAAAACCAGAAATTTCCCTTCCCTTCTAAAGGGAAACTCCATTCACAGTGTCCATTAAAACTCACCCTTCTGCCACGCTCAGAAACAGAAACCCGGAAAGCTGGGAAACTTGCGAACTTTTACAATTCATGCAATATTCATTCAGGTATATTTACGCGAAAACTATGAATATGAATCATTTAAATAGTTCCATTAAAATAAATATGAATACGAATAAATGGAACAGTATGTTACACGTATCGAGCAACCAACGACTCGCTTCAGTTTTAGTTCTTCAACAAACAAAGCCGGCCGGCGAACTTTTAATCGAAACGATTCAAACAATTTCCAACTCCGACGAGCGCTTGATTATTCATTAAAAAAAATGCGAGTTTCCAGGCGATCCGTTTTACCCGCATTCGGTGGATACAGGTTTCCGCGCGTGAACGCGTAATCTTGTTACCCTGTTTCGAGTACGGTGTTCACCATCAAGCCGCTGTAAATTATTCTTTTACGGTGTCTATCCCGCGCTGCCTACCAACTTTATAAAACCTATAAGATCCTTTAAATAGTATATGAGCTTTACGATCGAGTGGCGTCGCTGTTAAAGCATCGCGAGCCGGATCGAGAAGAAAGAAGCTTAGAAGTTCGCGCCAGCTCGAAGCTCTCCGCTTCCGCGTCCACTTTCCTCCCCTTTTCACCATATGGAACGAGCGACTGGGGGTTCGACTCGAAATGCAACGGAGCACACCGACCTCAGGGCTAAATGCCAATTGCCGGCCAAGTTTTATCGTCCCCAGCTATTTTAATTCTCGAGTGGTTAAACTCGGTCCGCTGTGCCTCAGTTTCTTTTCCGCTAATGCACATAATCTGTTCGTTCCGCCCGGCGCGACTCCGAGGATTGTTTTCTCTGCGAAATTAATGGTAATTCCGCGGAAAGTCTCGACACTCTTCGTTGCGTTCGTCGCTGGACCGAAAGGGATCGCGCACGACTACGCTGACTGCAATTGGATAGCTTTGAGTTTGATCGACGTACTTCGTTCTTAACACTTAGGCGACCGCCTAGAAAGAACTATAATTACAACCTTCTCCATCATCTTCAGTTATACTCATTCAATTAATTTAGTTAAAAACTATGTTTTGTAGAAACAAGAACCGTATTTGATGAATTGCAAATAATCCCACGTCAAGATTAACTAAATAACAAAAGAAAAGATAAACAGAATAAGAGGCAATGCGTTGCTAAATGAAAAGTGGGAGGTCTCCCCATTCAATTGGCTAAGTGTTAACCCTTTGAACTCTGTAGGCTCCAATATTGCACCAGTTATAATATTAACACTAGAACTACTGTACCAGTCAAAATGACTGGTTTCGATTTTTTTGTTCAGCCATTATTGATATCTTCGAAGCATTGAATATTAGAAATGATTTTGAAAATAAATAGTTTCACTAGAGTACTAGAATGAATCTCTGAAGAAACTGAAAATAATCTATTGTTACAATTTTTATAGGAATTTCATATTGATCGTATTAAATGCTCGGTAGTTCTAGTGTTAAATAGACGAAACCCTCAACAGATGAAACTAAATTATATATCAGTCACTTGAACAATAGAAAAATAGAAAACTACGTATCGAACTCTTGACGTTTCAGTAACTGAATCATTTGCTTGTTATTCAGTGCTCCAAATATGAAAATTCGATCTCGCTGACATGTCGACGTCCGTCCGCAAAGGGTTAAAAGAAACTACCCTAAAATTATTCGATTTTCACATCCAAATTTTGGGCTAAGGAAAATAAAAGATCGAAGAAATGTAGCATTTCTAATTTTCGCTAAGAATACTATAAAAATTAATTGCAGCTGCTGATAGACTACAAAACAATCTGGAGTGCTAAGGGTTAAATTCATTGCTTTGATAGGATTACTTAGGCTGAACAGATTTCTTTCACCTTAACACGTCTAATTTAATTTTTATCCAGCCGGGAACTCGTCGAATACTTTATATTCCCCCGAGTCTCCACTTTTTTTTTGTTTATCCGTAATGAACCGGAAACAATAGGCCAAGGCGATACATTAGAGCCAGGCGGTTTGCCAAATCTAGAAGCGGTGGCATTTCAACGTCGAATGCGGCGACGGCCATTGTTTGACAGTCGACAGCCTGGCCATATTTTTACCAGCAGTTTTTACTCATCCCAAATTTCTCTGCTCCTTACCCCGTCTTTGCCAATTTTCCGAAACACGAGCGTAAATCATTCTCCTGCTCTTTCGTTTTTCCGTGTTTTCACGCCCTTTTTCACATATCGAACCGACGTCGACCCCAAAAATCGTCAAATGCCGCTGACAAGCCGCAATATTTACGCGTTGAAACGTCAAGGACTGGCCATGCGAACTTCGGAAACCAGTTTTTTCGGTAAACGATAGGTTAAATGCGATTTTTTACTTCATCCTTAAATATTCTCCCTTTTTTGAACGAAACCTTTCGATTGCAATCTGTATGGAAATGTTGACACGCGCTGTCGAGAGTTTGCTTGTGCAAAAGCGACGTGAAGTCAATGGGAAATTTGGTTAACGCTTGAATGTCGAATAATTTGTTTGAAAATATTCATCGATTGTCGGTTTAGCGAATCAACTGACATTTATGATCCGCAGCTAAATGGGAGAATTTGACCTCCTTCCGCATTTTTGCAACATCAGTTACGTATAGATAATTTTTCATTCAGAATTGGAAACTAAGACTCACTCAACAGAATCAGCAATATTCTAAGTACACTACCATTTTCTGGGCAGATTGTAAATACAGTTTCTTCCAGAAGGCGAAGAGTTTTCATCGATAACACACCGCTAAAAGGCATTTCGCAGATTGACAATTTATACGTGCCTTGTCGACATCAAGGGGTCTGAGCTCAGAAAATATTCACCTTGCTCCGGCAATGGACTCGTTCGCTCAGAACGAGTGTCGGTATGTGTATATACGAGGCGCATATATTTCACGCGGCTGATTTTGCATGAATTGAATCGTTCCACTGTTTGTTGTTGCGTTCTATCGGTTCAAGTAACGAAACGTAATCGTGAGAAACGAGTTTTATAAATTCACGAGTGCAGTGTCTGTACACCTGCACCGAGAATCGACGGTATACTCGTTGCAATAAAAGAGGAATCATTTGTATTAATCGTCGGACAATTAATTGCATCTACATGGTTTTAATAATGGCCGATAAAAAAGTTGGTCGTCTTTGTACGCCACGTTTATATCAGATTTATTAATGATTGCACTGTTAATTATTATCTATATGGACCTCACAATGGATTGGGAACAAAAAAATATTCTTGCTCGTTACTGAAACTGATATCGATTCAGAACATTCTACAATGAATATTCATTTATTACACGTTCTTAATTATCATTAAACTATGTAATTGGTTCTCAGTTTCAACATTTCAATGAGACATTTTAATATGATTCGTTATTATTCGATACTTGTGCAATATGTATGGGAATTATGTCGCAATTAAGAGAATATTTTAATGTATGCACAGTATGCTATAGATTATTAATGGCAGAGATGTTTAAAACATAAAATTATAAAAACGTAATCCGAGGAAGACGCGAAGTTTTAATGCATGCAAATAGCCTTCGTCATAAGTACGTCGCAGATTTTTATGCACCCACGTTAAGCTAGTAGAAGCTTTTCAAAAACAAAGAAAAAAGTCCACCGGAGTTTAGTGGAGTCTTACGTTACACTTAATCTCCTGTATCTGCAGAAATTAAAATTCTACTCAGTTTCTACAAAAATAAACAAAGCATAAAGCCCAATATAATATCGCGCAGTTTTAAATTACCTTCTATCCCCTGTGCCCACAAAAACTGAAGCCCTCTTAATTCCACATCCTGAATTTATCCAGAAAGCAGAAATTTGCGTACACACCACGAGACAACTTACAATTGCATAAATTACAAAATGTAAATCGTATACTATCTTTTTCACGAAAATTCCCTTCCACTTTTATCTTGATTAGCCGCTGGAATAAACTGCAAAGATAAAGAATGATAAAATTATAAAATTATGAAATGAGCAAATTGCGGAATTACGAAGTGAGAGAATTCTAGAATTACGGAACGAGACAATTCTAGAATTATATCTCCGTTCAAACAGCGAAACTTTTAGTCGCTGATACGCAATAAAAGCTCATCTTCCAGCGAACGAAAACACTTTGCAGAAAGTAAAACCCAACTGGCCCCCTTTTCCGCCGTTGCAACGAGGGTCCGTTCGCCCCTTAACCCTTTGAACTCTGTAGGCTCCAATATTGCACCAGTTATAATATTAAAGGTAATATTAAAAGAAACTACCCTAAATTTATTCAACTTTCCGCAGATACAAATTTTGTGCTAAGGAAAATAAAAGATCGAAGAAATGTAGCATTTCTAATTTTCGCTAGGAATACTATAAAAATTAGTTGCTGATAGATTACAAAACAACCTGCAGTACTAAGAGTTAAGAGTGCATCTATCAAGACTTTGATTTATCATTCAGTTCGCGTATTGCTAAATAATTTCTTTAATAATTTCTCAGAGAAACATCCGTTATCTTTTTAATAATTGCTAAATGAAGAAATCGGGAATGGGTCATTTTGACCCGCCTGGTAATTTTAGTGTTAACCCTTTGAACTCTGTAGGCTCCAATATTGCACCAGGAATAATATTAAATATTTCAATGAATCTTAAAGAATGTACCCTAAAATTATTCGATTTTCATATCCAAATTTTGTGCTAAGGAGAATAAAAGATGAATACTGTAAAAATTAGTTGCAGTTACCGATAGATTACAAAACAACTTGGGGTTGTTAAATTATTAAGGGTTAAATTATTATCGCGACGACAATGCAGCGTCGTGATTGCAACTTCGCAGCGTATGTTACAAATTTTTACTGCGTATCGTAAAACCCGAGGAACCCGGCTGTTGTTTCGCCTAGCTTTCATATCTCCGCTCGAAGAGAAATGGCACTGCCTGCCGGTCCCGTGACTCTGTATTGCTTCGCGTAACAAACTATATTATTGCGCGATGAGAGGGAAAGAGATAGGCAGGGCAAAAGAACCGTAACAATGTTGCACGCGCACGCACCACGCGCCACAGGGAAATTAGAACGGACTGTGTGTCACACCTTCGTGCCGGCGAAATATTCCCAAAAGCGGACGATGCCAGTTTTCCCTTTCATTGTTACCGCCGGCGAAACTTTTCCACGTACCATGTTACGGTTGCTCAACCTGGCATGTCCATCTGCATTGAACAATAGGCGTGCACGTACCACGTAAAAATTGAAAATTAAGAGCCATTTCCTTCAACGCTTTATCACTTTTAATGTTCAAATTGCGTTTAGAAGTTTCTGATAAGGATATCTGACTTTTGCACCACTTTATGAACGTTTGTTCGTTGAGTGGTTGAATTTTGATAAGCTTGAGGGAAATAAGTTTTGGGAAGTTACTTCTGTGGTAGATTCGGTTTAAGTTAAATGGTTAAGTAATAATAAATTTTAATTGAGTTACATGTAGTTGAATAATAATAAATTTTATTTAAGTTACATGTAGTTGAGTAATAATAAATTTGAATTAAGTTATATGTAGTTGAATGATAATAAATTTGAATTAAGTTACATGTAGTTGAATAGTAATAAACCTGAATTAAGTTACACGTAGTTGAGTAATAATAAATTTCAATTAAATTACATGTAGTTGAATAATAATAAATTTGAATCAAATTACATGTAGTTAAATAATACTGAATTTTAATTAAGTTACATATAGTCGAATAATAATAAATTTTAGTTGAGTTACATGTAGCTGAGTAATAATAAATTTGAATTAAGTTACACGTAGTTGAATAATTCGAAATTCAAAGGCAAAATGAAGTAAAGTTAAACAGTAAGTGGAACAGTTTCGCTTTATAGAAATGTGTGAACTGTCACTGAGAATAGGTCAAAATGAACTGAAAACATTTGCGGTTGTACGGAAAGGCTATGTCGAGCATAACTATGATCAATGGTCGATTAATACTGAACGTGATGATTTGCGTCCATGACGCTTTGGGCGATCTCTGTCATTAGTCACAACACTGCGCAGAATTTCATTGATTTCTGTTCCTGAATTTGGATTAGAGAAATGTTGAATGCTGATAGTTATTTTTAAATCATTCATCATTGAATTTAGTGATTTGCTTGTTTCTAATAGAAAGTATTAAAAAGTTCTCTTGTTGACAAATATATGATTCTGTATTTCACATTTAGTCAATTAACTATGACGGTCACAGTGGTATGTCGATGAGAAACGATTTCGATACCACTTGTCCGACCATATATACATCTATTCCCCTTGTCCGGTCTGCAACTACCTCATTCTACTTGTCTGGCCGCGCGTAACATCAATCTACTTGGAACAATACATTCTACAAATAACTACTCCATGCTACAACGATCTCGAATGCATTTGTTATGTAAATCCCGTACATTCGACAAGCTTCAAACTACTAATTTGCTGCCACTTAATTCCAATTTAGAGTTAACGAGAATATCAGCTACTTACAATTCCAACACGGTCCCCTCTATTCTAAAACGAATATTCCCATACTTAAGACAAGTGATAATTTCCATAAAAATCTAGCACCAAATAATTTACACCATCTTTCAAGCGAAAATATTTCTTCCAGCACCAAAGTGTAAGAGGTGCAAAATGTTGAAGCGTTCATGTAAACCGCGGCAGTGGGCACGCGATAAACAAAGGAATACCGTCTGGGACGCGTTCGCCCCGCGGTTTTGTTTCATTATTCAGTTATTATTCGGTTATGATACGCGTTCCTGTTCGTAGTCGCATGGTCGTATGGTCGATCGTATAATGTGTAATTTCGTTTTGTTAAATATACTTTATCAATATCAGTTACAATATATTTAATATTATAAGCAGCGAAAGTGTTATTGGAGAATCAACCTCTCCCGTTACCCAAAGAATCCCTTCTACAAAATTGAAAACTCGTTCCGCCGAATTTTCTCCTCACATCTTACAAAAGGAACATTTAATCTCCGAGATATTAAAAGCTTTAGATTATCCTTCAAGCGAAAACAACAGTTCCCTTTTAATAGCCTATCTCTGAAGGTTAAAAATGCCATGGAAGAGCTGTAAAATTATTCTACATGTTCAGGAGTTGCGCTTAAATCGTCGGAAGAATTTAAAATAAAAGAAACAAACTTGTAAGAGCGGTTTTTCATATTAAACTTAAGCACTCTCATTTTTTCCCTCGCGATGTTTCGCGATAGCGACGATCCCGAGGAAAGTAACTGAAAATGAAGCTTAAGCCGCGAAAAGGTAATAGTCGCGTAGAGTACACAGCGATACAGGTTAGAATTGCACGCGCTCGCCCTTAATGCTCCACGTTAGTCGCGGCTGCGTCTCTGTCTTAATTAAAACTTGCAGTTCTCCGGCGACGAGTCAAGAATGAATTGCTGGGAAAGATCCGAGATGATATTTAGAATTTCCCTGGCCGCGAATCCTTCAAAGCGAGTTTATAATTGCGAGACCCTATATAAGTTCGCTGTAATTGAATTTAAGAGGCTGATTTATATTGTCCTTTAATGGGCTTCGCGTAAGGAACTTTTAACGAGGATTAATAAAGTTCTCATTCCACTCGTAGCTTGATGAACCTCTTAATTGAGGAAGCCAGTTTACCTTTGATTTTGAATCTTCCTTGGCTGCATATGGAAATGTATCCTCCGAGTGTTAATGAGAGAGTAATTAATTTTCTTTCACTAAAATGCGCGGAATGGCATTGCTCTTTACGTATGAAAAGATATATAATTATTCATTTTAATTCAACGTTGAATGTTACTGCGATTCTAGCAACATTTTTTAACGATTCCACCTGTGGATATTGCAGTAAAACACCGCAACTACAGAATTTACGAGCACTCACGCTCACAATCGCTTTGTCGCCGATGAGTTACGCCGCCGAAACGCGCCGATATTTTCGAATTTTCGACGTGGTTTCCCTCGTTCGCGAAATTCAGCCATTTGCCATTGTTAAGACCCGAACACGCTCAACATTAGACCAAAATGAGCCATAAATTCACGCTCGACTAAAAGACCTGCATCCATTGGCTTCGCCCGGAGACAATAATTTATTAAAGATTGCATAGGTGTAAGTTCCGAATGTCCTATTAATTAAGCAAACGAACGAATCGTGATCAAACAATGATGATCTCTCATGAAATAAAGGACATTGCTAAAATAATATGAAGTATCAATAATATAGTTTCAATAATTTAACAACAATCGATGTTATTCATTACCCACGGATCAAAGCAAACAACTATTTTGCTATTATCATTGTATTATCTTCAAATAAAATTTCGACTTGAAGTAGGATGGACAATTTTGTTGCATTTCTTCCAAATTGTCGATGGTAAAATGGTACATGAGCTTAGTGGCGAAAGTAAATAGTACGCCAAGGTGTTAACATGGAACATTTTTCCTCTCGTTGTAATGAAGTGAAACGAGGGACCATTTGAACCAAATAAAGAAGTCGCAATACATTCGAGTTCAATTATCGTAGACGGAAAACTTCGGAAGAAATTCCGGTCGTTAACGCCGCTCGAAGTTCGTCCCGACGTACAAAGCTCTATTTTATAATCGTTATTACTTCGGCAAGTTATTCCTCTGTTTCGTTGCAGTACTCCGTTTCCCGTTGCTATTCTATTCCCATCGATCGCGCAAAGCAGCATAGATTAATTCTGTCTTTCGAAACCACCGTCGCCCTTCGCCAGCACTAATTTACGAAAAGTTGGAATCCTTGTCGACTAATTGCTGCCTGTACTCCATAAATTTCACGATTATCTTCGTATCAATTCGAGAAACATTAATAAATCTATAATAATCGTGGGATTGAAACTTGCACAGAAATAGAAACTGTGTCGGATAAGACTTAAAAAAGTAATTACGAAACATCTTAACCCTTTGCACTCGAGAGGTGACTCTCAGTCACTTGATTCGATGCAGTAAAACTATAAAATTTGATATTTAATATTGAACTGTGTATAATACATCGGTATGAAATATTCAGATAAAAAAGCTTTGTCTCTCAATTTATTTGTGATTTTTCTTTGAGTTCATTTAAAAAAGTATCGTCTTTGTAGTTAGAAAACGTTAAGTATTTCCAGTGAAATACTTCCGAGTGTAACGGGTTAAATTAATGAATAAAATAACAGCTTCTATTCGAATTCCTAACGAGTGATATCGATGCCGAATACCCGAAACACGATCATCTTTAAACGAGATTTACCGGTGATCATGAATGCATCTATATAATCCTTCATTCGAATTTGCCAGACGAGAGACACGTTTAGAATATCGTAAACGAGAGTTTCGTTTACTGAAATTCGACAAACTGGATCGATACAGGGATGTACCTCGTTAAAACGTGCCTTTTCCAGATTGGCCGGTTATCCATCCAGCAAATGAATACACACCGAATGATTTCGCAACTCGCGTGCCGTGTGAATGCGTCTCCGATCGAGTTGTTCGGGCGGAATTGGCAGTAATCGCGCCGATCGTTTGACAAAATACGCGACAAAATAGCGCGGCAATCAAAATCGTCTGCATCGTTGCTTGATTTTCGATTAAACTCGCGCTAGCCTGATGAAAGCCCCAGTGTTAACTTTGTTAAATCCCAAGGTGATTCATTTTACGGCGTGCTATGGGCAACCTAATTCCAATTTAATCCGCGCGGCGCCTGAAAAACACGCCGAAATTTCGTCCGTATTGTTCGACGTTTCTTCGTTAACAACGCTTTCACTTCCTCTATTTACGATCGACATGAAAAACCGAACATTCGATACTCCGATGTTCGTGGACTGTTCATTTTCTAGTAACGCATTATATCTTTCTTCTTGGTGATTCTGATAAATAGTCAACAGGTTTTTCTACAAATTCAAAGCTGCTAGGTTCATTTATACGAGAAATTGAACGAAGACATTCAGAGATTAACGTGTTACCCTTTGCGGACAAAGATTCTTTGAAATATACAAAACCTTCAGCAGATGAAGCTAAATGATACATCAATTGCTTAAATAATAGGAAAAACAGAAACTATCTATTGATCTCTCACTGTTTTAGTAATTCGATCATTCGTTTGCGACTCAGTGCTAGAAACATGAACAAGGGTTAACCCCTTGCACTCGACAATATTTCTCATTACAAACATTCATTATTTTCTGAAATATTAATAATGTTATTTGCAACTTACATAAAGGAACATCTTGCATAAATAATGGGGCAGAATTATGTTATTTCGATGTTCCATGAGTTAATACTTTATTGAACATTTTATAATTTTATTACGTTCAAATGGCGACCAAGAGTCGCCTCTCGAGTGCTAAGGGTTATAGTAAGGTAAGATCGTCGTTGAATTTAATTTCCACGAATGGCAAACGTTGCAAATTTTGTTGAGTCTTAAACTTTACGTAGGTCGTTCTGTTTGAGGATTTCCCTTGATCGATGGGAATCGTCAGACCCCGTAACCCGTGCGAGCTTCTATCACGGCACGTCGAATGAGAAAGTTAAGTGACCGTGTCATTTCTCTTCAACAACAACGAAGAAAACTCGGGAAACTAAAAGCGCATTTAAAAGGATTTAAGGGTATAACTGTAACGTTTAATCCTAGAACCATGCTCCGCGTCTTAGAATCCGGAACCGTGACAGATATACCGAACACTTCAACCTCGTATCGACTGTCTTCATTTTTCGATTTCACTCGCTCGAAGCGTTTTCGTAAATACTCGGGAAATAAAGGCACGCCGACGAGCTAGGATCTTGAGAGACTTTACGCTCCGTGACTTCGAACCTTTCAAACGTTGAACGCGCTGAAAGAATTTCTCCGATTTTTAACGCGAACAACCGTCCGCTTTCGATTTTCAATTTTATCTTCGGTCCTGTAATGTTCCTTGATATCGACATTCCAATACGAGACAGATCATATTAAAAATTCAATATAAATATAATTCTAACAAACATCAGAATTTCAACATAAAAATGTACATTATAAAATATCGATAATAGAATCCTAATACAAAAGAATATTTCTTCCTCGAGTTGTGGATACTCATAATTTAAACCACAATCGAAGATGACACAATCGGCGAAAGAAGTCTCCACAGAAGTCGATGACAAGGAATTTGGAATCCGGTCGTACAAGTTCGGCGGATTAATAATTCATATCGAGCTAGCAGGAACGCCATAGACGCATCCATGCGAAATTTCGGCAAGTTTCGCTGGCGATTCGAAATTAAAACACGCGCGACCGGCGCATTATAAAATCTGTTTTATCCCAACGGAATTTTTATTCGAGCGGCATCAAGATATTTCCACGAACTGATGAAATATTAATCGAGTTTCAGGAAGAAACCGATTCCTCCCGCCCCGTGTTTGCCTCGGTCGATGAACAGTAATACCTTCTAATTAAGTGTCCGAACTTTTGACGCGGGAGTTACACTCCGTATAACCTAACTGCAGCCGCTGAAATAGTGAACCCGAAGTTCCTTTGCATTTTTATTCCATGCCGAGCGGGCATTCGGCAAAGCCAGTTCCCGCTGGCTGCAGAGAAAGTTTATGCTTGTAACGTTCCCAACGAGCTCAACTTTCCCGTATCGAACTTTTCCTTTTCCCGCCGCGTTTCTCCTTTCATTGTACGTCTGCCTTTGTGTCTTTGAATATTTTCCTCTTATAGCGTAAACCTATCTAATTATTCATGAAAGGAACTCTTACCGAGGTATAAACCGCTAGAGGAAAGTCTTGAATTGCGAAATGGAGGAAGTGGATATTTGTATGAATACATTTCAGACGTAACAAATAAGTTACCTCGCGGATACGTGCAACGTGAATGTATAATATTTAGCTGTTTGTTTAGGGAATTATTGTATGAATATAATTATGTCTCCTCTTAAAAGCTAGACTTCAATCGGTTACAAAATTTTAACTCTTTGCACTCCATAGACTCCTCTCAGTCATCGCTCGATTTGGCGCAGAAAAATTTTGGGGTATAATATTTAATGTTAAATTTCGCGTGATGCATTAATATGTGAAATATTAAAATAAAACAGCCTCTTTCTTCAATTTATATACGATTTCTCGTGAAGCCAGTTTCAATAAGTGTTAACTATATTTCATCGGAAAGTGTTAGATACTTTTGGTAGAAAACTCTCGGAGTGCAAAGGGTTAACACTAGAATTACCGTACCAGTCGAAATGACTGGTTTCGATTTTTTTTAGTTATTGATATCTTCGAAGCATTGAATATTCGAAATGATTTTGAAAATAGTTTCATTTGAATACTATAATGAATGTCTGAAGAAACTGAGAATAATCTATTGTTACAATTTTTATGGGAATTGCACATTAACCCTGTGCACTCGGAAGTTTTTCGTTAGAAATATTTTAATATCTTCTGATGAGATAGAGATGATATTTTATGAAACTAGCTCGATGAGGAATCATACATTGAGAGACAAAGCTGTTTTTGAATGTTTCTCAAATTAATGCATTATACGAAGTTCCATATTAAGTATCAAATTTTATAGTTGTACTGTATGAAATCAAGTGACTAAGAGTCACCTCTCCAGTGCAAGGGTTAATCGTATTAAACGCTCGGTAGTTCTAGTGTTAAGTAAACCAACGAAAATCAAGAAACAGAGATTTTCCTGTCGCAGGAACAGATTCAAGAAACTGAACGAGTAAATAACGCCTCCGTCAATATGGTAAATTCGCAGATACGTGCGCCGCATACTAAGTAGGAATTAAACGGGCGAAGTGCCTTTCCTGGCATCGCCCCGAGTTACATTTCGCAAAACCTGTGCTGCTTTCAGCTATGAAATAGGACAACCAAGGAATTCAATGGGAACTCTATCGAAACAATGAAGTTTTCGTCGAATAATGATGAAAAGGTTGCACATGCTTACCGCGGGAAGCTAAATTTAAAGTAACACCGGCTGCGTGAAAATCCCTCGCAGCTCCTGGGAGTGCAGCTTCCGATCCTCCGCCGCCTGGAGGGTATTTGTTGATCCGATGAGGATTCTTGGTGACGCGTTGATCGAGATCCACGACTTAGAGGCACGACTACACGCTTCAGTGCTCCGAGAGCGATTGTAGGCTCGACTCGCTCGACGAGAGGACACCGACTCTGTACACCTGGCACGGTCGTTTCCAAGCGCATGAATGATTGTTTACATCGACACACTGGAACAAAGTTTTCAGGCAAATAGCGTTGGAGCTGAACGAGGGAGACTCGCCTTTGATCCTTTAACGGGAGGACGAAACTCTTCGGAAGCTACTGAGAAACTTTGCCAACGTGATCCTACTTTACTTTTTCGGAACGAGATCTCTCCTTTTTTGAGAATATGATTCATGTATCTTGCTGTTACGTGTAGCTTGTTATTCAAACGAGGATTCTTTAACAGTAACACTGAAAATGTAGTATACATATTGTTTTCTAATATTCTAGTGAGGAATAATTTGAACATTCTTCAAGCACATTGAAGATGTGTTTATATTAAATATTGATATGGGGAACAGGGTTTTTATGAAATTGATTGAAATTCTGATGGAATTCTGAACGCAATCAGTCTACAGTAAATATTAATATGCAAATCGGAATGCGGCTTTTTATGGATTTTATTGAAATTTTAATGGGATTTCGAGCGCAATGAAATTGCACTGAGTGAAATTCATGTTTGTAAATTCATTGATGAAGAAAAGAGAAGAATACGTGCTAGAAATATAGGTTCTATTGCCTGCGCTGTAATGTCTGCTCAGCAGTTGACTTTTCTTCAGTCTCGAAGATAAGGAGGAAAGTATTTTTATTAACAACGAAGAGAATAGAGCTCCGCAATCGACGAGACAGGCTAGCGAACAGTGCGCGACAAGGAAAACGAATAAGATAAAGTAAAATTAAACCATTTCATTTCTTATCGATTTTCTTACGGATAGACCTCACCCTTTCCTCGCGATTCTGTTTGTCCCTCTCGTACCGCGATATCGTTTTCTAAAGGCGACTGACAAAGATTGAATCTTGGGAAACCTTTCCTTACCTCTGGCGTACTCTCGATATAAATATATTTCTCTAATTGTATATAACGACTAGAATCTATAATGATCAAAGGAAAATTTCCAATTTTCACAAATAGTTCATGAAAATCTAAATTCAATTTGGGAATTTAATCAAAGAAAATGAATCTATCTATTGTAGATGTTCACTGCAGCTACCAGAAGTTAAGTACAAGCTAAAATCAACGAACAAGAAACATTCGGTCGTTTCGTCCTCGTTTTCGTTTCATCGATCCACACGGCCCAAGCTACAATTTTTTCGGAATACGAAGCT
This sequence comes from Nomia melanderi, assembly GCF_051020985.1. Taxonomy (NCBI): domain Eukaryota; kingdom Metazoa; phylum Arthropoda; class Insecta; order Hymenoptera; family Halictidae; genus Nomia; species Nomia melanderi. The sequence continues at coordinate 799,278 of NC_135012.1, forward strand.
ATTGCCTCTCAATCGTGCATAGACTCGCCGAAAAAAGTATCCTAACACTGAACGAATCCTTTGTATTACCTAGAATTAAAACAAAGCTGAAACTACGCGTCGAGCGCACTGGTTCGCTAGATTTTTCTGCGGCCACCGCGTAAACAATGGTAAAACCCGGAAACCTGAAAAACAAAGTAAGTAATTTCATTTCCGTTAACAGTGACGCGATTCCAGTTTCCCCTCTGTTTGAACGTCGCAACGTTTCATGACTCTGCATTGTATTTTTTGATAAGGAAATTCGGTTGCCACGCGATTCGGTCACGCGACGTTTAATCCTTAGCACTCTAGATGATTTCATAACGTGTCAGCAACTCATACCAATTTTATGGTAGTCCTACTGAAGATTAACAATGTTGTAACATTTCTTAGACCTTTAATTCCCTTCTCAGTACGAACTTTGTATATCTGGAAGATCAAATAATCTTAACCCTCTAAGGGCCGAATTTTTGTTCACGATTATAACAAAATCTATGCAGTACAAAATTAATAAATATTCACATACGATTACGAATTAACAATGTATTCAATAGTTTCCATAATTTCATCAAACGAATATATTTCGTAACTTTTAAGTTACAATGACGTTAAATTTTCACGCCTGAGCGTATAAAAATTGCAGTTAATCGATTACCTCATTTTATTCACCACTTTGAATGCAAAAAGAAATAAATCAACAAGATGCCAATATACTGATATGTGACTTCAAAGTTACATGGGCCCACAGAGGGTTAAGGCAGTCTTCTCAAAATTCATTAAAATATTTAATATCACAACTGGTGCAATGTTGGAGCCTACAGAGTTCAAAGGGTTAATATGAGCAGAAAGCTATCGTAGAGACATGTTATTCTGAACGAAAGTGATGTTAGGGAATTATGATGCCGCGTAATGGATGAGATATTTACTTAACCGCGACTCTGGGTAATTTATTCGGACAGCAGACGTTGGCGCGCGAGTTAAGGGACGTTTCGCGTACAAATTTCTGGGCAAGCTTATTTCAAGACTGCGCCCCCTTAACCGACGAGGGAAAATGTAATCGAACACCATAAATTCTAGCCATATTTGCCGCGTACAGTGATTTACAGCCGACCCGGATCTACGCACGCCTCTTTAATATACATTCTTTAACCGTCGGACGATCAGGGTTTCGGACATCGTGAAATTAACGACGGGGCGGTCGGGTTTCACCCTGTGCAAATTTGGCGAACCATTCTGAATTCTGTTGGCGGACACAAACGAACGAAAACGAAGGCAAACGCGGCGAAATGAAGTATGTTAATTTAATATTGAGTTCGTGAATCACCCTCGGCCGTTATGAATAAATTTCATTGATTCGTTCGTTTCGAATTCGTGTACCTCCGCCTTCACGAGTCAAACATAATTATCGTTCGTTGAAACAGGTAAGAATAAATATTTATATCTCGAGTATTTTATGCAAAATATTCCAATGCCATTTTGTCCAGGCACGGAAGACATATTCATTCAACCGAGTTGTTTTCATTTCATTATAAAAAGTGATCCTGTATGATACCGATGAATTCCGGTAAAAAGTGATTGAATATTAAAAAGAAAAATGGAAGAAGTTCAGGGAGGCTCGTACCAGTTTACAAGTCCCTTGACGACGGAGGATCGTGTGCCGTGCTCCCAGAAAATACAAAACACGATAAAAATCGTCTTCGGGTTGTCTTATTAAGATCCTTCGGGGATAATGTAAATTATATTACTGAGCGGGCTCGCGGCGCGGCTCAACTCCATATTTAAGGGGTGCAACTTTCGTATCTTTATCCGGTAATAACGTAATTCAGCCGTCTGACGGCGATAATAATTATTCCGCGGGAAAACCGTCTCGAGAGCAGACGGTAAAACTCCAATTTTGTCCGGGGTCCGTTTCAAACCCACCAATCATGTTCAGGAACGAGAATCCACGGCGGCGTTCAACTGATATCGTCAGATAACATCGTCACGCTTCCCGAAAGCCGCGTCTTTAAACGAATTTTCGGGATAGCGACGTGGATTCTCAAAAATGGAGCTTCTTCGAAGATAACGAAATATATCCTGGCACATCTTATACAACGAGGATGACAAGTTTATTATGTTTCGCGGTAAAATGGTTCTGCTATGATTCCCTAGTGAAATATATGCAACAATTTATCCGAGTTCGTTTCTCTAAGGAATATGGAATTCTTCGACATTAACACTAGAACTACCGAGCATTTAATACGATTGATATGTAATCTCTATAAAAATTGTAACAATAGATTATTTTCAGTTTCTTCAGACATTCATTATAGTACTGAAATGAAACTATTTATTTTCAAAATCATTTCGAATATTCAATGCTTCGAGGATATTAATAATTACTAAACAAAAAAATCGAAGCTAGTCATTTTGAGTGGTACGGTAGTTCTAGTGTTAACCCTTTGCGAAATGAAATATCTAAAAATAATCTATTGTTAGAATTTTTATAGGAATTGCATATTAATCGTATTAAATGCTCGATAGTTCTAGTGTCAAAGACAATAGTACTCTACTAAACTTTTTTCGGTGCTTCGATTTAAGCAGGTCTCGAATATATTAAACGTATAAAGTCTGGTAACGCGATTGAGCCCGTGTAATGCAGTTGTTCTCTTGCTGTTACTTTCGAAAAATCAATTACCTATTACCTCCGAATTGAATCTTCCGAAGGCGCTCGACAAAACAATTGAATGCAATTTACCCTCTTCCGTTTCCCTCCTTCGTTTTCTTTTCTCCGGGCTTAACTTCTGGTCGAAATCTCGTTGCCATCCGAATGAATGGGGCCGGAGACAAAGAGGAAGACTATGAAATGTTTCAGAATTGTCATTCCTTGCAAATTTCATTCTCAACTTTCATTTCGTAATCTCGATATTCTTGTATAGAAATACTGTATATTTCTCGATCGTGAAATACATAACATTCCTCGATTTCTAATTATTAATCTCGCAGTTATTTAAAACACTTCTACAGAAACAATAGAATTTCATTCCCAATATTAGAAAATAATCTTCCGAAGGAACTACGTTCGCAAAATTAAAGCGGAACAGCAGTTAAGGTTGACACTGACTCGAAAATTGCTTTAATTATTTCCTTATAGCCGAAGTTTTCCCCTGTTTATGGAAAACAAAGTTTATTCCATTCGGCGGTTTTATTGTAACTCCGCGGCCCGTGCTTTTAACTGTCGGCGTTTTCGTTGAAAGCGTAAAGCGTATTTTTTACGGGTTCCGCGGAACGGTGCAGGCACAGGCGCGTTTTATTCGTAAAAGAGAGAACGGGGCAACAGAATTTTTATCCTGGAGCCTGCCGGGCGAACAATAGACAATGAAAATCGGACGATAACCCTGGTTTTCGCAAGTTCTACAATATACGGAAAGAGCAGCATTTCCATGGGGAACATAAACCAACATTTTCGAACGCTATATATTAATCAAACGTCGAGCCAAATATAAATTCCTATCAAGTACAATAATATATTTAAAATAGACTCGATTAAAATACAAATTTATATTAACCCTTTGCACTCAAAAAATTTGTCACCAGAAATATTCAATTTCTTTTTATGAGATATAGATGACATTTTTTAAAACTAACTCAAGGAGGAATCTATTCACAAAATAAGGGGAACAATGGTATTTTATTTCCATATTTCACGTATCGACAGATTACTCAAGACTTAATGTTAAATACGAAATTTTACAATTTTCATGCACCAATCGAGTGACCGAGAGGCACCTTTGGAGTGCAAAGGGTTAAATATAAATTCAAATGAAATGTTCACTGCAAGCAGAACAGTTCTTCGAGAGACAGAAAGACAAGAAAACAGTCCGATAGTTTCACAGAACCGAAAATTCGGATAGAACTTAGCGGTCGCACAATGCTCCCGATTTTTCGTATCGACCGAAGCCGCTTTGTTCGAGTTCCTTGAGGAAGTTGCTTCGATCGATGGTAAATGTCGTTCGGTCGACAACAGCGTCTAAAAAGTTTCTGTTCCAATAAACCGAGCGGCTAAGCAGTTTTACGCGATCCACGGGAAATTTATCGGTCACCAACTGTCGCTCTTCGCGGGCTTTTGATAAAGTTCAACGATTCGATCTGTTTTCCTGAAAGCGGTGCCAAACTCGGCCGATCCGACGCTGCGCTGTTTGCATCCGAAAGAGGAAAACAAGCGGCGCGCCGCTGCCTCGCCTGAAAAATTTCGCTCGGTTCCGAGTTCGGGAAGAATTCAATTCTATCTTACCATGAATTCTAATGAAACGCGGTCGTAACGCCTCGGCTCGTTAAGATTCAAAGGAGAGCTAATGGCGCAGAGTTCACTGAATGAATAATGTCCGCGAATCCTATGAAAATTCGGCGCGTACGAATTTATTTGGAAAATGAATATGCATTCTACGAAATGGACTTAAAAGTTAAAGACGTGATATTCTTTTGTAGTGCCTTTTCTATTTGTAGCGTTATTTTAGCGTTACGTAAGCAACAAGGCTGAGTTGCTTGCTCAAATATTAACCTCTTGCGGTCCGAAGTGCACTTGGTTTCTCAGTTCGAGATTCACGTAGACGTTTGTTCATTCAATTACAGCTTAATATGACGCTCTATTTATTTATTCAAGAATATTTGGGAGTCTTTGAAATGTTACTTTAAATAGTACAATTGTGATACAAATAAATATAGAAAAAATTGTTAAAACAGGTAGAGGTTGCAATAAAATAGAACGTCGAGTCTGACTCGACATAGGACTGCTAAGGGTTGATGGTACACTTCGCTCTTCCTGCCCTGCATTATTAATCTACTTTTTACTGGAATACTTTTTGCAAATGTTGCAAGGCTCTTGAAACGGTATGCATGTTGGATAGAAACATTTATCGTCATTATTGAGGCACGAGTGGATGCAATGGCACTTCAACTCGCGAAATGTATGCGTCTGTTATTGGAATTTTGCAAGAGGCTATTTGGAATGCCATATGGTGAGAAATAAAAATGGCATGCATAATCCCCTGTTTCGTCGTTTCCCTTGCTAATATTCTCATCAGATAATTTATTGGTGCACCTGTATGACACTATTAATCCCTGCAAGGTCGACGTTGTCGCCGTTAGAATATCTGATTACAATGATTAGGTCTTTCATAATTATACAGTAACCGGACACGGTAACAAGCAGATGTTCATAACGGTAAACGAAGATTCTAGTTATAGGACGAAACTTCTGTTGACTTTGAACCCCGAAAGTTCGCGGTGACGAAGACTTAAACCAGTATTACGAAGTTCGCCGTTCCGGTTACGCCGTTGCGGGTGCTACTTGTTGTCAGTGGTTATGAGAATCTAATGCACTGAGCATCGTCGCACACTTATGAGCTGACTGCGGACCTTTACGAATTTATAGAGAGCTTCCAGAAAACAATGAAGTACGGAACTTGTGTCGAACATAATTTGAAAAGGAAATCACGGTGGTTAAAACGAGAATAATAAAGTTCATATATAATTTCATTTTCCTGGGGTATCTATGGAGATGTGACTATTTAAATTTGAATAGATTTTAAATATTCATTTCAATAATATTTGAAATTTTAGTTCTTTCTAGACTAGGTAATTAAATCTTGATAATTAGACTAATATCTGTAAGGAAATTCAAAACGTGAAATACATTCTCAAGCTACATAGTTACGGAATTAACAACACAATTCTATTTCACAGAACTATGTACAAAAATTTCCAGAACAGAAAGTTGCTCCTTCTCCTTAACGAGATTTCATTCTTTCCCACATTCCGCTGAAATTTCATTCGAATTAAATGGCGCTGAAAAATTTCACGTACTTCAATAATTCTCCAGTCGCTAACGACCCTTCTGCTCTCCGCCATTTCCGATTGATATATCAATTAATAATTTCCGACTCACCGTACGTCCATCGTATTCAGTCCTTTTAATTAATTTGTTCGCTGATATCCAATTCCAATACGAGGAAAAAGAGAACAATCAAGAACGACAGACCTACGTATAAAATCCTGTTGCGTCCTACTATTACACAACAATCATAAACAATAAAATAATATTAATTTAATGTATCAACATTCACATAGATTTAATATCAAGCATACTTTGCCTTTGTAATTTCAATATTCCGATTTCGACGTTCATTCAAAGACCGCCATTTGTAAATGAAATTTTCCTGTTCCGCTTGTAACCGCGAATTGCTTCGCAGCCGGCAGTCCCCCGGTCGGGAAATAAATCATGCCAGAGAAACGTGCGGTGGCCCGCCGCGGTGAATAATAATTCACCGAAAAAAAGCTTAACGCGTAATCCAGGTTGAGCGCAAGAAAACGCAAGAAGTCTAACGAACTGAGTCATCTTTATATTCAGCGTTCCTCCATTGTCCAGCGCGGAATAATTCATTCGCGGCAATAAAGTACCGGGAATTATTAATTTCGCCGGTGAAAAGGAATAATGCGCGAGCAGCGAGAATGAAAAGGAATAGAATATGCGTTGCGTTTAACGAAAATGTTCGGGAATAATTTCTTCGAGAATCACGTATCGTTGATCCGATGGATCATAACCGAAAGTTTCACTGCGAATAATATTCCCCGTTAATTTCAGGTGTGTCCCGAAAACAGGAATCGATACTGGCAATATGAAATTTAATTTTCCGGGCATCGAAACGTGCTGAATGAAATTTTATCGCTGGCACTAGAGTTAAATCGTTGCGATTGCGTTTATGAAATCATGGTTGAATGATTTATTCTTTGCGAAATAATGATTCTAGCGTTGTCTTTTTAATAATGGAAGTATTGAGAAATCGGAATAGTTTCTTTCTAATATCTTGTGAAAATTAAGAGTATATCCGCAAGTCTTGATGTTAGTTTTGCTATAATAAGCAATGAATGTATTGAACTTGTTCTAATTGAAATTCTGAATTGGATCATTTTTATTTTGAATCTGGTAAATCAAGTGTCAAATTGTTCTCGAGACAAGGGATTTCACAAGGCGCAGAGAAGGGTGCATCAATTCTTATTAAGATGAGATCCAATCGGTGCAAAATGAATCTGTCGAAATCCCTTAAGTGGATATCCGGTGTCCATTAAACACAGAATACAATTTACACGGGTAAAAGTGGATTCGCCGTACAAAGCTGACACGCCCATAAGCAGCTTCAATAAATGTATGCAAATCTAGGTGAAGGCAGATAGTGGTGATAATGAAATCGGTGATTAATTCAAGCAATATGCAGGGACACTGACCCTTCGGAGTCCGATAATGCGGCCTTCCCCTGTGTCCCTTCGATCTATACGTCACCGGAGTGCAGAGACTGTCTTGGCCTAAAGCAATTGTTAGCCTAAGCCTTTGATCACGCCGCCCACCGGTTTCTAATTTGATTTTACGCAGGACAATGTGTTCGATGGAAATGCGAAATATTTCTGACACCTTCGACACGATGTTCTCTCTTCTATTGCACTAACTTAACCCCTTCACCTACGATTTCTTAACTATGATCGACACACCTACTTTGTTATTAAAAATTTATTGAAAAAAGACAAAAATCCTAGGCATATGCTACATCTTTGTTTTCTCTAAGCTATAATTCGTAACAGAAGAGTACTATTCAATTTGTATTCACAAAAATTAAGTAACATTTATGTTAAACTCTGTTTAAAATCTTCACCACGAGTGACACGTTATAAGGCAAGGGGTTAACCCTTTGCACTCGAGAGGTGACTCTCAGTCACCGTTTGATTTGATATAACAAAATTACAAAGTGTTTATATATAATATTAACTTTGTACAATGCATCAATATGTGAAGTATTTCTATAAAATAGCTTTGTTTCTTAAATTACGTACGTTTTCTCACTAGTTCGTTTCTGATAATGTCGTCTACGTTCATCAACTGTTGAATGTTTCTAGTGAAAAGCTTCCGAAAGGGTTAATTCTCCATCTCCTTTCGATGTCCAACAATACATAAATTCTTATCAGATTCTTTTAACGAATGCAGAATGCACTTTAATCTAATTGCAAGTTTTCGGATCAACCACTGCAGGAATCAATGTTAAACGATAGGGAACGATTATATAAATTGACCAACATCCGGCTGCAAGTGCTTTGATTTAACGGAAGAACTGATTTCTGTTGTTTCTGTCGTCACGTATCAGTGTTACCAAGATTCCGCGTCCCAAATTAATTCTGCTGTTCCGTCAGCTTCTGTGTGTGACGCTAATCTCAGAGTATCCAGAAGCACGACAAATACACTCTTGACCAAAAGTTTCGGACCAGAGCACCACGTAACGGAACCAGAGTTTCCCTGTTAAACAAATATGATTCCGGCAATGTAATTAATCGTATTGGCTGTCGGAAGGTAGCAGCTCAGAGCTCCATTAATCATCCACGGAAATTCATGCGCAAATAAATTTTCGCAGGCCGCATTCGCGAAAGGGTGAAATTAAACAGAAAATTATTTGCCAGGTTAATAGTTCTACCAGTTGTCAAACAACGCGAGAAGTTCATTAAACTTTACTATAATCGCCTGGTGTATGTAGCATTGGATAATTGAACGTATCATGGATGCATGCGGTCAGCAATTTCATCAAGACTATATTGTTCTATACAAATTTAATGATAAAAATGTAAATGAAGGAATTTAATAAAATTTTATCGTTTCTTCTAGTATTTTAACCCTTTGAACTCTGCAGGCTCCAATATTGCACCAGTTATAATATTAAATAGTTTAATGCATCTTAAAGAAACTACCCTGAAATTATTAGATTTTCCACACATCCAAATTTTCTACTAAGAAAGAAAATAAAATATCGAAGAAATGTTACATTTCTCATTTTCGCTAGGAATACTATAAAAATTAGTTGCAGTTGCTGATAGATTACAAAACAATTTGGAGTGCTAAGGGTTAACTTGTCGAAGGTACTTTGTTTCTCTTAAATGTGATAAGAATGTTTTTACTGAAATCTAGAGTCAAATGATTCTAAATGATTCAGTAGAAACGTGAAAATATTCCACAATGATTGGTCCATCGATGACAATGATATAGTCAGGCCAAAGAAATTGTTGGCGAACGTTGGACGACACACGGTATTCCCGACGAAAGGGGTCAGATCAAAGGGAGTGTGATACGCGTATTTCGACTCGACCCATTCCCTGAAACCAATGAAAAAAGAAGACGTCACTGGGAATGCCTCCTGGCATGATCGATTATCGATGAGGGAATACGGCTAATTGCGAAGGGACATCCTCTTTTCAGGGAAGTAAGAATCGATGCGTGATATCGTAAATAGATGGGACGGAGGTTATATCGCGAAGCTATTTGGAATGGTTCACGTTCGAAAGACCGACGTTTGTATTTGATTCCCGACAGATTAACAAGGCAGAGAGTTCAGAACCATTAATAATACGCTGCATACTTTCACATGTTTATATCGAACACGAAATGAAGGGACTTACGAGAAAATACGAAATGAAATAAAATTTTGTAATATTCTGACTCCGGTGGCAAATTATTAACCGTGTAATCTCGCAGAAGAATCTACGAATGAATTGTTCGAGAATTCAAAGGGAAAAGAAACTTAAGTCATTTATTAATGAAATCTTCGTGCAGCTGATAAGACAAGATTTATTGGAATTATTAGTAAGATAGTTTGTTCCATCGTAGCAATCTATGTAGTAAGTTAGCAGTTCGACTGTTGGATTGTTACGTACGAAATGACAAATTGATCGGTAAATCTTCAAAGTACGATGGAACCTTGATTATCCGAACGGCGACCGTCGGAAGGATCCACTATCGGAATATTGATTAATGGAAAATTCAATTATTGGAACATCGATTAGAGAAACATTCGGATATCCGAACACCGTTGTGACCAGTAAGAAAGAGAAAAGTGTATTTACATGCGACGCAAACTGTTCCAATCTTCTCCGAAAAAAATTCATCTTAATTGATAAGATGACTTCTAGAGTACTACGATATTTATTCGATTATACAGTGAAATGGTTATATTTCGATTAAATTATCCAAATCAATTTTATATAAACTATTAATACAGCGTAATCCGATGAAATATGTTCCAATTTATATCGAGAGGAGCGAAGCGTATAAAATCTGGTCCGATACGAATATTATTAAATTCTTACGGGATTAAAAAATTCCCAGGGATATCAAAGACCCAATTCCATCAATTAAGGACTGGGAGAGATGACATAGTGATTATGTCCATCTCGGGACTATCTCTTCCTCTTTAGCTACGTCCTAAATCATTCCTGGCTGCCGAGTCGAATTGAATTTATCGGCAGATTGACATGTATCCAATTACGTCTTATTTTCTGTTCATCGACGTTGACTGAGAGCACGACGAACGAAAGAAATTGAATTAAGAGATGCCGTGTGTTTTTGACAGAAAAATACGGGAACGAGAGACACTGCATGATTAATCTAATTGTTCGCCGATGGCTACGTTAGTCCCAGGCATGATTTCGACGTGTCCGGAATACTTCCTCGTAACAATAATGGTATAGAATAATATAAATATATCCTGTATAATTTATTCGATACAAAACATATAATAATTCCGAGGAACATAGGGGAAAAAAATATACACTCACTAGAAAAATAATTCAATGATGATACGACTGAGTTTTTTCATTGATCCAACCATTACTATGCAACATATAATCTCCATTTAATATCGTTTGAATAAATCGTGAAATTTCACTGTGAAACTGAGACAGCTAAACAAGTCGAGTAACGAATTCCTTTTATTTCAATTGAAATATATTCTCAGAACGCGGCCCTCGTGGCGACGATTAATAAATCTAATTTATTTGCCGGAATGTTCTTTCCCGCAATGCCCCAATAGGGACGATCCCCTTATTTCATATGAAGAGATATTGTATGACCCAGCGAACGTAGTATCACCAGCTTAGCACTCCCCAGAGTTTTTACGGAGTCGCTTACGCAGCAGAAGGTTCCTCCCGGAGAATACTTAATAATGCAGGACATTAACGAAGTGTCGTGTAGTATTTCGGTCCACCCATCTCCGGTGGTAACGAACAAAAATATCCGAATACGAGATTGTTCGCAGATTCGCAAATTCACGGTGAAAATCCGTAAACTTCCTTGTACTCTCTTGAAACATTAACCGCACCAAAATTACCACGAACAAAGAAACTTCACGACAATCCAATTTTTATTTTCTTTATTTCCATTTTTTTATTTCCAATTTTACAAAATTCCATTCCTTTGTTTCGATAAAATACTAAACCTTCAACTCCCGACCAACTAGGTATTAATCAAATGCAAAGCATCCCATCCCCAAAGAACCAGTACGTACCACGACCGATCAAAAGATAATTATAACATATTCATACCACGATCACCCATTAAGCACCATTGAACTGATCCGCAAACAACGTCGCTATTAAACACGCATCAGAAATACGAAGTGGGATCAGTTTCCGCGTGATTGGAGGCCAAGTATAATCTCGTCCGCAGATAATCGGCATCAATCGTTCGCCACGCGCGATTCCATTCTGTCGTTCGTGTTCAAAATTCAATTAGCTCCCTGCGCAGCTCTGTACTGCGCCCTTCGGCCCCGCTACACGTGCCGAGGAACGCCACACGTCCTCGACGAACCAGAAATCTTCGTTACGGGCCAACGAAGGAAATTCTTGTCTCGCGTCTCATCGAGTTTCCTTACACTTTGTTACCCGCCCCCCTTAATTTCGCGTCATTGCCCCGTTCCGCGCAGTCCGATACGCCGCCGACCCTTCCCATCGATCTTGTTAACAACAACGTTCGACGCACTGTCCGCGAAAATTAGACGCTCCACCCTTTTTCGCTCGACCACCGGCCCATTGATCCGTTCATCCCTCTTCCGTACTGGCCGCGATCTTTTATTTCCTTGGTATTCACTTATCTCGCCCCTTTCCCAACGACAACGACCCACTTCTCTGCGCTGCCCTTCGACCCCTCTCGGCCTATTCGTCTTCTTTCACCCTCGATTGTGGACGCGCGATTCGAATTTAGAAGTCGGAGAATCGGATGTTACCTTTAAAGTTGCTTTCCAGCCCTGTTGACAAATATTTGGGAATGTGCCAAGAAGGGATGTTTATGGATTTCCATGGTAATATCGTGGAAATTGAGGAAATGTGACGTGATTATGAAAATGTTCGATATACGGTGAAATTTGAACGGTTTTTCCACCGTGTTCGAAAGGTTTTTCGCGCTGTTAAACATTTCCAGGCATGGAGGAGGATTATATTACTGGTTCTACACATTGAAAACAAAGGCAAAGCATTTGCAGAATCGAAAACAGCATTTCCTGTTTATCGATGCGGACCCAGCACCGTTCGCGCGCAATATTGCACAATAACCGCGATCATTAAATTTCATTCACTTTGCGAAAACATTCCGCGTAACGCGGCAATAATAAATACTACATACCGCGTAATATATATGTATATATTAGGGGGAACCTAACCTAAATTTCCGAACAATAACGCAGAAACCCCACGCAGAATACAATACGATACACGGTATTAAAAATACTTTCGTGCGCGTCATTGAAACTAAACCCGAGCAGTGGCGAGCTTTCATTTCCTCTCCGCTATTCGTAAAAAAAAAAACCGAAAAAAAAGTAACTCTGTACCTCTGGTCGCGAAATGAAGTCCGGCGATACTTCTCTGGCACACGAAGTACGGGGATCCGCATCGAAATGAGTGCAAACCTTATAAATCTAGCGGAATCAAAAAAGAGAAGAGGAAAAGGGGTGACGAAGAAGGACGGTGAGAGAGAAGAGGGCGTGAGAGAGGGGAAGAGAAAAAATTCAATGGCAGAGGGGAATTTTCCGGAAACAAAGGGAAAAGAAGAAGGCACGTCTGGTAAAGTATGAAGTATGCCGTGCTCTTTGTCGTCGGGATAAGTCCCCGCGTTGTTTGCGCCGCTCCCCGGCCCCCGTTCGCCTCATTTTCAACCCCGTTTTTTCTGTTTGCACCTCGCGGACACGTCGCAGCGCGTGAAAGCTCATGCGTGTTCGAGCTATTAATTAAATTCCGACAATCCTCCGGACATCGGGGTGGACGGCGAATAAAGGCAGACCGAAGCAATATAGCCAGGGAGTTGCATATTTCCCGACAAATCGTTATCAGATACGAAGAGCAATCGTATTATACCAAGGAGACGCCGCGCCGAAGCATTCGCAAAGTCGCCAAATACGATCCTCTTTTTTCTTGTGTATATTCGAGCTGCGATGGAATCCTGATATCCGGATGCTCTTCCGGGGATGTTTGGATACGGGATTTTGCGGTGATCGCGTAATATAGAAAGATTTTACATACCCGGGCAAATAGTGGGTACGGAACCGTGGTTTTCTGTCGTTTTTTGGATCGTAGTGTAATTTCGTTTTAGCGGGGGATATAAAATTCTGATGGAATTGGGATTGGAATGAAGTTTCCTGGAGATTCGTGGTCGACGTTGGCTGTTGTGAATGAGAAGTTAATACTGTGCTGTGTTATGAATGTTTGCTTCGATTAGAATGGAAATGATCGTTCCGTATTAATAATGGGTGTAGTCTTGTAGAAGCGAGGGTCACGAAGAGAACAAATATTAACCCTTTGCACTCGAGAGCAATTCACTTGCCATTTGATTTCACCCAACGAAATGATAAAATTTAAAATTCAGTATTAAATTTTCTATTATCTACCAACACATGGAACATCGAAATAAAATAGTATCGTTACTTAATTTATGCAAGGTGTTTCTTTATATTAATTGTAAAAAATACCATTGATATTTCATCAAAAAATAAGGAATATTTCTTGCCAGAAATATTCTCGGGTGCAAAGGGTTAAACTGAAAAGTAGGATACAGTTTATTTGAAAATCCAACGTCTACGGGATATCTGTATTCCTGGCGTTGAACCAACGACGAGCACGGTTTCGGCAAAAAGAAGGTTATCGCGGAACACGGCTGACACGCTCGAGAGTAGATCTTATGCCGACGGGACAGTCCGATTTAATTACGAACCCAGTCCGAAATGGAAATGACTGAATGTTTACGGAACAGCCGGAAAAGCGGTCGCTTTTGTTTTCGTAAATTCGTGGCATAAGCAGCACCCAGGAATGATAATGGAAAGCAAGGACGATCGGAGTTAATCAAGTAATTGGTATTTGGTGAAAGAGGCCGATCAATACCGCCGAACCAAGTCGAGCGGTGCGTAACAGGGAAACGTTCGCATTAATGGACGGAACACGATAAACTTTCGATCGAACGATCAACTTTTAATGAAATCATAAATCCCCGGGTTGCATGGAAATCAGAAATTATTCAGTGGAGCTTTGTCGTCGGTGTCGGTCTACGTATCGAGTAAAAACCACTCTTGGCGCGCTGTTTAATTAGCGTATTTATATTCCGTTAATTCAGAGTGGATTACGGATTAAACCGCAATATCTTCGACAGTTTCGCTAATGATTTAACGATAGAAGTGGGAACGATTGTGGAACGGTGTTCCGTGCTAACCGAGTGAAAGATTATTCTCCATTATCGGGTACTTTTTGCGAAACGAAGTATTCATCTTTCATTTTGTCCAATTTCTCGCTTAACTCTTCCGCCCCATGGTTCTAGACTATTCAGCTCTAACGTCTCATAACTCCTAACCCAATCCTAATGGCTAATTCACCCTTACCCCTTCATCATTCTTCATTTCCTCCTCTTCTATTTAATTTCACTCTGAACTATCCTTAACTGACTCATTTCTATTATCTTTACATGCATATCTTTCTCCACGTACTCATACTGAAGTTCACAAGAGAAAAAAAGGATCACGTGGGATTGAAGTTATTAGATTGTACAGCACAGAATCATACGTTTAACCAGTTAACTGTGTTTGACGAGTATACACGTCATCGTAAAGCTTGACATGATACTAATTCTTTTAGCGAATTCTTTATTTTTTCACGTAAACATGTAATTCTTCTTTGTTTCTCTTTGATCTTTCATTAAAATATACTCTACGCGCATTCGTCCTGCGTTCGACGAGTACACGCTCCATTTTTCGATTTTATTGGGCGCAGAATGAGAAGTTTTTCCAAATAAATTCCACAGTTAACTGGTTAACACGTTCAGTGCCAGGTGTACCACATGGTTAATTTTTGTAACAAAATATTTTTAAGGGACACATGGTCAAGAATAGCTATACGTTACACAGCACCGAAAACATCAAGAAATGATATAAAATATATAAAATATACAAAATATATAAAATTAAAAAACTTGAATGTAACTTAATATTTTATTTAAAAAAACAATACAGTTCATAAGCAAAATATGATCAAAATTTCCGTAGAACGTGTTAAGGATTGAGATCTTTAAAAAAAGTACCGACAATTTCAACGAACGTTTCAACGGCAACGAGTGCCGAAACGAGGCAACAAGTTTTCCATTTTATAAAGGATGATGCATCGAGAGCGCGAACCGCGATAAAGTTTCTCCGCGAGCCGGGAAACGTCTCCCAGAAGGACTAAACATTACAATGGGGTGTTATCATTGAAACCTCACTCATGCCCTTACGATTGCTCCCCCTTTCCTCTTTCGCGGCCTTCGCCGGGATGCTGCAATTTTACGATATACGTGGCTCGCATTCCGCTCGCCGGCGTTTGCCAACTAAATTTATCGTCGCGCAGAGACGCCGGTAAATGGGGAAAGATCGACTTTAATTGGAAATTATACCGAGCCGGTCATCCGATTGAGCACGCTCCCCTCGGCGAAAATTCACGCGGAAATTAGACTTTACGCGCGACAGATGTTATCACCGTGAAATACGTGTTTTACCGGAGACGCCTTTTACGAGTTTTATGCAACGAAAGATGAAATCGACGAGCGCTATTTATTCGATCGAGCTTATCGCGGAGCATCTTAGAATTCTGCGCGTTAACCGCTAAATAATCCAGCATACCTAATAGTAGACCACGATATTTGAAGTTTATCTTCGAATTTGAATGGGAGAACGTCAATGGCATAAGACAAAGGTCCTTAATTAGAGGTATCCAGATAACAATTCTACGGTGAAGTTTGGCTTAGAAGTTTCTTTCGAGCATCACTGCAGTTTCTAGGAGTAAGGAGTTTAAATGGCTTAATTACTTGCACGTTAAATACGCTTCGTTAGGGTGCTCAGTTCTAACAGCACGGCGGAGAAGCGAAAAAGCTGGTTTCCTATTTGCGAAAACATTAATTAGCTTTTACAGTTTAACATAGAAACCCGCCTCTTTTAGGATACTCTAATGTATACTTAATTCTACCATTTTACTACTATTTTCCAAGAATAATCGAGTTTTCCAGAACCTTTTACTATTCCGCCAATCGTAATTACATTTTCAATGTTTAATTCACTTGGAAAAGAAGAGAACGAAGTGGACTCGAAGTTCAGTCGAACAAGAATAGAAGGTCTTGCTTAAATATTTTCTCCTGGATGCTATATCCGACACTTCCCTTTAATTATGCCCTCAATTAAGTACTCGCCGGCTGACACCGTAGAAGTCGATGACAAAAATTTCAGGTCTGGGTTTATTGTAAAAATATTTTCCCTGGCGATACGAGAACTTTACATTTAAGCTCTACTCTTTCCACGTGGAGGCCTGACGATGTAAATTCGGTTTCCAGAAATAACAGAATCGATTCAAACCGATCACGTCACTGTATAATAGCTTCAACACGCCCCTAGCTTGAAAAATTAGAAAATAAAATAGATTGAAAAACGAATACGGTTAGATAAAAGAAAAATCGAAATGAATATATAAGAAGCAAATTCATTCAAATAAAACAAGCGAAGAACCAAGAGAAAAATCCCTTGTTTCTTAATGTCAGCACTTTGCTGAGATCAAACTTCAATGTTTGGAATACCAAGTTGCAAACAACTGATTTAACTATTAAACCAAGACCGAATAGTAAGAAATCAGAACACAGTTTCCTTATTCTTCATGATTCAAGTATTCAGCGTTTAATTTAGCAGAATATGCGAAAGGTTTTGTGTACTAAAAACAATCTTCGTCCGCAAAGGATTAAAACACTAATACGAGGAAATAAAGGAAATGCCAAAGGTAAACCAATAATAAAGGGGAAAATGATTCGAGGGTATAAAAGATACAAATGGCCAGTAAAATATCTTTCTTCTACAAAGGCATTAAAACACTGATACGATTAAACGCAGAAGATCCGAAGAGTAAACGTTTCGAGAGGAGAAAAAACACAATTGTTCAAGCGGAATCTCATTCTTTTGCTAAAAAATTAGACCCTTGACGCGATTAAGCGCAGAAATCCCACGACAGATCAGGACAGGGGAAAGGAAACAGGATTACGTTGGAGTGTAACGAACACACACGCGACGAGTGAACTGGTTCTTCCGGTTAACAGATTAACAGAAAGCATCGCTCGGTGGACGGTGTCAAAGAACGCCACCCGAGAAGGAGACTCGATAAAGGCGGGACCAACAAAGAAGGAAAAGAGCAAACAGGAAAATGATGGGGGCGGCGGTGAAAAGGGGGGTTGTCGACGGTTAACGTTGCGGAGGGGCGAGGAAACGGGGTGGAAAAAACCGAGTGGCAAGAATAAGTGGAAGGCGGATTGCCACGTTTCGCTTCAAGTGTTTCGCGCCGCGACGAAGTACTTTATTATTGCAATGGCACCGCCAGCGAAATTGTAATTACGGTTTTAATGAGATTTTCTTAAAGGCATCGAGAAGACCACACCCCCCTTCCGTCCTCGCCAGCCCTTGGCTCGCGTAGGAGACAGACGTGCGTATAAATGGTAGCTATAAACAACCTGTAGAAAAAGGCTTGCCAGCTAATGATGGATTACCCAATTGGCACACTGATTTTCGTGTGCTTTTAACACTAGAACTACCGAGCATTTAATGCGATTAATATGTAATCCCTATAAAAATTGTAATAATTGATTATTATCAGTTTCCTCAGACACTCATTATAGTATTCAAGTGAAACTATTTACTTTCAAGATCAATTCGAATATTCGATGCTTTGAAGATATCAATAATTACGAAATAAAAACGTTGAAACCAGTCATTTTGACTGGTACGTAGTTCTAGTTTTAATGGGAAAATAATAGTTTAGTAGTTTACGGTAATTGTGGACGTGTAGTGTGCAGTGTGTTCTCGAAGTTAACCAGTTAACTGTGGAATTTAGTTGGAAAAATCTGTGGTTCTGTGAACAATGAAATCGAAAAATGGAGTACTCGTCAAACGCACGACGAATGCACGTGGAGTATATTTTAACCTTTAGCACTCCAGGTTGTTAATCTATCAGCAATTGCAACTAATTTTTATAGTTCAAAGGGTTAATGAAAGATCGAAGGGAAACAAAGAATAATTACATGTTTATGTAAAGGAATAAAGAATTCATCGCTGAAAGAATTAGTATTACGTCAAGCTTCACGATGACATGATTATTGTTAACTGGTTAAGAGAAACAGAACTATTCGACGTACAGAAAACCGTTGAAACATTCAACATTTTAAATAACGCCAAATTATCGACAGAAATAAAAGATTCAAATTGTGTTCGTATGTGTTATGATTTTCATGGAACGCCTGAAAGAGTAATGGAGCGGAACGGCATTTTGTAACGTTCGAATCGTTGATCCTCTGGACAGATTCGCGAGAACATTTCGCCGAAATCAGAACTGGATATAGAACGAATTCCGGCGAGCAATGGCGGAACGGTCAGAGAAGCCTGTCAGGTTTATAACGCATTTGCATTTAAACCGCTTTGGGACGTCGTGTTAAAACGGGGAGGATAATGATAGGCCCCTGGTTCGCATCCCTTTTTCCGAGCAGCGACATCGTTTTCCATTATCTAGTCCCGCGAGCCCTGTGGTTTCGACTCTATATTTCTCGAAATCGTCGGCGAAGTGTTTTATTTCGACAGGGACAGGGAAGAATAAATGTTTCAATCTACTCGGTCACAGCGGCAGTATTTTTCGAAATAAAAACGAGAGACATTTGTAGAGGAAATCCCGCAAATAGCTACACACTCAACACGGAGTGGTTTCAGGTTCAAAAGCGATTGAAAAAATACAATTTTACATCACTGACCTTCCAGAAATCGAAGGTCAATAATACCTTCGTACCATCATCCGAATGTCTGACCATATATTCCTCTTTCTATTGAAATCTATATTAACCCTTTGCACTCCAGAAGTGCCTCTAAGTCACCAAATGATTTGAAAACTGTAAACTTTGATATTTAATATTAAACTTTATATAATGCATCAATGTACGAAATATTGAAAGAAAATAGTTCTCTTCCTGAATGCATGTGAGATTTCTTAATTTAATCTAAGAAAATGTCATCTGTATCTCATTAGAAAATATTGAATATTTCCGGTGAAAAACTTCTGGAGTGCAAAGGGTTAACAAATCAAATGAAGCGGTACTTCGAAGTAAGCGGATGCAATTGATAGTCAATAAATCATTTCCAACTATAAATGTAATCTCTTGTGTAAATGTAATATCTCTCTAACCTCTTTCTATTGAAATCTACATTAACAAATCAAATGAAGCGGTACTTCGAAACGGATACAATTGATAGTAAATCATTTCCAACTATAAATGTAACCTTCGCTACCACTAAGAACGACAAGAATTGATCGGACACTGCCACGGAAAGCTAACAGCACGTGAAATAAATTTCAAACGCGAATTCCTTGTAGAGCGATACACTTCAGAGCTGTCCTCGATCTCGAAAGCAAAGGAATCCCCTGGAACGATCTCGCGAGAAAGGTGGAAAGTCAGCGAATAATATATGATATTTAACGTGAGCACAATAGCGTCGTAAAGGAATTTTATTTCGGAGAAAAACGGTGCGGTCTCGCGGTACAACCTAATTCAACGCAGGACAGTCGTCGGTCACGCCGGAACGCGGAGTTGGCGACGTAAAAGTACAGATGGCGCCGGAGATAAAAGCTCGGTGGACATAAAAGAGGCAACCGAAATTGTAGGGGTTGCGACGTTAGGGGCTCGGAATTTAAATAAATTCCCCGTCGAATGGTCAATCCATTTCTCGCCGTTCACAAGGCGACAATTTCCCCGGGAATCACTGGCGAAAAGACGAACTGCTCTCTCGGCTTGCAAATATGCGCCGGAACTCGAAGTTATTTCGCTAGTTTCGAGAGACAATTCGAAAGGGTCGGGCGGGATACACAATGTATGATTTACGTCGCTGGTTGTTGGAAAATTTCGTTATTACCCTTCGACGCTGCGGCGAAGAACGATATTATAACGGAGAATTTTCGTCGGTCAGTGGGACGATCGAAATTCCATTCGAAATATGTTGTTCAACGTTGAGAAATGCTTACGGCGGCTTACATCGGGGAGCTTTGGAAAGTAAATTTCATATGTAATTGCAGGAATAATGGTAGGAATAAGTTTTCGATGCTAATCGTTTCGTGGAAAGTTATTTCCGTGTTTTTATGCAAATATATGCATTTTGCGGGGTAAATATTGTAGTATCTAGAATTTTTAGCGTAGGTTAAGGTATTTTTAAGCATAAAACTCTTCTCTGTTTCGAATGGATTATGAATAAGATATCTGTATTAACCAGTTAATTGCGTTCGACGAGTCATCTTAATTATTTTTTATTTTGAATTTATTAAGAAATCACACATGTATTAGGGAACTAAAGCTATTTTCTTTCAATATTTCACGCATTGATGCAGTATACAAAGGTTGATGATAAATACCAAGGTTTATAATTTTGCTGCATCAAATCATCTGGCGACTGGGAGTCGCCTCTCGAGTGCAAATGGTTAACAGGTTCCGTGCCACGTGTACCACATATGGTACACGCGAATGTTTGTAAGCTAATATTTTTAATGGATATGTAGAAACATAAAGAAACAATATCAAAATATATAAAAATGACCAGAAACTTGAATGTAACTTATTATTTTATTGAAAAACTCGATGCAGTACATAAGGAAATGTAACCGATGTTTCTGTAGTACGGAACGTGTTAAATACAGGGTGATTAGAAGTGTTTCGCAACATTGTTTAGACTTTGCAATTTTAATCATTTCTGTGAAATAATATTTATGTATCGCTCTTTCGATAGATAGCGAAATTGTCGGTGCATTTGCCACGTGCAGTGGAGCTGCAGGGATATAAAATTAGAATTGCAATCGTGATCGAATCGTTTGATGCACTTCGTATCGATTGGACCACTAGTTTTTGGTCGAAATGATTGTAGAACTATTCCCAGTTGTGCCAGGACTATTATAACTTGTTGATCGTGTTGGATACTTGTCCCAGTTAATACCTGCCGAATGGATATACGAACATTTCGAATGTTCCCCCGAACGGCTGCGTTGTAACAGCTCATTAATATTAAACCGCTATTATCATCGTTGCTTCCGTTGAACAATAGGGTTAATGATTAGCATTCCTTCATTGAATCTACCAAAATTCCGAGTAATCCGATTTACTCTGATTAATGATTTTAACGTTAATGAATTTGCTAACAGCTTTTCCTTTTTTATTACATACATATTATTTAATAATAATAATCATAAAATGTTTACTACATCGTATAATCCACAATAAATATATATATAATTATAAGTATTGAAGAGCTATTATTATTATTATTTTAGTGCTCATAGGAACCCCATGTATAACCTCAAAAACATTATAAATTTATTGCACATGTAAAATATAGTGTTAGATTATGTAAGATTGCTGCAAATATAGAAATTGTGATGTTGTATAAAGAGAAAAACATGGAAAATATCGAAAATTACTTTAAACCGATAAGAGGGGATAGTTTTGAGGTTGTGTTGCGAGAACTTACAGTTGTTGAATGTTTTCATCGTCAGTTTAACACACTCATTGGTTATCGGATGTCTTCCGGAACTTTTAACTTTACTGGCACACACATTTGTTCGAAATTTCCTTTAAGTTTCCACGAAACAAGTTTAAAACTTCTTGAGCACAAGTAACGGGCCCTTCCAGCTGAATTGAATCGCTCCGTCCCGCTTACAAGCTGCGCGCGCAACTATTTTAGCGCGTTCAGATGGCGGGAACAAACCCGCGAAATTCAAATCGATTTCAACCGCGTTACAGTGATATATTGAAAAATCTTTCCTTCTGCGATGCAAGATCTAATTTCTTTTGCGATAATTATATTCTGAATCTTTGTACATCTATAATTAACAAAAATGTGTGAATAATAATGTAGTATCTAGAATATTTAGGGTAGATTAAAATATTGTAGGATGAATGGTTTGTTGTGCGTGCGTGAGGGCGACCAGGTCGTATTGCGACGGACCGGCGCCGGGATGTTTGGAAAATAGTGTGACTGCGTTTAGACAATCTCGAGTGGCTGAAAGAATGCGAGGAAGAGTATCTGGAACTGAGCGACTGAACCGTGAGAAAAGTGTGTACGTGACTGCCTGAATTTTGACTATGGACGAAAGATGCGAGTGAGAAGGGTGCAAGGGTGAGAAAGACAGAGCGAATGGGGGTGTGTGATAAAAGCGAGTGGAAATGCGTGCACGAGGACATTTTGGTGAGCGACAGCGGAGAACATTTTTGGTGCGAGAGTCGTGTGTTGTATTTTTACGTGTTGTCCGTATTGTTTTCTTTATCTTATTAAATATATATTGTTTTCCTAATTCTCTTTTTACTGAAGATCCACATTTTCAATATCATCTAATAGTAAACCACCACTATAATAATAAAATAGATAATAAGTTGGGTACTATAACGATTATTCTGTTTCAGACGATTTAAATTCTATAAGCGTGAATTTGAATATTTATAAGAGGAAGAGTGAAATGAAAACAATCATTTGCTTTAAATGCTTTGTTTCTCTTTTCAACCTTTTGCGGACGGATGTCGGCATTTCGGTAACAAATAATGTAATTAGTCGATCAGCAAGAGATCAGAACGTAGTTTTTTTTTCTATTAACACTCTGACTGCTACGTCAGCTGAATTCGGGTGACAGCGTTTTATACATCAACTTAACAATGAATTTTTTCGGTGGCGTATCGGAGGAACCGAATTTCGTTAGATGTAATAAATATAGAAGTGACAGTAGTACAATTGTCACGAAGAATCTTGACTTTTTGGTTTCCGTTCTATTTAGAAAACTGTTCCGCTTGTATGAGAGTTTCAGTGAGTGTTTATTTAGCATTCAACGTGTTAATTAAGCAATTGACATGTAATTTAGCTTCATACGAAAGTGAGGAAGAAACAGTGACAAATAAAATGCTATTTGCGGAAATAAATAATGCAAAGTACCGAGATGAGGGAGATTCCCCGGCACACATTAGATAATACTGGGAGGAGAAGTGAACCCCGTAGAGCTTACAAGAAATATTACACGTGACTGCGAGAAACGAGCTCAGATTGTGTGGTCTATCTTGCCACGAATGATGAAAAAGGGAAGCCAGTTGAAGGGAAGATCGTGAATACCAAGTCCTCGGAATCGGGTTAAAAGTAAATTATGGCTCAAGATATCAAATGCTTTGTAACATAAAGTCAAGCGAGATTCTCAGGGAGACGTTCGCTCGAATTCCATGGGGCAAAATCAGATAAACCTAAAAGTCACGTCCGTCTCGAACAGAACAATAACAACATTTATTCGCGTCTTTTTTCAAGACTTAATACGCTATCCTCGAACTACGTATATTAAAAAAAAACAATTATGCTAAAGATAAATTGGAATTTTATCCTTCACATCAGCGTAGTACATTCTGTGAAGCATATGTAACACGATATTTTGCTTCTACATTCTACTTTAAAGTTTCTTGATCTTGTAACACGATCCGAATTTCACCACGGAGAAGAGAGTACCACTCTTAACCACTAAGAGTACTTAGTTACATGCGTTCAACTAATTGCAGGAGCTCTCGCAACCAACGGTTTCTGCTTGATCCTTGAAACTATAGCTTCAAACAGTATTCAGAAATTTTGAAGCTGAAACCTTGTCTGTTCTTGCGAATTTTCTGTGAGGTATTATCGTTGGTTAAGTAGAAATTATATTAATTAATATAGTAAACGATTTCGGAGCGTCAATTTAGAAAAAGAAAATGGGAATTGTTTTGGGGATTTTTGTGATAATATTCATTTACTTTGCGAAAGTTTAATAGAACAAGAACATTTTTATAGAAGCAATGTATTTGAACGAATTTATTAGGGGAATCAAATGTTACGCAACAATCATTGCAACCATGACTTTTATTTTACTAGCCTTCGGCACAAGAACGTAAAACGGGCTTCATGTTCCTTGACCCTCAATCTCAGGTTCTTTTTACCTTGATTCCTTCTTTTTACGATCGCTTCTTGTCAATCGACGGCTTAGATTTTATTTTTACCTTCACGATCAACTGCCGCCTATTTCTTTGACTTCCCTTCTATATATATATATACACTTTTGTTTCTGTATTTTTATTTTATCCGAGAAATGATTTTCCCCAAGGGAATTGTTTCACTAAAAATATTTTGTGAGTTCAAGCAAGAAAATCAATTTATGAGATTCGTTCGAGTATTCTTTTATACGAAATTCTTGCATTATCATTTAATTTCATGCTCGCGTGGATAGTAAAAGGAATGATTAAATATTAATATTCATTTCCATTGTTTACTGAGAATATTTCCCTCATGAATATTCACTTCATTCTTTAGTCATAAATATTCATAAATAATGAGCAGTTCTACGTAAACATTACCGTACAAAAGAAAAATATTCATAGCGCGATAATATATTCTAGGCATTGATAAATTTCCTTTCATTTTTCCAATTCCCTTAAATTGGACATTTTCATTTTCTTCGGAAAACACACTATCGCCGGCCGTTCTTTTAAGTATGAAATGCATATCATTTTTCTATGAAACGACGCTATTATGACCGCGACACTGAAGAAGCCTCGGGAACGGCTCGCCTGATAAATTCTGTGCACGAAATGGCGTCCAAGCAGCCGGTAATTATGCAACAAGAATCTCCGCGATGCCATTCTGCCGTTCAACCAGTGCAATGGGGACAAAGTGCAGTCACCGACATCGACAAATTCTCCAACTTTGAAATGTATTCACGAAGTTCGATGAATTAATTGCGAACGCCGCTCGCTCAGACTTTATTATTGCGCGATTTCTGCTCTGCCCGTGCCGGAGATTGCACGAGGCGGTCTTCTTGAGACTTAAAACACGACCACCATTAGAAAAACCAATGGTGCATCCTATTCCCACGAAAAAAGTTCCGCCAATCGATATTCCACTGGACCTTTAAATAAATTTGCTTGTCAACTCTCGAATTTCTTCTACTTCCTCAAACAAAGCTTATTTTCCAACGATATCGATCATCTCTTAGGAAATTATCAATAACAATTGCGTCATTCACCTGACTTTTCTTCGCCAAAATTCACTTCGAAATCATTAACTTTTTGTGGACGAGTGTCAACATTCTAACGAGATGAAATTGTATTTGGAAAACCAAGTCGCGAACAAACGATTGAATTAACACTAGGTTTACGGAACGCGTCACATTGACGCATATTGGATTTTAGAAATATTATTTTGTAAATGTTTACGCTGATTTGGTTGATGCGATCACACTGACATGTACCCCAATTACCTACTATCAAATCTCCAGTTTCCACAATCTAAATAATCGAGCATCAATTCTTTTAGGAATAATAGAATGAAGTGTACAATAAATGCCCGTGAACCCAGTGTTAATCAAGCAACAAGAGATCAGCATGTAGTTTCCTTCTTTTCCTGCTAATTAAGCAATTAGTGTATTATTTAGCTTCTGGAGGTTTCGTATATTTCAAAGAATCTTCGTCCGCAAAGGATTAAGATATCAATAATAGTAAAATTAGAAAACTAAAAACTGCCAGTTCAACGAATGCGGTAGTTCTGATGTTCAAAATTCACGTGAACTACGGAGAAATGCAGTGCAGACTAAAAATATAAGATCCGTCCGCAATGGCCAGCGACAAAATCGAGATTCGCCGTGGCGACACGCGAAATGCATCAAAGCTGAACGGTTTAATGCGAAAAAGTGCTCGCGACGGCGTTCCTTCGCGCGCTGCCCGGCAATATCAAAATTCCCGTCAAGCCTCGGAGGAATCTCGGACAATCTCGGGGATCGGGGAACGTAAGAACTTCTCTCCGCTCCACACTCGAACATGTTTTCCCGAACGGTCGCGCGAAACTTATCTCTTTGAATTTTCTTCTTATTCCTCCCGCGACGAACTTCCTGCGGAATCTATTCCACGGTTCCCTTCAATCTTTCAACCCTTTTGTCACCTCCGCCGCCTCCTCCTCGTTTACCGTTTGCGACTGCACTCCATGAATTTCCCATTCACCACCGATACGATCCCCGAGCAACCCGAATTTCCTCGTAGCAGTCGCACTCTTGTAACTCTATCTTGTACACAGTCGTTTGAGGTTTTCGAGAGTGTCTAACGGGAATTATTCGGCTATACAATTAAAAGTCTGATTGGTAGTTGCTGATCCGTAATAGGAACGAGATGAAAAAGGGAACCATTCATAGAGTCTTCCGAGGAGAGAACCATAAAAATCTGTTTTCGAATGAACTATGCATGTTATTGTAGCTTTTTTGACAATGGTCCTGTTTCTGAAAAAGATAAGTTTGGCCCTTGCAGGCCTGGAAACTTTCCACTCTTTATTACACATCTCTTTACTTGCCGTTTCACCGTTAACCTTATTCTTCTCTATCTTTCGAATCTTTTCTCTTCTCGATCTTCTCCTACTTTTCCATCTTTCTTTCTTTCTTTGCAGTATATATTTTCCGACGAGAGTTTAGCGACACTCATTCTTCTGCGCGCGACACCGACGTCAATAAACAGGGTTGAGGAAAGTATTTGTACAATTCATTTTGTTTGCCTTCACCAGTTCCTCCACAGTAATAACAACTTGACTCAAGTTAAGGCTTGAGTTGGTAAGTTGGTTCAGAATAATAGGTGCTGTAGAGAATAACGAAAGAGGTAAAAAGTGCATTTCAGTATAAATGCATGTTTGAGTTCCTGATGCAGCCAGATGCAACGATAGGAAAATATTCGCAGGTCTATGACCTACCAGACTGTAAATGTAACAGACCTACTGTTCCTGTACACACTTCGATTTCCATATCCGCTTGCCCGACGTTAGACACCGGGTCGGATCGCCCGAGTTCCCTGGCTAATCCCACTAATCCTGATGACGACGTTCCGAGTCGTCTACGTAGGATCTTCAAGCTTTCGTAACGAAAGATGGGTTTCTAGGGTCGGAGGAAACTGTCCCTCGCAACGACGTGCGGATTGTCGAGTGACTAGTTCCTGAAGAAGGTCAAGTAATTTTCAGCTGGATGACGCGGATGGAGAATGTTCGATGCACCTGAAATAATTTAACTCAGCGATCTACGTAGTAGAAAAATGAATATGTGTAGAGATTTGAATTCTTTGCCTCGTGTTTGAGGAGGTCGGAGTAATATCAATGTGAAGTTAATGCCAGAGTTTACTTTGAACGGAATAATCATCGTTCACGGGTGAATTTCCACGTGGAGCTTCCGATATTTCGCGAATAGCTGCGGGATTGCATTTGGTAGTATCACTCACGCGTCAAAGCTGAACCGTTGTTCGAGAATAATCAGACTTGCTTTAATTAACCGGTAATTACAGGCAACAGAAATCCCAGTGATAACGCGATTTAACATTCTCCGACATTTATGAATGAAATTGATGACCTGGCGGAACAAATACCTCCGCGACACACGGGAAACGAATGATTAGGTATCAATAATTTGGTTATATAATAATTCAATTTTCCTTTTGCTAAATTAACGAAAAGATGATGAAGGTTCCTGTATTAAGAGATTCGCCGGATTAACCCAGATTCTTCAAAAGATCTACGAAAAGCAAAAGATAATAAAAATTCTAAAAGAATGATAAAAATTCGCTGCTTTTTGGTTCAGTCTCGAATCGATCGAATCTCGAGCATTCCTATCGTAGTATCGAAACTCTCCTTTCGAGATTCCGGAGCAACAGACCGAGTATGCGGAGCTGAACCGAGCCGAAGTCATTCAATCAGCCACTAACGATTACACGATCAAGATGCGACGTCATTCCCAGTGGCCGAATGATCCGGTCTGTTCTCCGAGGAGCCAACGAGATTATAACGAGCGACAATCAACGGCTCAGTTCATCCGTTGCACATTCACGCGAATCGAATGGAAGGACCGATTTTGTTGTTAAGAGGATTTACCGGATTTTTCGAGCTTGAAAATTACACTCCATTGTTCGCGCTTTATAATCAGCGATCGCGCATTTCGTTTTATTAGCCCAACGGAAACGCGATATCGTGTCGCGATGGAAATACATTTTCCACCTCTTTCGCAGAATTATGAACGCCACACCTCCGTACTTTCTGCTGTTTAAATATGACCTTTGAAATTACCTAATTTACGATATTTAATTGAGCAACGAGAAAGTTAGTTCAATAATAGATATCTTAATTCACAATAATAATTCGTTAACATGCACTGACAATTCATTAATAATTTCCCCATTTGTTTGGTATCGGTCCAAAGCACTTTATAATTAACGCCAATCACACTGCATCGGTTCTTATCAGAATTGGAAACTGTAGTTAATCGTAATTAAGTATTCCTTTTAATATCTGTACCCGATTACCATTCATTTAATTCCTTTTTTTATGCGCGCACACGATGTACATACGAATTTTTGTTCAAAGCCGAAATACAGATAAATATTTAGCATCGAATGGCTCTAGTTGCCACCGTGAATCCAGAAAGTCTATCGAATGGAAATTCACCAGGAAAATCCCAGTCGCTCCGTGATCGTTTTAATCGGACGCGAAAATCCCAGTGCATTTCGAGGAGCGCGGTGCCGATTAACGATCACAAACTCCCGCGAGTTGTCGTAACATTATCGACTCTAACTTCTCTCTGACGCGCTCGCAAACACGGCGGTTTGCCCCATTCAAACTTCATCGACTGATATTGTTGCGATAAAAAATATACTTTCCCTCCGTGAAAATCGATCGGAACCGTTCGCTTGGATATTATCCGTTGGTTATCATATTACGGGTAAGTTTAAGATCAACCCCTTCAAACTTCATCCCTACGATCTACATTTTGTCTTGGCTTCTCGCGCACTTCCCCTTCTTCCAAGTTACACTTCATTAACCCTTTGCGGACGAAGATTCTTCGAAACAAGAAAACCTTCAATATATGAAGCTAAATTATATATTAATTTCTTAATTATAGAACAAAAGACAACTCGTGTAGATCTCTCGCTGTTCGACTAATTAGATCATTTTTCCACGACTCAGTCTTCCAAACCTGAACATTTCTCATCGAAATGACATCCGTCCGCAAGGGGTTAATTTTTCTCTGAACTATTATTAACGTAACACTCCTCTTTTATTCCTTTAACCCTTTGAACTCTGTAGGCTCCAATATTGCACCAGTTATATTAAATATTTTAATGAATCAAAGAAACTACCCTAAAATTATTATATTTTGCACACATCCGAAGTTTGTACGAGATATATGGTTTCTATTCATTTATATTTTATTCAATTATCTAGTCCTGTGTTTTTCTAACAATAAAACATATTTAAAATACCATAAATATCACGCATGCACCCTTCGATCGCGCGCTTTTGGGGCTGCATTACATTCTATAAAAATTCAAGTGGCTCCACGGCGAAGAAAAACTGCGTCGCCTCGAGGACCAAGTTCCAAGAGGAACAGCTTTTACCTGGTAAAAGCTAACTTGTTCCTCCTTTTTCTCCTCTTAAATGGAGTTTAATCTTTCAGGATGAAAGGGCCGCGAGAACCTGTTGGTCGGAAGGACCTGTTTCATTTATTAAACGGTCCCCGGTAAGCTGCGAGTTACAGCCGCGACGGTATTATTTTTCGTTCAAGCCCCGCGAGCCGCGAAAGTTCGCGTGCTCGGCGAAGTTCATCGGGAAAGTTTCCAACGCGCCAATTAACACTCGACCGACAAAGGGGTGGAAATCTTTCCTTCCAGTTACGGGGAAGAGCTTCCGAGAGATTTACAACCCCTCGGTTCCCGCGGCCGAGCGGGAATCGATTGTACGTACGTACACACCGAGAGATCGACATTCATCCGGTGATACTCATTCCCGTCACGTCCCGCAATTGACTGGTCGAAACGGAACCAACTTTTTCTATGGGGCTGCCCCTAATCAAACAACGTGATATTATTTTCCAAAATAACCGCTGGCCCCTCGCGGAACCTCCCTCGCCGATGCTCAATAATTAAATTCTTCCTGGCAACAAATGAAATACCTTAGAAACCGATATCCCTCATCGGATTTGGTGGACAGGATATATCGGTGTACACCGAGTGCTTGCGAAATAGGGCATGTAACTGCCAAGGATTCCACTGCATGCGAAAAAATTGACAGAAAAGGTGGAACGTATTTTTGTAGGTTGTTCTTTTGATATGGCGTTCGTGGATTTGGAAGTGTGGCGCGTTGAGTAGAATTGGATGTGTCTGACCATGGCTAACTGTTGCTACTTATAGCTGACGCTGATCGGTTCGTTTTGTGAAGTTTCTGGAAGTTCTTTGGGACAGGATTTTGTTTGATATTCTTGATTCATTATTTCGTGTGTTTTCTTAGTGTAATAACGTGGAGAAATTTCTAGAAATATATATGTTTACATAAATGTATTTTTTCATTTTTGGAAACTTCTATTGTATACCTTTTGCAGGACCCTTGTGCATGAATGCAATAGCTTACATGTCTTTTCTATCGAATGGAATAGAGATTTATGTAATATTCGGGATTCGAAGTAAAAAATTCGAGATTACAGGAAATTTGCGAAACGATCGTTAGCTCATCGCTAAAAACAACAAATGGATGGGCGGTCAGTGTAGCCGAGCGAAGTACGCAAGGAAAATTCGTCGAGGCTCGAGCGAACTGTTTAAACAGACATATTTCAAGTGCTGTTAATCCGGCCGGTATGGGCCCGTAGATATTAAAAGGCAATATTTACCTTCGTCGCCGTTGGTAATTTATTACCTCGTAAATAACGCGCCGAAAGATTGCGGGAAGCGGTTGTTGTTCAATTTACTAGCCGCCAGCTTGGACTAATTAATAATTATCGGTTATCCATCCGCGTTCGTGTAGCCGGCGTCAGAGATATTCCCTTTATTATTTCGGGAATCTGAAAATCTTCCGTTATCTCTGTTATTGTCAACTAATATTATTTTCGTGGATTAAATCCCGCGCGTATAACAATTACAATTAGCCGAAAATTACATGCTCACTGTCCTCCGCGCGGTTCGGTTAATATCTCGTTACAAAGTGATTTACATTTTCAGAGCTAGATCATCCCCATGTAATATTTCTAATATAAAGAGTTTGTTACAATTATTACAAATATATGTAGAGAATATTATTTTAGATTAAACTGTCTTTTCAAACAACCAAACATATTGGATTTGAAGCAGCACTTTAAAAAGAGCCCGAATTCCTCTACAAGGAAAATTACTTTAAAATGAAATTCGTGGAATTCAACAACTTTTCGTACATACTCATTGTCGACTGCGACCACAATAAAACATAAAAGGAAATAAATTTAATTACTTTGTACAGGTAGTGCTGTTGCTTTGAAACTTCATAATACGATGTCAAAAGGAGTAAATTCAATTATACCTCATAAGGACAGCAGAATGTTCGCTCCGAAACTTTATAATAAAATATTGAATGAAATGAAATTAATGTTTCGAAGCGAAAAGTGTATCGCCCAAGAGAGATAGAGAGCGAGAGAGGAAGAGAGAGGAGGAGAATGTCGAGGGAGTCAAAGCACAGAATAGAACTGCGTACTTCGCAAAATTAATATAACACGGTCATACGCATTTCGTCTGAATTCATAAATTTAAAAAATTCCCTCATATTTCATGCAAACATAAATCCACTAAATAAAACAGATTTTTATAACGGTGCTGCAATAATTATTCTGCAGAAATTTTCAAAAAATTAAATCTCTATTAATTTTTCCAAATGAAACCGATCATTCTGAAAGTTCCTCGCGTTTTCATTTTGTTGACTGAAATATCAAGCTTTATTGACAGAACGATCATTCGACGGTTTTGTCATTTACACTGAAACAAGTTTCATCCGTAAGCAATCCGGTTTTATGAATATTTAATGTCCTTGCCACGCATTACTAGTTAACCAGCTATCAGAGACGCGTTGCCCGCTGAGCTGGTTTCAGATGTTCCCGCGTCGATATCATTGTTACGTGTCATATTATGTAGGTGGAGGATTATTTAGATTCAAGCGGGTAGGAATATCTCGCGCGGTATCGTTCTCCATCGCTATCGTTGCCGGCTTCGCTTGAAAAGCTCTGGAAAAATTCGATACTCGATACGTCTTCGACGTGCCAAGATTGTGTATAAATATCCCACGGAACGAACAGGAAAAACATACCCCAATTTTGGTATTCATGTTTAGTAAATAATGATCTCTGCATAATAAAAATGAATTTTACATTGTATAATAGTCACAGATTCCTGAATTCTCTTTCCTATATTGTAAAGTTGATTAAACACTCGACCTTTCAAGCAAAAACTTCGTCGTTCCTTAAATTTTGAATTTCTTTTTCCTCCGTTTCTCTTACTGCTTTTATTTTTTATATTAAAATAAGTACTCATGCTTAGTAAATAATGATTGCATAAAGTACTCATGAGATTAATACACAGACAACCCCTAATTTTAATGAGTGCTTCTCGATCGTTACTCCAGATATTTAAATAAATAACAGAGCAAAAATATTAGTCGAATTTTTAGATCGATTATTAGGGGTGGGTAAGTATCTGTAATTCGAGGGTGATTTTTATTTTCAACCCTTTTAGTGACTTTGATCGAAAGGAATCAACGGTAACACCCTTTCAGACTGGGCTTTGCGTGATCAATATGCATCTTGCCAACAGTTTTATCCACTGGTTTATCCTTTCATCCCCTTTCTCACCATTTTGTTTACGATGTTACTGTTCGTTTGTTTGTATTTAAAACGGACGAGGCATTTCGCTCGAAAGATGTCTGTAAATCGTTGCAACGGGATGAAAGGTTCAATGAAATGCAGTTTTTATGGAGAGTTTAATCGAATTATAATTTTGACGAGGCGATGCGGAAAAATCTGGAATTCAATGAGAATTATTTCCAATCCAGACGGGTTCGTTATTGTTATAAATGTATAAAATTATCCAAATAGTCGCTTCCATTTTTCCGTGTTAAGCTTGCTTTAGTTCGGAACATTTGTCAGCGACATTAATCTGTCACATATCCTCACTGTCTCGAAAAGTGTTTCTTTTATCTCGTGGGACCCGTCAGCTCCCTCTTAGTGGATGTAACGCCACGTGTTCACTCAAGTACAAGCTTTCCACAAAGTAACACCCTTAGAAATCTGCTTTCAGGCGGTCACATACGTGAGAATTGTTCTGGAAAATCACCAGCTCGTGGACAGACATCTTAAAGTAATGCGTTCCGAATCGTCTACCGAATAAAAAATAATATTCGACTTGAGGTATAATAATATAGACGACATAAATTCAACTGCAACAATAATATCCGACGAGAATCAATACTCAGATATTTATTTCGGAAAATAATATTCAATCCGGAGGTGGACGTTTATTATTAATATTATTGCACAAATCATTTAGCAAATTAAACGTTATTCTATCAATTATATTATACATTAAATATCATTTCACTAATAATATTATTAATATTCATCGTATTAATAACATAGTATTGTTAATACCAATATTATAGTAATAGTAATTAAATAAATAATATTTCTATTAGCAATGCAATGCTTACTGCAATGATTTCTTTTCACTATAAATTTCACTTTGAAAACAAGACCTTGGAGACCCATTTTCATACTCGACTATTAAATTAACACTAAAACTACCGAGCATTTAATACGATTAATATGTAATCAATATAAAAATTGTAATGATAGATTATTTTCAATTTTTTCAAACCTTCAATATAATATTCAAGTGAAGCTATTTGTTTTCAAGATCATTTCGAATATTCAATGCTTCGAAGATATCAATAATTGCAAAACAGAAAAACTGAACAATAAATTATCTTCAGTTTTTTCAAACCTTCAATATAATATTCAAGCGAGGCTATTTGTTTTCAAGATCATTTCGAACATTCAATGCTTTTAAGATATCAATAATTGCGTAACAAAAATATCGAAACCAGTCATTTTGACTGGAACGGTAGTTCTAGCGTTAACAACTGGGTGACGTATCGCGCACAATGCCGCGAAATTAGAAATCTCGCGCACCTCTTCGCGAACTTTCCTCGTATTAACACTATTATTTAGAAGTATATTCCGAGGCTTCGTCACGAGCGGGTAATCCAGCCCGACAATTTTCGTAATTCTCCACTTAAGTGGCGGCCGGATTTAAGCACGTGGCGAATGGACCCGCGAAAATTAGGTTTCTGCCCGGCTAACGTGTAAACCTCAAAAGTTGCTTACGCGTTTCCATTACGTGTGGCCTCGGCAAAGTTGTCCATGTTCTCCAGAACGTATTAACCGAAGCTGTCCGCCGAAAATTCACGAACATAAATGTTTTATCGGAAAATGATAAACACCGAAACAGAAAATCCGCTTGAAATTTTCAATTCAATCATGACTGGACTGCGCATCTTTATACATTTATGTGAAATTTTTAATACAATCACGACTGGACTGTGTATCTTTATACATTTATGTGAACTTTTTAATTCAATCATGACTGGACGCAGCTTTATGCATTTATGTGAAATTTTGTAATGCATTCTAGAGGATGCGTATGATATAAAAGAAATATATTTATTTAAACAGTGGAACATTCTTTTCTCGTAATTTTTTTATTCTAATTATATCCTTATAAATCTCGACAATTGATAACGTTCGAAAATGAAATATGTACGACGAGATAAATAATTTGTTATCGAAATTACAGACACGGGATCAACCGTTTTCCATCGTTCGACTTTTTCATTATTTTTATATTCTCTTGATTCAGTAATCACAGGTACATCCGCATGCCTTGATATAAATCATCAACTGACCGCGTTCCATTTTACTTGGTCTGTAATTTTTCCGCGTATTTCGGATTTTCCGCGTTCACAGCGCAATTGTTTATAATTCAGTACAGTGAAACGTCCAATGAAACGCGGCGAGCGTTCTGTATCTCGTTTCATGCATCATAACACGTTTAATAGGGCAAATAAAATCCTTTTACGTTCCTGTCTTTGTAAATTAGCTCGCGAATACCCGTGTTCGCAGAAATATGCGTTTCTCATTCGCGGAATCACGGAAACGTCAAGTTCAAACATGCAACAAACAATTTCGGAAAATTTCGCGCTTTCTTCGTTCTAGTGGAAATTTTGCCAATTAACTGTGCGAATTAGTGGACGATCATCTGAACATGACTGCTGTATTTTACGTTGCAACGTTTTGAGACCAACAGTTCGCTCGCGTTTCATGTTACGACTGCAGTTTCGAGCATCGTTGTTTAGTATTTATTGTTTTGCAGAACTCTGTTTACTCCGGAGGACGTCGAATAGGAAGAATGTTTTCAGTGACAATTCCCTCGACGTTGTCGGGGAAGCTTTTATTAACTATATTATTATTTCCGACCGGAAGTGGCTCGACAGGTTTCTGAGGGCACGATGTTGTTCTAGAAAGTACTCGATGCTCGTCACGTACGATAACGTAAGGGAGGTCGGACCTAATATGTGTTTAGACTACTGGTACACTTCGGAACGGAGTTCTTTTCGTTCACAGCTTTCTGGTAAGCACCTCTCACTCGTAAATAACACGGGGAAAATAATTGTAACATTGTTCTTCTTATCAGCTCGTTAACGATTAATTTGTTATTCATATAATTTAGGATTTTCAATGTACCGTGTAGGAGAGGTGTAATAAACAATACTCTCTGGGTTTTGACACTAGAACTACCGAACATTTAATACGATTAATATGCAATTCTTATGAAAATTGTAACAATAGATTATTTTCAGTTTCTTCAGACATTCTTGAGAATTATCGTTAAATTGGTTTCAAACAATACCACCTATATCTCGTCAGAAAATGTTGAATATTTCCATGGAGAAACTTTCGAGTGCAAAGGGTTAAATTAACACTAGAACTACCGAACATTTAATACGATTAATATGCAATTCCTATAAAAATTGTAAGAATAAATTATTTTCAGTTTCTTGAGACATTCATTATAGTACTCAAATGAAACTATTTATTTTCACAATCATTTGGAAAATTCAATGCTTCGAAGATATCAATAATTGCTAAAGATGAGATGTGAGAATGAAATACCATTGTTTTTCTTATTCTGTGAATAGATTCCTCGATAAGTTAATTGAAAAAAATGTCATCTGTATCTCATAAAAATAAATTGAATATTTCTAGTGACAAATTTTTGGAAAAGGGTTAACATTCGATCCCGAAACACTGTTCATTCGTAACTCGATCTCTCAAGTTCTGTCATTCTTCTTAGTCAACTGATCCCTATCGCTCGGTCATAAACACTTTTCATTTGCACCCTAATCTCTCGCATGCCGTACACTCCTCTCGCTTGGTAATAATCATTCTTCATTCACACCTTAATCTCTCGCATACTCTACATACATAATTATGGAAATTATTACGAAACGATAAACGAAAGGTCTAATTTCCTTAACGTCGTCTTTCTATCCAGCCAAGAAAAGGAAAATTTGAATATACGAATATTAAGATGAATTCCTTGTTTCAATAATGACTTTGCCTCCAAGAAAATGATACGAGCCACGCATTACACAAATTGAAAGGTAGAAAATAAAACGTCAAGGTTCAGAAGCGCGTAACATTAG
Source organism: Nomia melanderi (assembly GCF_051020985.1). Taxonomy (NCBI): domain Eukaryota; kingdom Metazoa; phylum Arthropoda; class Insecta; order Hymenoptera; family Halictidae; genus Nomia; species Nomia melanderi. Next base: position 836,261 of record NC_135012.1, read on the forward strand.
ACATACGCCGAAAGGTCTCGCGAAGTCGAGACTTACTGCATCATTTAACTATTTGCTCCGCCATTTCTCTCAACCCGCCTGCAAAAGCAGACCTCGCCCCAATTGCGAGAGACGCGTCCCGCATCTTTTTCCTCGAGAACGAGCTCGCGATTCAATTGTATTTTCCGATCCGAAACGTCGGGGATCTATCTGAAATTCTACAAAAAAAAAAAACGGAAAAAAACAAGAAGAGGGACAATTCCGCTAGGGAAACGGGTCAGAGGAGACGTTTATCCAAGGTGAAACTGCTTGTAGGAAGGTAAATCCCTGGCTGTCCAGTGTCATTGTCGATGATACGTTAACTGAAAAGGAGAAGAAGAATCTGACCAAAGGGCAAAGAGGAGACGAGCCGAAGAGAGGGAGAGAAACCGAGAAATGCGAGAAGAGGGGTGGAATCAGAAAGAGAAAAAATACAGAATTGAATTAACTTAAACCAATCTGAAATAATCACGTATAATATCTGACTAACAGAAAATGTAATTGTGTAAAATGATGTCGGCATTTCGGTGAGATGAAATCTTCAGACTTGGAAGACTAAGTGGAAAAATGATTTAATTAGTCAAACAGTAAGGGATCAGCGCGTAGTTTCCTTTCTTTCTATTAATTAAGCAATTGATATATAATTTAGCTTCGTATGTCGAAGGTTTTGTATGTTTCGAAGAATCAATTATCTATTCCTATGTTTCTTTTTTTAAATAAAACATTTGAATTCCATTAATACCTCATAATTGTAGAATTAGAATTCATTGCGTTAAAATCTAAGCGAGCTTCGCAATTATTGCCAATAACATTTTACGACGTACAATAGACAAGAGGTCGAAGAGGGTTGGAAACAAGAAAGAAGGAGAAGTGAAAAAGAGAGTGAAAGAGAGTGAAAGAGAGAAAATCCGAGATACGCGGCCGATGTATGCGGGCCACCAGTTTCGCACAAGAGATGAAGAAACGCGGATTGTAAAAAAAGAGAAAGAAAAAAAAACACGGCGAGCGAGCGAGCGAAACGCTTAAGAGTTGAGCGGCGCAGTGAAAGGTTATGGTCGCCGGCTGGTATAATACCCGCACCCTCTGCCCGGTATCATTCGTCGGAACGAGATATCCACCTGCTTCATATCTCGCGTTTCTCGGCGAGGAGAGGCTCCCGCTAGCTGGCTGGCTAGCTGGCTGGCTCGCTGGCTAACGTGCCGCCGTCGATTCACCAAGATTGTACAGACGGTCGCGCGGAATTTTTGTGGTTTCATTAGACGAGTAATCCCAGCAATCGTCCGCGGGATTTACACGCGAGGACGCGCGCCGTTTTAATGATAAGCACCGGCGATTTTTTGACGAAGTCGTCGCCGGCTCATTCGCTTCTAATTGCGAAAATATTAACCTTATTCCTGTGCTCTCTTTTCTGTCGCGTCGAGTTCCTTCTTCGAGGTTCTTTTCAGAGTTGGGGATTGTTTCAGTTGTTTATGGGAGACGATGATCGTTGTTTCGTTTTAGTTGTTTATGAGAGATGATGATCGTTAGTTCGTTTCATTCTATTATGGGAGATGATGATCGTTATTTCGTTTCAGTTGTTTATGGAAGATGATGATTGTTATTTCGTTTCAGTTGTTTATGGGAGACGATTATCGTTATTTCGTATCATTTGTTTATGGGAGACGATGATCGTTATTTCGCATCATTTGTTACATTGTCGAGTAGTGATTTAATACGTGCTCTCGAATTTAATGCTCATCGCTATGAGTATTATATACACGTGATCCCCTAACCAATTAATTAAATGGAAGGATTTATTAATGTTTCGTGAACGACAGAGTACACGTTCTAATTTCAAGTGGTACTCATGAAATATGTATGAAACACGCTATAATACTGAGAGAATCGAAATAAAATATTCAACTGGCAACTTTACTGCACCCAGAGCCGCGATTGTACGATTCGAGACGAGGTACGACAACGAGTTCTGAACTTGGAAACCACGATTTTTGACAGTGAAGGGCAAAACGGTGTAGTTTGAAACAGAAATGTCTGACTACAGCTCCCAGAGCCCCACCCCCCTCCCGGTGTCCTTAATTCACGAAGAGGATAATTTCTCGGTACAAGTTTCAACTACAGGTCAAAGGAGCATAATTTATGTCAGAGCCGTCTGGCACGTTCGAAATATTCTATGGCTCTCTAACGTGCCATTAGTCACGGCACGGAACGGACACGAGCTGGCCTTGAAATTTGCTTTATATGCTGCTTCCTCTGTGCCAAAAGATCACACGACGGATAAAGTGTGGAGCGTTAACAGGACGACGCGAGGACCGATTTACCTGGACTGAGCTTCGAGTATCGTGAATCTGCATCGAATTCCCATGGTTTAACACTAGAACTACCGAGAATTTAATACGATTGATATGTAACCTCTATAAAAATTGTAAAAATAGATTATTTTCAGTTTCTTCGGATATTCATCATAGTACTCAAGTGAAACTCTTTACTTCCAAAATCATTTCAAATATTCAATGCTTTTAGGGTATTAAAAACTGCGAAACAAACAAATCGAAACCAGTCATTTTGACTGGTACGTAGTTCTAGTGTTAAACATTCCTCGACAGTTAAATAACTTCTTCTCTGTTTAATTTGCAGAAATCATTTCTAAATGTACGCTTTTCGTTGAATGCTTGCAAAATTGAATACTTGCTTACTGGATATTACGTAATGAGACTGCAATATTGATTCAGGCTGTAATGCTATGTATAAAGGAAATACGGATCATTGTATAAAATCTGAACATTTCAGTGACCATGATTATCGTATTCATCAAGCAGACATTGCATATATTTTTTATCGACACGATACAAAGGTGCGAATATAGATTCTTAAATGAAAACGTTTTGTACGGAACAACGTTTGATATCATCGACTGACACGAACAATTTGAACATTAGGAGTTTAATTAATTTCTCCGATGAAAGAATATCCGGCAGTGCACAGGCCGGTTGTTAATATATTTCAGTAACTTTTATGCGCTAATAAAACTTTACTATGAATATTCACGGGGGTCTCTCCTATTTTACTGAAAGTTCTTTATTACGAGGAGTTGCGGCAGATATTAAACTCCACCTTTGATACATAAGGCTTTACGGCCGTTCCTTTTACAGCTTGCAATTACCGGTGCATACGAAATGACGCATCCCTTCGGGTTCCACGGATGCCATTCTTGCACTTTTCTCGCCTTCGCGAAACTACGTCGTCCAGGCGTGAGCGGCTTCCGGTATTATTTCTTGCTAAATATTTCATACCTCCGTTGCCTGGATTCGCCGACGTTTCCGTCGTTTAACCTATAATAAATTTGTCAACACGTTGCACTAACACTAGAACTACCGAGCATTTGACACGATTGAAATGTAATCGCTATGAATATTTAATAGATTATTTTCGGTTTCCTCGGACATTCATTATAGTATTCAAGTGAAACTATTTATTTTCAAAATCATTTCGAAGATATCAATAATTGCGAAACAGAGTGTCGGGATGTAAGGTGTTATTGAATACTCGCGACAAATATGTTTGCAAGTTATTTATTTATGTAGACGAGTGTTCGGAGGCAGAACGGGTAATCTGCTTTCTCGCGTCTTTCCGCTTTATTTATTTGCGTCTTCGGAAAGGCGTTACCCCTTGGAAACTTCGAGGGTGAAGCTAATTCCCTTCTCCAACGTCGCCTCGATTTTTGGCAGGGAAGAAATTGTGGATTTCTAATTCGGAATCTTTTTCCCGAGCCGCGCTGACCGTGCAGCCGAAGAAGCCTTAACGGGACATGGCTGGCAGCGTTTCTGGTAGGGTAGCTTATTTAACTACGCAAGTATAAAAAGTGTAAAACATTTTCGCCAACTTACAGACTTTAGGGTAGGCTTAATTGCCTACACCTAAACATCTGTAAGTGGTCAATGCTATTTCCTACCAACGCTGCGAGCCACGTACCGCTACACAGAGAAACTGAAACCAGTCATTTTGACTGGTACGGTAGTTCTAGTGTTAATTCTCTTCGTACAGCACATTTTTCAACCCCATATCACGAGTAACAAGTTTCGATCGAATAAAAGTTTCGATTGTACTTCATTTGAATGAAAGAAACAACGATACACTACGATACTCTCTCGCTCACGTACAATTATCATTTAAAAGCCACCAGTACCAACAGCTATACAGATACCAAGAAACTTTCAAAATCCTGCCGCTACACTGTTCAAAATTCAAAGAAACAACCCTCGCTAACACAAATTACAGTATAATTACGAAGCTACAAACTACATTCCCCTAACATGCTCCCAAAACTCGATAACAGTCTCCAACACCCCAAAATCATCACCGAAGCTCTACTAAAACCTCTACCTCCCTTAGAACCGATAGCCATTGTAGCGCAACTAGAACCAGCCCAAAGGAGCCAGCCTGAAATGATCGTGGTAAATCGTGAAATTCCGCGTGAACGGTCCACTTTTATCGCCGTCCGAAAAATACAGATCCCCAAACTGCGCAGAAGGACCGTTGTAACGGTGTTCCCGTGTAAGGTGCAAGGGGGTGGCCATCGTAAATAGAAAAGTGCGAGTGTACGCGTATAAACCGTCTCTCGGGGACAGAGTGGTGGTTGTCGGTTCTCCCATTCGTTCCAGAAGGCTCGCTTGTTGCTTTCCAGCCGCGCGCCCCTTCCCGCTGATCCACCCTTTCACTTGTCCCGCTTTGTTGTTTAGGGAGGACAGAGTTCATCGATCTTGCGACGAAACAGAAAAGAGTCCTGCCACGGCAGGCGGCATTCCTTTCTTCCACGAAAAAACGCTTCCGGGTATTTTCACCCCCTTCTCCACTGTTTCCGCCCTCGGGTTTCCTCTTCTCCCTAGCTCTGTCCCTTTCCCCCCTTTTTCCTGTTTCTACCCTTGTCTCTTCCTCTTTTCTCTATTTTCGATCTTCACTTCTTCCTTCTATATTTCTTTCCGTCTCTTTCTCTCTTTAAGTATTCTCTTCCCTCTTTTCATTCAACCCCCTCTCTCTGCTCTCCGTTTTTTGTCACTCTCTTTCTCACTTTCTCTATAACTCTATATACCTATAACCTTCCTCTCCAAGCATCTGTACAACTTTTTCTAGCTCTCTCCTCAGACTCTTCTACCTTTCATCTCTGACACTCTTTCCCTTTCCTCCCCAAGCATCTATGCAACTGTCTCTAGCTCTCTTCTCCTCAGCCTCTTCTCCCCTTCATCTCTAACACTCTTTCCCTTTCCTCTACCAGTGACTCTCCGTCTCTCTCCCTCTCCAAATTTTTCTGCAACTCCTCGTCCTCTTTTCCTCTGTTCACCCCTTCACCGCTAACACTCTTTCTCTTTACCTTATTTACCAGTGACTCTCCGTCTTTCCCTCTCCAAATTTTTCTGCAACTCGTCCTCTTTTCCTCTGTTTACCTCTAACTCTCTCCCTCCCGTTGGTTCTCTAAGTTCCCTCGCGTTGTTACTGCCCAACCCCTTTCCGTCTCTCATTGCATTCCGCCAGCCCTTTTGCCGGAGCCTTTTCCGAGATCCCTCGCCACCCCTATTCTCTTATTTCGCTAGTTGGCGAGAGGGAGTTGCTCGATCAATTCGAGGCAATCGCGATCGATGCCCGGTGTCGCCGATACAATGGCTCCTCGAGCGGATCGCGCTATCCGCCACGGTTTTACGGGCCGGCGTGCCCGTAATGATTTAACCATTCGATAGCGCGACGGTTTTTACGACGTGCCGCGTCATTACGCGGTGATCAGCTTGATACAGCGCGCCGCGCGGCCGACGGCGCGTACAGGGCGATTTTTCTCCTCTTCTTTACTGTTTCCCGCAGGGCGCGGCGTTAGCGAGATGATTGCTGTGGGTGTAACGCACCGAACAGTGACTTTTTGAAATATGGTCGAGGATTTTTTAATGGCGCCGCGGCGCTCGCTTTTAATCCAATCTTATCTTCAGCTTCTGGATTGAGGGTGGCTTGATGCGAGAGTTGATTGATGTTATTTATGGGTTTCTCGTACTGTGGAATATGAGCTCGTAACGTCGACGAGTGTCAGCGATTCTTAACGTTTGCGTACGAATGATTTAATCGCTCGAACAGCAAAAGATCAGTGTACAGTTAAAAATAATGGCCTTCCCTTATCTTCAATTCTTCGGATACAGTGAATCGTCAGAATGATTTCTCAGTTCGAATCTCCCCAAACTGCTTCCGGAAATCGGAATCAGCGAACATCTGTTGTTCAACCCTCACCCAACGATCACAGAGCCATTTTGAGCAGGCTGTAGCTGTTTGCCAGGTGCTCTTAAAAGTGCGCATCAAATTTTATGCTCGGTTATGTGAACGGACGTCACGTCCTAACTCAAGCCGATACGTTCTCCAGGAATCGATACAAAAATTCCCATTCGTCCATCTTTATTTCCTATCACACTACCCTTTGACTAAATTTTCTTCAACTAGATTTTCTACATATTTCGGTGAAACGTGACACACGTGTTCGTCGAAAATTTCAATGATATAAACAAACATCGAGCACGCGTATCGATTCCCGTGTGAAAAATGCAGATCGGTATCGAGGCACAGCGAATAAAGAACCCGGTGGCCCAGATAACACGAAATATCTACACTTACGTGCGCCTTGGCCCACGGCCGCCATTGTAGCCGACGTTCGCGGACGTTCGCGGATGATTGTTCCCTCGAAAATGTCAATAGAATCGGAACTGTTTTATCAGCGACTGGATCTACGCCGGGTGTACACGTGTAAATCGTCCGTGTACCTGTGCACGTGTGTGCACGCGCGCGTGCATGTGGCCTGTGTCGCCTCGAACGCGAACAACTCCCCCGTAAAATGTGAGATAAAGGTATTACGTTTGCTGAATCGTGCTCCAAGTGATTCACCATCGGACTGGTTCGATTGCTCTTCCCCCCACCCCGACGTTTTCCCCACTTTTTCATTCCTTTCCGTTCTCGTTCTTCGTTAAACGAGATTACCGGCCCCGATTGCCGCGGACTGACCGTATATTTCGTTATTTTTTCAATTTCTGAGCCGAAATTCCGCAAACGAAATGAACGCGGAACGCTCGACGCCTTTATCCGTCAATGACGGCGAACGAGAATTAACGAATTGAGTGTCGAGTCAAGTCCGGAGAACGGTAATTGCACCCGATCATTAATTTGATTATATTATTTTCCATTTTTTTTCGAAGGATTTGTAGCCGTAAAGGTTACAAGGTTAATTGATACTCTTTCGTTTTGTGCAAATTGGTTTTTCGGTTCAACGAAAGAATGGTTTTATGGGATAACGAATTTATCAGATTAAAAATTCAATTGTATTTGCTTGTTGTATTTACGGGATATACGTGACAGGAATTGTCGCATTATTGTCGGGAAACGGAGATGAAAGTGAAAAGTGTTTTGTAATTACTAGAGTGCGGAGTTATTTGGAAAATTCAACGGTTACAGTATGGCTTGGTTGAAATGTAGGTCGAACCTGAGATACAGGAATGAAGTACACGTTTGAGAAAAGTTTGAAGATACTTAGTATAGCTGAACATAAAATAATACGTGTCGCTTGCCACAAAAACACCTTTATAATACCCTCGACCGTAAAGCTGGAAATTCTAATTGGCTTTCAAGCGGAGCCCAGAACTTTCCGCGTGAATATCCGAAAGTAGCGAGAAAGTAAGTGAAACTCACGGTGGAGGCGTTATTCAAAAAGGAGGTCGTCGCTTATCGATAAGGCCGAGTTTGCGTAATACAAATCCGCATTAGTATTCCCTTAGCAGTATATTGTTGATCGTACATTTCAGATCGACTCACACGGTTTACCGCAGTGCTTGAAAATTCTCACGGCGCTGGCCTTATAATGGATGAAGCGACGTCCTCCACTCAGGGTTGCGGCTTTGGGACACACAGGCTTCGGCTGAATATCGACAGGATCGGAGAGATATCCCCATTCTCTCAATCGGTTCATTAGTCCAAGATATTCACCGATCGACGCCGTCCGCGACGTTCTATAGACCCGGTAAATCTTTCGAATATTAAACCTTTACACTCGAGAGGTGCCTCTCACTCACCAATTGATTTCATACGGTAAAACTACAAAATTTGATACTTAATAGTAAACTTCGTATAATGCATCAATTTGAGAAATATTCAAACAACATAGCTTTGTCCTTCAATTTAAGTGTGATTTCTCGTCAAGTTAGTTTCATAAAATATCGTTTCTATCTCATCAGAAGACGTTAAAATATTTCTAATGAAAAACTTCCGAGCAAACGGTTAACACATTGCATACTGGTAACGAGAAATCTCGTTTTTATATAAAAATACTTAGCTACGCAACTTCGCTAATTATAATAGCACTGAAAGAAATGTTCAATTTGATTCGAATTGATTATCTATTTAAAATATATTAGATAACAATATTATACCTGAGTCTTCGTGTATATAGTGATATAAGTTGGTCTCACTGAAAATCGCCAGCCGCACAATTGAATTTTCTGAAAATTGCAGGGTACGCAATGTGTTAAGACACACTTCTTCAGCAAACAATCATCATCTACGTACAACCCCGAGACTTCTCGAAAGAATGTACTTTTCGTTGTGTAACCTTAAAATTTTCATATTTGAAATACTATATTAAAAAGAATGGTTTAACTCGAAAAGAATGACTAAATAATACTACTACAAACAAATATCGAGAGACCAGGTTTCCGTTCCGATTTTCGAGATATTTGACAATAATCAAAAGAAAGTTCTATGTGAAATACTCGGAAGAACCATCAAAGCGATTTATCGTGTCCGTTGAAAATTCGGAATGTTTCTGGTATCAGAGAAATGAAGTACGTCTGTCATCGACACTAAATTTTCTGTCGCGAGCACAAGAGCGTACCGCATAAAATATCGAGGACGCCGGATTGTATTCTTCTACGCGCTGCCGTTAAAACATCAATATTTATGAGGTTAGTGGTGATCGTAAACCACGAAGTCCTTTTAATTTTACACCCCTCGTGAACCTTCTTTTTTAATCTCCTCACGATTCAAATGGCCGCCGTTAATCGTCAGATGAATGAATCACTAAAGATCCTCCCACCATTTCGTGTTCTATTGATGACAACGAGTCTGAAGTACGCGTGAATAGAATTTCGTGGACAGAACATCAGCAATATAGGTTTAGGGAAATGAACAAGAAAAATTCGATCGAAGATCGAAATTTGATTCATTTGACTCATGGAATCGATTTCATCGATGTTGAAGAGCTTAAGGAATTTCTCGAATAATTATTTTCATATGAACCAATTCTATTTTAACCCTTTGCGGACGAAGATACTGTGAAATATACAAAGTCTCCAACAATTGTTAAATTAAATATCAATTACTTAATTAATAAAAAAGGAAACTGCGAGCTCTCTTGCTGTCAGAGTAATTAAATCATTTCTCTGTACTTAGTCTTCCAAATATGAACACTTCATGTCTCCAAAGTGTCGACATTCGTCTGCAAAGGATTAATTTTTCTCCAAACCATTATTAACGTAACACTCCTCTCTTATTTCTTTAACCCTTTGAACTCTGTAAGCTCCAATATTGCACCAGTTATAATATTAAATATTTTAATGAATCTTAAAGAAACTACCCTAGAGCTAAATTATACATCGAATGCTTAAACAATAGTAAAAAACGGAACTATACACTGATCACTTACTATTCAAGTAACTAAGTCATTCGTTTGCAACTTGGTATTCCAAATATCACTTCATGTCTCCGAAGTGTCGACATTCGTCCGCAATGGGTTAACACGTTGAATGCCATGGGGGTCACCGGTGACCCCCAACCAAATCGAATTACTATAGTTCATTCAATTAAACGATGATTATTTGAAAACAGTTCTATATTATAAATAATACTGCCTAATGCGGCGACATTCAGCTAGATGAACGTGCAATAATAAGAATGCAATGCGATCAAATAATTAAATATTATATTTTTTCATTTTGTGTATTTTGCTCTATGAAGTCGTGCGGCATTCAACGTGTTAACCTATAAAGCTTAGAATCTTGTAAACCGTACTTTTACAAAACGACTTCGAGCCTCATGAAGCAACATCGTTGCTAAGAACCGGTGGAAAAAATCTGTTGCGGCATCTGCATTAATATTCAACAGCCCCGATGCATATTCAATCTTAGATTATATTTCCCTAGTGCAACTGCGCAGGCTAATCTCAGCAACAGTAATAATAAGGCTTAACTAGCCGAGTAAAGCGATCGAATCGGCCGCCCCTCCTCCCGTGTCACTCATAATGGACTGAAAGCTCGCCGGAGCTGAAGATTAACCGACCAATGACGTTTTTTTGCGCACCAGTTGGCTTTATTAAGTTGATTATTGGGCCTCGCGCTTAATACCATCATTATGAGTGTGTACGACCCCGTTGCGCTCTCATCTCTCTTTTCCCATCTTTTTTCGAACGTTAGCCTCGCCAGGCATCGATCCGATTGCATCAAAGGATCATTAGTAGATTGCGGATCATATGCAAAAAGTTGGTGTGATTTACGGAAACTGAACTTTGATCAAGTTCGATGGACTCTGGTAACTTGAAACGGGCTGCTACTTGTTTCTATTCTATATTTATATTCATCTTAACCCTTAGCAGTCCTATGTCAGACTCAACATTCTATTTTATTGCAACCTCTACCTGTTTAACAATTTTTTCTATATTCGTTTGTAGCATCACAATTGTACCATTTAAAGGTAACATTTCAATGACTCCCAAGTATTTTTGAATAAATAAATAGAGCGTCGTATTAACCCTTTGCACTCGAGAGGTGACTCTCAGTCACTTGATTTGATGTAGTAAAACTAAAAAATTTGATATTCAACATTGAACCATGTATAATGCATTGACGTGTGAAATATTGGGATAAAAAAACATTGTTTCTCAATTCACTTGCGATTTCTCTTTGAGTTAATTTTAAAAAATGTCGCCTGTGTCCAGTTAGAAAATGTTAATTATTTCTAACGAAATACTTCCGAGTGCAAAGGGTTAATCTGTAATTGAATGAACGTCGACGTGAACCTCAAAGAAACCAAGAGCACTTCAAAGGGTTAATGTTTAGTTTCGAATTATTTTAACAAAGGTAACTATTGGTAGCTATAAGTAAATTAAACCGAAATCCGTGAGTGATGAGTCACTTTGAATTGGTGTTATCTCCTGTGTTTACCCAGATATTTGACGTATCAACGTGATAAGATTAAAGTTGATTAATACTGAATTGCTCTATAGTATCCTATTGTTTGCCCTGCTTCTCCAAATTTTATTTGATAATGTGTCCGTGCCAAGGAAGTTCGATCATTAGTCACTTCTTCGAGGCACGGCTCCGTCTTATCGTTAAGTCACTCGTCCATGGGGTTTCCGTATGGATATTACATTCGACTAACGACGCAGCACCGGGACACTGAGAAATGGTACTGTTATCCGTGTTCAACCGACTATCGTTTCGCCGGATACGATCCAGTGCCAGGGGGTTGAACCCTCCGCATTATACACAGGGTGTCCCGGGAGATCTTGTTGCGGCTTTCAGAACGCGTCGTTTCGAAGAGCGAGCAACAAGTACGAGGAAACTTTTTTCGCGTTGCACCGTTCGCAAACATTTGTTGAACTATTCAAGGCTTTCAAACAAACAGAGAATATGAAACAACGTATTTACCTTTTGGTTCTCCTTTGAAATACTAAAGAGAAGAGACTCTTAGAATTTAATGCATGTTCTGCTACTTTCTTATTTATTTGGGAAACATAGAAGTAAGAATGGAAATTTAGTGACATGTACAAACTCTATGAAAAATATTTTAAGCGATGAGGACAGCACACGAGTAGTTAGATTCTAATTTTTTTTTTTTTTATATCTACTATAGTTTTCATGATATGCAGGACATGGGAAAGAAGCATTAATATTTAAGAGACGTTTCCACGGTGTCTGAAGGATGAAGGAGAAACTTGTTTCATATTTTTATTGAAGGGAATAAATGGAAATTTCGAAGTTTCCTTGCCGCGGCTTAATTTTACTATGATACCGTTATTTGAATATTAATGTAATCAATATAGAAATGCTGCCAAATTAATCCCATTTACACCTTAATACTAATCGAGATATGTATGGAATTGAGATTGGAAAGCAATGAAGGATTAATTAAGTCGAATCCGGATTGAAAAAATACGGTGGAAATATCGAATGAAATTGGTTCGTGCAAAGCTTTGTACTCGAGAAAGAGAAATTTAAAATTGTATCGATTTTCAATACAGCCAACGTGTTTGGCCATCGCTCGTTGTTTCTACTTATGAATATAAATGACACGACGCATTGTTTGCTTCCACCCCAATTTGCCGTCTTTCAGTTGCCAATTCCTATTGAACAATTGTGTGAAACTAATGACCTTATTCCAGTGTGAGTATCCGCGGAGAATGGAGCGAGTAAAATTAATTAGCGCCTGTAAAAGAGTTCCATTGTATCTATACTTCATCGATGGAACGAACTATTGAAATTTCAGCTTTCGACTTCGGAACACCCTGTATATGCTGGGTGAAGCTGCCCCACGGTGGTGACTTTCGTCGAATCATCGAGAAAATAAATTTCGACCAAGGATTTAGGGGACCTTCCCGTCAACAGTCAGTTCCCTCGATTACACGCGTACAAGTTGTACAACAACCGTGACTTTCACATTTCCAAATTCCTATAAAAAATAACCTAACTCGAATGGCAATAAAAAATGAAGCTGTAAGATACGAAACTCATTGTGTAAAATTAAATGAGAGCTCATTGTTCGTAATTCAAATACCGAAGGAAATATGCAAAATCACTTTGCATCCTATTATAATAAGATTTGATCCTCTCGTTTTAATATTCATTAACGTGCAAAATAATGGTAAAAGATTGCATGTTATCAAAGGAGGATATTGCAAGGTTAATAAGAAATATCGTTAACAAAGATGGAGCGTCAGCGTTTAATCTACACTAAAATAAACAGCGCACCTCAAAGACAATCGTCAAGCATTGAGCTATACTACTTCCTTCGAGAATATCGAGAACACGCGACTTTCCTTTTATTTTCTGCAAACAATAATCCAGAGCTGAATCCAGTTTTCCAGCAGTGAATCGCGCAAAGCGATCGAAAAGGATTTGCTTGGGATATTATGTTAAAATGACAGTATTGCTCCTCGGACCTAGACGAAACAGGATTAGCTTTTCTTTAACACTAAAACTATCGAGCAGTTAAATTAACCCTTTGCACTCGAGGGGCGACTCTCAGTCGCCATTTGATTGAACGCAACAAAATTGTAAACTGAAAAATTCAATATAAAATGTTGAATCAGGTATTAACAAATGAAATAACTCTGCTCCATAATTTATGGAAGATGTTTCTTTAAGTTGCAAATAATATTGTTAATATTTCGTCACAAAATAATGAACGCTTGTAATGAAAAATATTGTCGAGTGCAAAAAGTTAACTTTTTGAAATTTGCCTGTAGTAACCTCAAGAACGCACCTACTGAGACTTCAAATTGATTAACAATTCAGCTTGAGTATTGCTAAAGCCAATTTCTTTAACACTAAACCTACCAATCCTGTTTTATTCTTTTTGCAAGTAAAAAGAGAACAGATTCAAAGAGAAATGATTCAAGAAATTGATTTAGCAATACGCAAACTGAATTGTAAATGAATTAAAGTCTTGATAGATGCACTCTAGAAGTTGCTATAGAAGAATTTTGAAAAGTCAATTTAACTGCTCGTAGGTTTAGAGTTAACCACTTCTCAGATACATCTGTTATCTTTTTAATAATTAGAAAAAGAAGAAATCAGGAATGGGTCATTTTGACTCGGTAGTTTTAGTATTTTTGATACGAGACGTCCATTCGCTAAAACGATTAAGTCGGCGAAGGAAACCATGTATCTTAGTTACTCGAATTATTACATAAATTATCCGCTGTATAATGACATGCAGTAAACGTACCTCTGACGCTGCGTTCTTCCCAGTTTCGCCTCTTCGCCGAATAGACCGCGGCTATGGAAATTCTGAAATTAAAAATGTCTCCTCCTGTAACAGCTGGCACTGCGACGGAGCAATGAGGGAAAACCGCAGGCGTAGGAAAAATATTTCCATTTAAATTCGAATTAAGTGATTAAGCATTGAACCTAACAAACAAATGAATCTGACCGTTGCATATCGTTTTTTTTTGTAAGAATCACTACAGTTGACGACAGGGAATTTTTAGGAACACAGGGTTAAGTTAAGACGGAAAAATAAACTTGTGTTGCTCATTTTCTATGGATAACGATAACAAATTTCGAATATTTAAACTTTCGTGTTATTAAAGGAAGAAAAGGCAAAGAAAATATTTAAGGGATTTTAAGATAATCAATGCACTGTACATATACTATCGATCAAAGTTTGGAATCACGTTGCAAAGTTTCGGTAGAATCAACACTGAAAAATGAATACTGAAACTGTGAAGTTTAATATTTAGCCAATTGATGCAATTATTAACCCTTTGCACTCGGAAATTTTTCACTAGAAACATTCGACACTTTTCTATGAGACGTAGATGACATTATTTGAAACGAACTAATGAGAAAACATACGTAAGTTAAGAAACAAAGCTATTTTATGGAAATATTTCGCATATTGATGTATTATACGAAACTTAATATGATATATAACACTTTGTAATTTTGTTATATCGAATAAAATGGTGACTGATTGCCACGTCTCGAGTGCAAGGGGTTAAGTATCTGTACCTCCATGAATTGTCGCGCAATGTTCCCAAACTTTCGATCTAATCATCATTCGGTCTCGTCATTCGCTCCGACCATCCACAGCAAATTACAGAGAAAGAGTTCAGACATATGATCGCTTTAGCGTCTTTATTGACATGCGTACTTTACAGTTTGCGTTTCAGACAATTCGCCGAGGAGTTTCGAGCCGGTTGAAACCGTGCGACCTTAAGCCTACGTCGATTCGCTCGGGAAACAAACCTTTGAATCGTGGATAAAGTTACTTTTGAAACGCGATCTCCTTTTCCGTTTTACAGTGAACGCCACGGAAAGAGCAGGGGCTCATCTGTCTCGATCCGTGTACACGTTCTCGGAGATCTCTCCGCTGAAACAACATGGCGGCGAACTTGAGAGACCGAAAACGTTGAAAATCGCTAACCGATCGGCCGTGATTAAGCTCTTTCGTTTCACCACGCGAAACAAACAAGTAAGCCGAGCGGCCCTCGCCTCTAAACGCTAGATTAGTAACCACACTTCGAACCTATTCTTATAATTCTTTTTTTTTTGTTTCACTTAAATTTAATTACTCCACCGGTGTTCCTTAATTCCCTCGCTTCGACGTACAAGCGTTATGTACAACATAGTGTCTCTTCACAAGTTTAAGCGTAAGTTCCACAACGTTTATTCACTGGACTTCGGATCATGCGATGTTCATATGACAACAACTTTTTGATTTAATTTTACGGAAACCAAAAAGTAAATTTTATTCAATTAAGATATCGCTAACTCTCGCGATTGAAAAATTAATGCATATAATTTTAGACGTTACAATATATTCATAAAATAATATACTTTCTTCCTTAGGTGTTAACACGTTGAATGTCGCACGTTTTCATACGGTAAAATACGCAAAATGAAAAAAATATGATATTAAATCATTTGATTGAATTGCATTATTATTGCACGTTCATCTAGTTGAATCACGAAATTAGATAGCATTATTTGTAATATAGAAATGTTTTCAAATAACCATCATTTAATTGAGTGAACTATAGTGATTCGATTTAGTTGGGGGTCACCGGTGACCCCCGCGGCGTTCAACGTGTTAATATTTATTCGACGTAGCTTAGTGGGAGAATGTAAAAGCATCAATTGTTGGAATCGAGATCAACGATTGTGATTATACACGTTTTGCTTCTATTTTCGATGCGAATTTTGGTGTTAGTTATATTTCATACTTATTATGGAATAAGTGCACGAAGATCCGAAGTCCACTAACGACTATAAAATTTCACCTTCGCCCAAGACGGAGAACTTGACTTCCGGTTTGAATTCGCGTACGACCGCAGCACAGGTCGAAAAATCGAGCGACGCCGCGCCTGGATTAATCGCGGTGTCGCGTCCGCTAATTAGGAAGATAAAACGTACGTCACCATAAATGTTTCGCGAAACGATGGCTATAATTGTCGAGCGGCACGTTCGGAATTGCGAAGAACCGCCCCGTGCACGCGCGAACGCCGATGCTGTCCTTTAATTTACCCGGATAATTTGGACGAATTTTCCTGTCGGAGGATTCGCAATCTGAAACAGAAAAAACCATACACCCTTTCACAGTTGTACTAGCATTTCTTCATTTCAATTATTTTATTCGATGCACTCAGGTGAATACGCGTAACAAATTCATTTTCTGTTCCACGAATAAATTTGTTTGAAATTCCCACAGAGCTTCCAAAGGCAACACTGTCAATTTCATGTATAAACTTCGACGAACATAATAAATGTCAGAAAGAACTCTGTGGGAGAATTCATCAAATAATTATCAAATGCCTTGCAATTTAATCCTTTGCGGTCCGAAGTGCTTTTGGTTTCTCACTTTGAGATTCACGTCGACGTTAGTTCATTCAATTACAGCTTAATATGACGCTGTGTTTATTTATTCAAGAATATTTGGAGTCATTGAAATGTTACCTCTAAATGGTACAATTGCGATGCTACAAATAAACTACTATTTACTTTCGTTACTAAGCTCGTGTAATATTTTACTATCGACAATTTGTAAGAAATATAACAAAATTTTCCAGTCTACTTCAGGTGGAAATTTCATTTGAAGATAATACATTGATAATAGCAAAACTGTTGTTTGCTTTGATCCGTGGGTAGTGAACAACATTGATTCTCGTTAAATTAGTTTAGAAATCATCACGAATCGGAGTAGAAGTCATCATCAGCAAGGAGTTAAAACGATCACAACAAGGAACTGAAAATATACAAGATAAAATTCCCAATAGTTCTTTGACAATCAACCTCCAGCCCAAGCTCAAAAAATCTACTCAAAATCCCCCGTCACTCCGAAACATTTGTCTTAAGTAAAAAAAGCTAGCAATTTATTACAGTTCCATAGCCACGGAACAATTCGGAACACGCCAGGGGAATGCAAATATTAATAACAGCCGATTTAACAAAGCCAGACGTAGCTCATGCATAATATAACTTTCTCGAACAATGCTGGAAGACGTATTAGCCGGCCGAACGAGGTTGCCTCGCATTCAAAAAATAAAAATAACCGGAAGGCTGTTACGGGCACGAGTTATTACCGTGCGGCCGTGGGCCGGAAATAATTCCGACGGACCCGGCGGGCCCGTCTAAAAATACCGGGCACTATGATTGGAACGGGGCTGAGAATTTTCAGCGAGCGTCTCGCTCGCATCGCGAAAGTGGCGCGTAAGTGTCGGCCAGAAGTGGGCAGACCCGATGATGGGTACACAGATCGATGGCGGGAAGGCGCAAGAAAGACAACCGGCCGAGGGGGAAGGGGCTGAGACCGGGGACTCGAAAAGAGTGAAAGCAAAGACGGACGAAGGGGTGAAACAGTGTGGTGGGTGTGTGTGCGAGCGCCGCAGCAGCTCTCCTGCTCGTCGAGCGAAGTTTTCCGCCGGTTTCACGGCTTGGCCTATTTCCCGGAGCCTCCTAACCCAGAACTACAACGTGGACGCGTCGCTAGGGGATGACGACACCATGGGACGCCTTTTGTGATCGATGCTGTAGCCATTCTACCAAATTAACCCTTACAGTTTCGGGTCAGACTCGTGGTGAAGCGTTTATGTTGGGGTTAAGTAGATGTAAGTGGTTCTTTTGAATTGCTTGAACATAAATTATGGAACGTCTTCTTTGATCAGTGTTATAGGGATTCTATATAATTAGCCCTTGTAATTTGTTATAAAATTGTGGTATTAACCCTTTGCACTCGAGGCGACACCCAGTCGCCAGGTGATTTGATACAGAAAACTTATAAACTTTGGAATTTATTAACCTTTGTATACTGCATCAATACGTGAAATATTGAGAGAAAATAGCTTTATTAACTAATTTATGTATGATTTCTTGTTAAGTTCAGTTTAAAGAATCTTGTCTATATCTAATTAGGAAGTATAGAATATTACGAGTGAAAAACTTTCGAGTGCAATGGGTTAATGGTATTTAAATACGTTTTATTTAAAAAAAAGGAATAGATAATTGAATAAAATACAAATGAATGGAAACGGTATAGCTCGCAGTGTACACAGGTCTTTTCTCAGGTCAACGCTCTCCAAAATCTCTCGTCATCCGCACTTAAAAATCATTCTTTCCCCCACAAGCATTCTCTTTTTTTTGTCTCTATTATTTAAAGTCGCATGAATCACTTATATGAAATACAGAATAGTAGATGGTATAACTATAGTATCTTCCTATCAGTGAATGCGAGGGTCTCCATATTTTATATTTTCACCATAGTTTTAGCTTTCTTTTATTAAATACATATATTTATTCCTAGCTCTCGATTACTCAAGATCCACCCTTTCATTATTTATACTATAGTAACATCACATAAGTTTCAAATCATACTTCTAAAAGTGGACATTTTACGAAAGAGAAGTGGAACGAGTTTCCGGTTGTTAAATGAAGCAATATGGGATTACCCAATGAAATATCACCGATGGTTTTGTTTTATGTCATTCGTCAGGTGATTTCTCTCGTTAGATCCGCAATAAAGATGCCATTTCGTTGAAAAACAGACGTCATATTGACAAAAGCGGGAAGATGTTTTCGGTCGACCCATAATTAAAGCGGACAGACCCCATAAATTTTCCCCGAAAAATGATCACGCCGCGAAACAAGGACAACACGCGTTCGGCTGTAAATTAGTCAGCGTCGAATACGAAACGTACGGTTTACGGTAAGGGAACGCGGGAAGCCATTTCGGGAATGGCCGCTCCCGTTGAATACACGGCGGTGTCCCAGCAAATATTTTAAGGGTAAACGAAGGGTTTGTAATTAACGCGATCAAGTAGTATCACCCTTATCCCTGGTCGCACACGCCGCATGTGTGTTACGGGTAAATTTAATATTGTCACATATTGAAATCGTAATTAGTCGCCGACCTTGTTTAACGTTGGTTGATTAAGGATGTAAAAGTTGTTCGAACGTCTACGAAATTCAATCGAAATTGATTTAATTAGAGAATTAGACAATTTTCTATCAGATATATTTCAATTGATATGTTTAATCATTCATTTATTGATTGCTTTTAGTTACTTGTACTTCATCGAGACATAAAATTTGATTTTTATTTGAATTCATTTTTGATGTCGCAGATTATTGTACAATTTATTCCGTTAACGTTCCAGGATAAAAACAGGGGAACATTATCGGTTAAGGCTCTGGGATTTGTCCCCCGGATTTTGCATCAAGTTTCGTGTACCAAAAAGGCTGGTATCGATTGCACCCTCCCCGCGTAACACAAAAGATACATGGTTTCGTCGGTAGGACACACTGCTGCCATGTTGTTTTAGCATGCTTTTTACAGAGTGTTTTGAATGTCACTTAAGTCTTATCTCTCACAGAAGCTTTTATGCTCCGCTTGAAAAAGAAAACGAGCAAAGGGGATCAAAGTACCGGCCGGATCAGGCGCAAAAGGTATTTAGTATAATATAATCACTGAGAGAATTAATCGACGATACATCGAACAAAAAAACATAATATTTAAAAAAACTCAAATATTTATTTGACATTATACCTAATAATAAAAGTGTAATATTATATACTATACCGAATACCTCAAATAATTTGAACATTAAAGATTCGAAGGGTTCGATCTTCTAGTTACAGTCGCAATTAAGATATTGAAAGAATAATAAACGGCGAGCCGAAGCTAATTCAACCGGAAGTCACGACAAAGGGAAGGCAAACGCCTAATCTATTTTTAGATATCGTCGATGACTCACTCATTCCGTATCCGAGCCGGGTACAAGCACTTTCCATTAAGCGTCACCCCACTTTCCCCATTTAGCGTTAATTCCATGTGAATTCGTTTAGCGTTACCAAGACTTCTGCCGACGACACGGCGTCTAACTTCTGCCCGCCCTTTTCGGCTCGCTGTGTTTACCGCACCGTCGAAGACGCTTTCACGGATGAAATGGCACTATGATTACGGAGCGACTCGAAGCAATTCGAGACGATTCAATATTGGAACGGTATCAGGTTTTAGCACTCCTTTTGGCCTGCTTTTAACCGACACCAATCGCACGTTAACCTGTTTCTCTCGAACATCTCGTAGAAATCTCGCATAGCCCTTCAGTGTTACCAATTTTCAGTGGTCACTGAGATTTTCTTCCCCTGTGGAATCGAGGGTAGAAATAACGAAAACTTTATTCGATAATAACGTATGAAGAGTCAATTGAGTAGAGATATTCGAAATATTTCCATTGGTTAACACGTGACTGCCATGGGGGTCACCGGTGACCAAATTGAATTACTATAGTTCACTCTATGAAACGATTATATGAAAACATTTCTATATTATAAATAATGCTGCATAATACAATGACATTCAGCTAGATGAACGTGGAACAGTAATATAATGCAATTCGATTAAATGATTTAATATTATATTGTAGTATATAGAATTGTTAGCGTAGGCTAAGGTATTTTTAAGAAGAGTGAATGTAAGAATGAGTGTGAGTGAAGGACAGGCTGTAAAACGAAAAAAAAAATAAAATTATGTATTTAATATTTTATTAAATACATATATTTATTCCTAGCTCTCGATTACTCAAGATCCAACATTTCATTATCTATACTATAGTGACACTATAGTAATAACGTATGAAGAGTCGATTGAGTGGAGATACTAATGATTCGAAATATTTCCATTGGTTAACACGTTGACTGCCATGGGGTCACCGGTGACCAAATCGAATTACTATAGTTCCTCAATGAAACGATTATATGAAAACATTTCTATATTATAAATAATGCTGCATAATACTGTGACATTCAGCTAGATGAACAATAGTAACGCAATTCGATTAAATGATTTAATATTTTTTCATTCGGCATATTTTCTTCTGTGAAATCGTGAGGATTTCAATTGTTAATGTGAATGTAACGTTGCAATGGAATCAACCGCAAGTGGATGTCCTAAACTGAGACAATTTTAATAAATTGTAATTGAAAAATTGTAATCTCAACTATGTCAAGAATTCGGGATGTTGTGTTTCATCCAGTAACGCGCATGTGTCTGCGTGTTATGTTCGAATGATATACGACGCCAGACGGAGTCTGACAGCGACACAGGTTGACAATGCTGATAATAGGCGGCACAAGATAAATGTAGTGTCTACATAGAGCCAAAGATGTTCGGGCCCGATGCTAGCCAATGACACGGGCTCTGATGTCCCGAATATATGAATTATTAGTGGTGCATTCATCTCGCGGTAGTCTGACTTATCACTGACATCTTTATGGCTCCTGCGCAGTTCGCGGGATGCAACCAGGTTGCAAACATGGCTTTTTCCACGTGCGAAAATCTGCACTCACATTAATGAAACCATAAATAATGAAATACGCATTTGCATCTATCGCACGGTACATCGTAAAATCCGGCGAAAAAGCTTCTATCAATTCTGAATTATTTAACCCATAGCACTCCAGGTTGTTAATCTATCGGCAACTGCAACTAATTTTTATATTATTCCTAGCGAAAATGAGAAATGTAACATTTCTTCGATCTTTTATTTTCCTTAGCACAAAATTTGGATGTGTGGAGAGTCGAATAATTTTAGGGTAGTTTCTTTAAGATTCATTAAAATATTTCATATTATAACTGGTGCAATATTGGAACCTACAGAGTTCAAAGGGTTAACCCTTTGCGGACGAAGATTCTTTGAAATGCACAAAACCTTCGGCAGATCAAGCTGAATTATATATCAAATGTTTAATTAATATAGAACAAGGAAATTACGTGATCTCTTACTGTTCGAGTAACTAAATCATTTGTCTGCGACTCAGTCTTCCAAATATGAAAATTTCATCTCGCCGAAATGTCGACATTCGTCCGCAAAGGGTTAAACGATTATATGTAAAAAACACGAACCGTGAAGTTTCCTTGTCGTCCAAACTGCTACAACGCAATTCTCAATCGAGAATTAGGCACAATAGGTAACGGCGACCGTTAGCGATCGAGGACCGGCGCAATTTAGATCGTGGCGCGATTTCATCTGTCCTAACCATCGAACAACAAAAAATCTCGATAAAAGGGAGAACCGTGAAGACCTTCTCCGAATTATGTCCGGTCGTTTGAAAGGAATCGAAACGCAGTGCTTGAAATGACGGGGAAAAAATGGCGGATCGAGAAGTTTCGTAATTACCCCCCCCCCCCCCCCCGGCGGTCCAATACACTTTCAATGCGATCCCGGGACCGTTCCCTCGGAAATCGCTTGACGATTTTCGAGCTTTCACCTCGCGCCGGTGAATAAATTAAACGTGATTCGGGACTATTTAAAATCACCGTTTCAGTTCGTTTCAAGCCGGTGACCCCACGGCCACGTTCCATTTACCGAAAGTGGTTCCTTTGGAATGCAAATGCGCCGCCTTTATTTCGAACTGCACCGCCTAAAACGTTGCAAACCTACGTCCATTGTAAATCACTGCGTCCGTAAACAACACGCCGGTGAACTCCTTCCGTCAGCGCTTTGGCTGAACCGGCGCGAGCAGGCAGCTGAAAACGGTCCATTCAAGGTATGGCCACGTGCACTCGCATTTGTCTGAGAAGTTCCAGTAATCACTTCTTAGCTGCTTCGGATTGTATGCTTTAATATATTCGTTTACTATATTTCGGTGTAAGAATAGTGAGCTGATCGAATGCAATTTCATTGATTCGTTTACGGTTGAATATAATCAAGTTTGAAATTAGATGGTTCATTTTGAATATCGAAATAGACGACGAATCATTGAATGATGAATTTAACACTAAAACTACCGAGCAGATGAATTGACATTTTGAAATTTGTGTATAGAAACTACAAGAGTGCATTCAGTTTGCCCAATACTAAACTAATTTCTCTAATAATTTCTCAGAAAAACATTTGTTATCTTTTTAATAATTGCAAGAAGGAATCAGGAATCATTTTGACCTGTCCGGTGGTTTTAGTGTTAAAAGAGTCGTCTATGCTTGAGTATGGCCGAATATAATCAACTATAATTGGATGCGATCGAATATAAGTATAAATAAGAGCTCAACAGATTTCTCTCCGGAACCGTAACCAGATCAAATTAGAATAACCAACTCGATATGATTCGTTAAATATGACAATGGAATGAAATATAATATAAATTTCTTCTGCGAGTCACGTGCAGGCGAACAGATATTAGATATTCATACATATCTATATTTTGCTTTATAATTCACGGGAAGCTGGGGAATTAAATTGAAATTTCGCTTGGCTCGTCGGAAATAGCATTGCCGTAAAAATGAGATGAAAAATTAAACGCGTAGTATATACCACGGCTGCGTATTTTACTGCATTTCCGATGGCTGTGTTTGTAGATATATATATATATGCGCAAGATACACAGACCGATAATGAAATCCTTGTTACCCGAAATGAATTGTTTGCCCCGCAATGCTCAGTTAATACACGTAATCCGAAGTGTGCTACTATTAAAGACATTCCATTCCGATTGATATTAAACGCGTAACGAAATTTCACCAAACCGATTCCAATTTGGATCTCGAAGTTTATTCGTAAACGGTTCTCGCGGTTCACTTGTTTCGACGGATTGCGCAAGCGACCGACGATATCCTGGCAATATAAGGAAAACAACGTCGCAGGGGGATGAAATAGGGGATACGATATTGTCCCGAGCGAAATTACCGATTGCGTAACGATGTAAGAACTTTTCCGAGCAGCAAATAAAAATTTACCTAACTCGCTGCAGTTTGACGGGGCCATTTAATGAACTGGTTAACGTTATCACCCTGATGAGGGTGTAATTGGATAGACACGCTTCGCCCCTGTAAACATTAAACGATGAAGTCCAAATTTAGGCAATCTTCGGATGTTTTCTATATGAATGCGTGAATTAACCCTTTGCGCTCGGTAATATTCGATATTATAAATATTCGTTATTTCTTGATGAAATATTGATAACATTATTTGCAACTAACGTAAAGAAAGATCTTGCAGAAGTGCGTGAATTAACCCTTTGCGCTCGGTAATATTCGATATTATAAATATTCGTTATTTCTTGATGAAATATTGATTATCTGCAACTAACGTAAAGAAAGATCTTGTAGAAATCAAGAGACAATTCTATTTGTACGTTTCACGTGTTGATACCCTATACAAAATTTAATATTGAATCTAAAATTTCACAATTTTACTGTGTTTAGGGTGCAAAGGGTTAATATACAAAACTGAACCGAGAATATGACAATTTTTTTATTTACAAAAAGAATGTATTCACGAAAGTTCTGGAATGCCGTATTATTAATCCGAGTTTCATATTGGGTGTTTAAAAAAATAGAGGTAGCTAGTTCATCGAACAGGTAGCTTAATTATTCAAGTATACTATTGTTAGAAACGAGAGGAATGTTGTATAATAGAACTGAATTATTGGCAACGTTTCATATTGAAACAGCGTCCGCCATTAGCGATAGAAAATGAACACCGTTCGAAATTGATATTTGGAATTCTATACACAACTCTGGTGTCGATAGTGTTTCATGACAGCACGATCCATTGCCGAAGTTTCCTTCGCGTTCAACATTAAGCTGATGGAAAATAAACGTTCGTACGAGTGCACTATTAATTTTACTATTGTCTAGCTGCAACTGCCGGATGCATAGAAATTTTCCAATTCTTTTAATGAACTAAGAAAATTAAACACTTCTAGAAATAACGGAAAAATAAATAAAATTGAAGTATTTTAATCAAAATGGTACCTGAAAATATATTCACAGCAGGGATGATTAATTTTTAATTAACCCTTTCAACTCTGTAGGCTCCAATATTTTAATGAATCAAAGAAACTACTTTAAAATTGTTCGATTTTCCATACACCCAAATTTTGTACTGAGAAGGAAAACAAAAGATTGAAGGAATGTTATCGCATTTTTCATTTTCACTAGAGATACTATAAAAATTCGTTACATTTACTGATAGATTACAAAACCATCTGGAGTGCTAAGAGTTAATAGAATTCGATTCTCAAATAGGAACCGTGATAAAATGGTTCCACAAGATTGAACTGGTTAACAGCTCTTAATGAATTCGTCGCAGCTTCGAGATCAAAGGATAAGTCGCTCGAGTTGATTCGTTTGAATAACTCGTTACACATTAGAAGAGAAATTGATTTCCGAGCGAGTAAAGACGACAGCGCATTCCCGTTTTCCTTACCGTGTGAAAGCCAGAGCAAATCGATCGTGACTCCGAACTAAAAACCGACCTAACACCGACGTTGACATCAGCGTACCATGAAACGAGTACATCAACGGAGAATGGTTAATTGAATTTCCGTTTGCGTCAATCTTCGCAGAATACATCGACCTGATTAACACTCGCCCGAGACGCTTCCACCGCGCTGATAATGATCATCCTTGGATTTTTCAATATTGTTTTCCGCCACAATGAGAATCTTCGTTGCCTAACTTTTTCAAATTTTGTACGATATCTTTGTGTCGATTTTCATCTATTGTGAAAGAAAGCGACACAAAGATATCGTATAAAATTTGAAAAAGTTTCGCAGCGAAGATTCTCATTGTGGCGAAAAACAATATTGAAAAATCCAACGTTGTTTGCAGCGTCAAGTTCAAAAACGGAACAAAAAAGATTCTACCAAAATTCTAAGTACAAGAATTAGTCATAGAAACTGAATAAAATCCTGTATGATTATATACGAAAAATAAAAACATGTGGATTAATATTTTTCCTGAGGAATATCCCATAGATCTTTAAAAATTTTTCAATAAATTTCCCTGCGTTTTCAACGTATTTTCTCGCGCAGCTTCTTCCTCATTCACTGCGAATGTAAAAATTTCAATGTTTAACACTAGAACTACCAACAGTCAAAATGACTGGTTTCGAATTTTTTGTTTGGCAATTATGAATATTACGAAATGATTTTGAAAATAAATAGTTTCATTTCAGTACTATAACGAGTGCCTGAAGAAACTGAAAATAATCTATTGCTACAATTTTTATAGGAATTGCATATTAATCGTATTAAATGCTCGGTAGTTCTAGTGTTAATCACAAAACAACGTCGAAATATGACTATCTCGAAAGAATGATCGGACGCGAACACGAATAAAACATTGAATTCATTTCTTCTGGGAAAACAAACATTTTCCCAACTCAACGAAACAACCTCCTCTCGAGTGAACAACTCGCGGCGAGACTTCACTGGACCCTATGATTCGATCCGCACATACGATACAACGTTCGAACGTTTCCTCGGATCGAGAGCATTTGAATATTCATTCGGTACCAGATTTTTCATTGAAACGTTACAGATAGAGTTATTTCGTTGCACCTGCTATCTGCGCGTGTAACCATTTACATGCACACACGTACACATTCTCGACTCAACTGGCCTATGAAACTGTACAATATGACCTAAACTCTGCCAGATTTTCACTACAACAAAACTATGAATTTAAATATTTAATATCTCAAATTAAAGTTTGCATTGCTACGTGAAATATTTAAATAAAACACCTCTGTTGCTTAATTTATCTATGAATTATTGTGAAATTCTTGAAAAAGTTCAAGATTAAATAATCGATTTCAATAAAATTCATTCGATACGCCGATTGTTAGAAATATATGACAGTTCGAGCATGGGAAAATCAAAATCAACGTTCGGTATCAAAAAAAATTCAACTGTGAACGCTACCAACAACAGCGTCATTCATTTGTCAGTCGGATACATTACAGCGCGATGAAGCGGGCTTAATATTTAATTCATGTGCCTCTACGAGACTTATGCGTGGCATCTGTCGATTTCGTTTTCCGATCGACAGCAGTGGAATAGCCACGAGTTTTCAATGGCGGAGAAAAACGCGGACGACCCAACGATTGTTCATTGACTCGACCAAATGGTCAAGTTCACGCTCCGTTGGTTTTCCAGAAAAAACTCGAATCGACCACCGTCGATGGACCGATGTCCAGGAGCGATTGATCATCCATTGATTGTAATCAATAGTGTTGCCTTTCGATCTATTTTTACTTTTCTTCTGTGTTCTTTTTATAGCTTGTCGATAAAAAATTAATCTTTGCGCACTGTTGAGATAATTGTGTCAATGTTATTGTTTAATGACTCGAGAAACAATATTCCTTATAGTTTGAATTGTATTTATAGAAATTAGAGTCGAAAGAAATTAAAGAGACTTGTTTTAATGCATTATTCAGTAAATATCGAGGCAGTAAATGCATTAAACTGCGGATCAGCAGTTATTTAACTAATAATAGTGTTCATATACTTAACTTCTAATTAATTCTCTGAACACGTGTAATTAATTTCCAATTTTTCTATAGAATTTCTCCCCTGGTTTTTCATCCCACACAATATTTTCCAAGCAAATTGCATACCGTCAACAACGCCGCGCAAGTAACCGAGCAAACGAGGTTCCAGCTAATGGACAGCCTCCAGTTTACGAAATGCCTTGAAATTGCCGCGAAAGTGTCGCCGATCAAATAAGAGACGCCGTGTTATCGAAGATCCTCGAAGCGGATCGATCGCCGCTCGATGACTTTCAGCCGCCGAGCGATCCGCGCGATGCTAAATAGCGCTCGCGCGTCGACAGGAAATCGATGAAGTAATTCTTCGAACGTTGAACGCGGTTTTAAAAAAAAATGGAATCGATTCCGATGGACGTTGGCCAATTAAACGTCCACGTATCTGGAAGTTCGACGTTCCATTCGACGGACACGAAAATTCCCATTCTCCGCTAGGACCCTTCATTTTTTCTATTTCCAGCGATCGCTGTTATTTCGCGAAATAATCGGTACGCTTAGCGGAATTCCAATTTTTTCCTCGCAATTTTCGAGCTGAAAGGAAACGTTATCTTTTCACCGCGCGAAGACCAAAGAAAATAGTTTGCGAACTTTTGTGCTGGTACCCGCACGGTTCCATTACTTCGGAAGCAGATCTAAATTGCAGGAAAATAATAACTCCAATCACACGAGTCGTTGGCGAATCGAGCTACCTTAATTTTTTGAATATTCTCAAATGTCAGGAGACACTTAATTGGTTTTTCATGCGTTTGCACGGTAACACAGGCGCCGGCCCCGCGACAATGCGGAATTTTTAGTCTATCGTTTAATTGATAATCCTAATTTCATGTAACATTTAAATATGTATAACACAAATCCAAAGTAAAATTTATAAAATCGAATTCCTTGTTCTCTTCAGTACGTTAGAAATTTTCTTTTGATGGATGTTTAACCATCAGTTAAAAATTTTTCGACGAGATACAAGCGATATTGTGTGAAACAAACTTGACGATAATTCGCAGATAAATTAAGCAACACAGCTATTTTAGATATTTTACATAGTAATACAAAGTTCAATTTCGAATACTAGATATTCTTCATAGTTTTGCTGTATCAAATCGAGTGGTGACAGAGTCAAGGATTAAAACTGTATCAATATAATCACCGACGCTCGCGTTTTTAGTAGCTGAAATTTAGCCGGCGTTCAATGTGTTAAGTTCCAATTTCTATCTCCTGTTTCACGAAGTTGATCACTTCGCCAGTCAAATGACTAACATGCCAGGAATATTAGTTTTACGCGAAACATCATCGTAGTTGCAATTGCGAGTGCAGTCGTTGAAGGGTTAAAATGAAGTCGCAGCGAGACGCGGAAGATTAAAATGAATTTCCGCGGAAGATGAAACGGAATATAAGTTCTCCCTTTACGTCGAACGTTCGCCGGGACGTTCTCATTTTGTTTATAGCTGTACTACCGACAACTATAATGCTCCCGGTGTCTCGCGTTGTGCCGTAGAAAATGGCGCGGACGATCTACAGCTGTAACTGCAGCTCCCATTCACCGCCTAGCGCAATTTTCAACGAATTGATGCGTTCGCCGGCCGCCGACGGCATCCATTCAAACGAACTCTGCACGCGTATTAACGATTTATGCTCTCATAGTGACGTTAGGAAACGAGCTCCGCCGCGATTATGACGGCTACGGCGACTGTTTACTCAACACTGGTCATTCCTGATTGTCTTCGCCCGCTGAGAATAATGCGACGATGATCTCGATCCCAAAGATCATTTAACACATTGACTGCCAAGTAAATAACCATCGAAACTCCCATGCAATGGAAACAATTCTGTCAATAAAGAATAAACTAAAGAGGCAAGATTCTTCGTAACGATTACATTATTAATCTCCTTATATCTCACACATTCAACGAAACTTAGTTCGTTCGATCACCAAGAAAATGAATAATCAAGATTACGTTAAAAATGCTGTCACCCGTATTCGGTGACGTGGCAATCAAAGTGTTAACCGCGAATCCCGTGTACTTGTAGCATTTGGAAATGCATAAAGCAATATAAAACATGATACGTTATTAAAATTTCCCGGAATTTTCGATGTAAAAACTGATTAAAAACCGAGATAGCCGAGACTTTGTAATTCGAACCGATTCGCCGGCGATAACGTTCACTTCGTTTGTTTTTAATAACACCGCAGTTTTCGCGTTCGCCTCGGAGCGCATTGAAATCACGGGAAACGCGTGGAAACGCAGGATAAACGATATAATTACAGCATGTTTCGACGGGAATGTTTAGCTACCTCGGACGAGGCAAAGCGTACGCGTAAATACGCATGTAAGTGTATTTAAAAGGTACTCCCGAGAGGCTTGCCCGCGCAGGAGGCAGCAAGGAGAATTATGCGGTTCATGGAGCGTGTACTCGCGAACCCTCCACAATTTTCTCCGATGAATTTAGACCGGGCCAAGAGAGAAACACACGCGTGAGCACGGTTTCCCAGGCGCGCCGCCATGTTTTCACTTCACTCAAAACTTTTATGAAATGTGTACACAATTCCGTAAAAAAAGTATCCCGCTGCGTCGGGAATATTTCCTTTCCCTTCTCGCTCGCTTGAACCCTTTGTGAACCATCATTCCGGAGACGTGAAACAAGCGTTGCTCTTCATTGAGAGTTTTTAATAAGAGAATAGAAGAATTCTATTGACTCGGAAGTTCTTGATGTGTCATCGAAACGAGTATCTTTAACCCTTTGCGGACGAATGTCGACATTTCGGTCAGATGAAATTTTCATATTAGGAATACCAAGTTGCAAATGGATGATTGCATTACTTGAATAGCAAGTGATCAGTGTATAGTTCCGGTTTTTGGACGCTTCGTGTACTTTAACACTTTGACTGCACGTCACCCGAATAAGGGTGACATTATTTTTTACAGAAACGTGGACATTAATTTTTTTCATGGCGTATCGAACGAACCGAATTTTGTTGGATATATGAAATATAAGAAAGATAGTGGAGCAAACATTAAGAAGAATCTTGATTTCTCAGTTTCTGGTTAATGGAGAAAACTGTTTCGAGTGCATGGGAGTTTAATGAGTGTTTACGTGGCAGTCGAAGTGTTAAAGAGTCTTCGTCCGCAAAGGGTTAAAGGAGTAAATAATCGTTGATTTTATGGAAAAAGAATGGACAGCGATTACAATTATTTATATATCTGCAATGAAATTAATTCTCTGATGAAGAAACGTGAGCAAGGAACCAGCGACCAGAAATAATTCAACCCAGCGACGGCCGAGATAAAAAGCGTCGCGGGGTGGAAGCTGAGTAATGCCCAACTGTCATTTTGAAAGAAGCTTCTTACGTATGTTCCTGGTTTTTCACTGGGAAAGGGTTGCGAGAAGTGACTCTGAACTTAATCCGTAGAAAGTGGCACGAAAGCGAAGGAAACAGAGAGAAGGATGCGAGACACCGGGCAGACGATAGTCGAAATATCGCGTTAATACAACGGCGCCCTAGAAATATACGATGGGAATTAATGGGAATTTCGCGTACCACATGATCATTCCAACCCGTAGACTAATATTCCCTCATAAATATTCGTCACGTACCAAATGATCGCATTTCCATGGAAAGAAGAAATCGCGCGTTGCAACCGAATAACTCTCGCGTTTCGGAATCAATCCGTTTTTGCAAAAAAAAAACATTATTACAAAAATTATTACAAAAATTATTACAAAAATTATTATCGAATTACAAAGAACACGAATTAAAATGTAGAAATTCGAATAGGTTCTCGCCAATCGCAAATATTTATAGTTCCCTTTTTCTTGAATCGAAGAAAAATATAAAATATTTCGCGAGAATCCTTGACATCGATTTTTTAAAATTTTTGCATTGTTACCAGATCACATTTTTCATCGTTATCGGAATGTTTTTCATTAGAAACTGTTGCTTCAGCTTTCTCGAATAATCCAGATATTTATTATATGTCTTGCAAATTGGTCTGGCAAGAAACATTCATTCAATTTCTCCTCATCAGTCGGTTCCTTACCGCCAAACACAATTTAGCGAGACAAAAACGGCAATAGATAAGAGCTAACACCGCGACGGGCTGCACTATTCCGAGGATTAATGGCTGGATGATAAAAAACAAGCAGTGTTAATCTTCCAGGTGTGGTATTTCTTACTTTGCACGGTAGTCCCTTATTAATGAAAACATCCATTCGATTGAAATTGATGCCGGACCATTTTCTTACGTTATACCGTAATACCGGCGATTTAAAAGACAAACGGTACGGTTCGCTATGTACACGCCCTATTCATTACGAAATTAGAAAAATTCATTTTCTCGAGGAAGAACCCGCGACAGTGTACATAATTGATGTGACACCGTTGCAGCAAGAACTTTCTTGGTCTGTTTCAGACTGTCTAGCAGGTCTCAAGGTTCCCGTGACCCGAAATATCGGTGAAATATAATGGTAGCAATCCTTGCAACGAGAATTATATTACAAGCTGAATATAAAATTTTAATCTACTACAGAATAACGTGGCTACATTTAATTTTAGTTTGTATTTAACCAGTTAACTGTGTTTGACGAGTATACACGTCATCTTAAAACTCTCAATGGTGCTAACTTTTTCAACGATGGATTATTTATTTTTTGAGACAAACATGTAATTTTTCTTCGTTTCGCTTTGATCTTTCATTAAAATGTACTCTGCGTGCATTCATCCTGTGTTCGACGAGTACACGCTCCATTTGTTTATTTTATTGCGTGCAGAACGAGAGGTTTTTCCAACTAAATTCCACACTTGATTGGTTAATTACTTTTCTCTAGTAAGATTCCAGCCAGTTCCGAATTATTAATCCTTTGCGGACGAAGGTTCTTAGGAATGTACAAAACCTTCAACAGAAACTAAATGATTTATCAATCACTTAATCAATAAAAAAAGGAAACTCTGTGCAGATCTCTAGATGTTCAAGTAATTAACTCACTCTTTTGCGGCTTGGTCTTCCAAATATGAACATTTCATCTCGCCAAAATGTCGACATTCGCCCGCAAAGGGTTAAAGCGATCGCAGCACAATCAAAATTTTCAATGGTAAAATGCGAGCAGATGCGATTAAATAACCGCGGCGGACACGGTAATGAATTTTCGTAGAATATTCTTTTCAGAAATAGTATAAAGCAACGGAATGCATGTTCCATTTCGAGGCGAGAAACGCGGAGAAGTAGAAATCGGTAGAACGCGCTCGAAGAAAGGTTAGTTTTCGGTTCGAGCGTGCAATGGAACAACCACGGAGTCGGTTTGTTATTGCAGCGCCATTCAGCGAATGCTCCGTGGTCGTAGTAAAAATAAACCATAAAAAGTGAGACGTTTGTTTTAGAAGACGCAACTTTAGTATTACTGCGTAAAACGTTTTGTACGCGTGCCGCAATCCCAACGCTTTCCCCGGTGTTCACCTTTTACGACAAGCCGGTTAACAATGCCGCTCGGCCGCGAGCCGGAAATTAAACATAAACGCGCGCCGGGTGAAAAAACATTTAGACGCGGTCGCTTTTAGTTTCAATCGTCAAATCACTTACCAATTCTGCCTCTTCTAGTTCCAATTCCGTCGATTACAATTTGTCCAGTTCTAAGTTTTCCAATTGTAATTCTCGCGATTCGAATCTTTGAACTTTCATTTGATTCTGAAAGAATTCACTAATTCCGCTTCTAAAAGTATTCACTAATTCCAGTTCTTCGAGCTCTAATTCCAACAATGTTTTCACACGATCAGCATACCAGAATAGCTGAGCTAAAAATAAGATGAAAAAACATTTCTGCTAATCCGATAGATTTTACACCGGCACGGGGTAATTTGGGTCACGGAAAATAGGCAAATCACTGGATCTTCATATTTTCCGGCAATCAGACGACCGAGAAACCACTGACGAAATATTAATTCAATCACGGGAGGGGCAGTTAATTAGCAAAGTTCTGAGCGATACGATGAATTGAAGCTGGAATGAGGATGCTAAACTAACTGAACGTGAAACTAGGTATTCTCTAGTTATTTGCTGCGAATTGCTGCTTTGCATATTAACCGTAATAAATTCATTTCCTAATCATGTGACTGGTACTACTCTCGATTTCACGGATGAATCGTGGCTTGATGTGTTACTTAACACTAGAATTACCACAGATTTAAAGCGGTTGATATGTAACCCCTATAAAAATTGTAACAATAAATTATTTTCGGGTTCTTCAAACATTCGTTATAGTGTTCAAGTGAAGCTATTTATTTTCAAGATCATTTCAGATATTCAATGCTTTTAAGATATCAATAATTGCGAAATAGAAAAACTGAACAATAAATTATCTGCAGTTTCTTTAAACCTTAAATATAATATTCAAGCGAAGCTATTTGTTTTCAAGATCATTTCAAACATTCAATGCTTTTAAAACGCCAATAATTGTGAAACAAAACAATCGAAACCAGTCGTTTTGACTGGTACGGTAATTCTAGTGTTAACCCTTTGCACTCCGAAGTTTTTCACTAGAAATATTTCAACTTTTTCTGATGAGATGAAGACGATATGTTGTAAAACCAACTCGACGAAAAATTCACGCGAATTGACGGACAAAGCTATTTTACGTCAATATTTCTCAGATTAATGCATTATATGAAGTATAATATTAAATATCAAACTTCATAGCTTCACTATAGGAAATCAAGTGGTGACTGAGAGTCACCTCCCGAGTGCAAAGGGTTAAATGTTCCCCGAATCTGGTGAAACTCAAATAATCGGTAGATCGACATTCAAAAGCCGTTAAAAACCGTTCGTTCCTTTCGATAGCGGATACTCCGCGCGTGTATGAGCGCGTGGAGTTTCGCGACTGACCCTAGGCAAACAATCACGATCCAATCGCCAAAGACAAACGAGATTATATTTATTCTTCGGAGCCAAACCAGCGCAATGAAACTTTTAATTGACCGGAGGCTAGCCGGAACTTCACTGACAGCGAGCACCACTTGGTTCAGCGATTGTTAACGATTTAACTTTCACCGGAAAGGAAATCGGTATCGCGGCTACTCCCCTCCTTGGCTCGGGTTGATCGATAACCGAACCGAGTAGTTTCGGGGAAATTAAACGCGTAAACTGAATCGGAACTAATCGTGTTTGCCATTGATCGATCACGTTGACACGGAATAAATCAGCGTCGAGAAAAAGGAGTCTCTCGTGCAGTTTTCCAAATTCTGATCGATATCGCGTCACGCGCGCACGTTGATCGCGCTCCTTAATTAATATATTCCTTTGTCGAACGGAAAACCGATTCTTGCCTAATCCAATGAATCGTGAAAGTTCCTGCGTTCAATACGTCCAATTTTCGAGAAGAGTCGCGTATGAAACACTTCGATCGAATTTATCGTCGTTCCAATTTGATTTTCATTTAGTGGAACCATTAACGAGGGAGATTAAAATCTCTTTCGATGTTCGGACCATTCGATTCTTTTTTAAATATATAAATTTACGTATACACGTTGCAGTTCGATTTGTGAAGCTGTTCTATCGATGGATTATTTAGAATTTATTGTATCGGAAACGATATTCAACGCATAACAATGTTAACGTATTTGATGCAGAATGAACATTCGATGAAGAGTGAAATAAAAGAAATGACAATAAGAAACAGGGCACTGCAGCCGCGATAGTTTCATTTTTTCCCGTGCGCACTCGGTATCGATCAAGTGACACATTTCATTCGATGCGGGTTCGATTAAAGTGCGTTGTCTGTTTAGCGATGTAATTTCGGCAATGGCGTGAAACACATAAACCCGGAATGACTGAATCGTATAGGTTTATCGGCAATTCGAGGGAACTACGAGCGACACGCGAGTCTCGTTTCGTTCTTCAAGCTTCGCGAGAACTTCGCTTTTCGTCCGTATATCTGTTCCGCGTAAACTGTAGAGAAGTAATTCCGCCAAATGAGAGTGACATTGAATCTTACCCTTTCGATACCTCCTACTAAATAAAATCCCGTTTTATGGTCCGAGAAATCCTTGAAAAAAAAAAACGAAAAGAATACAAGAAACATCTAAAAAGAAAACATTCACCTTTCGAATTATTCGTATAAAATTTACACTCTTTTTCCACTGTTACTCATTTTAGAAGAGAAAATTAACAACAGAATTTTATTTTACGGTACAATTATTCACCTTTCGAATTATTCGTTACAAACTTTAGACTCCTTTTCCACTGTTACTCATTTTAGAAGAGAAAATGAATAGAATTTTATTTTACGGTACAATTATTTGCCTTTCGAATTATTCGTTACAGACTTTAGACTCCTTTTTCGATGTTACTTATTTTTGAAGAGAGAATTAACAATAGAATTTTATTTTACGGTACAATGTTCCGCGCGTGTTTAACTTGTTAGATAAAACAATTTCAAGCGGTAGTTGTTTAAACAGCAGATCGCCGGTTGCTGAACAATCCACGGCGAAACTTTTATCATTCCGGTGGCTGACCCGTGCGATAACGACACCCGTGGAACCGGTACGTAAAGCACCAGTACGACGGCCCGAAAGCTTTGTTACGTGAAAAGTTACTCTCAGTGGGCAGCCATAAATTTCGGACACCGAAGAAGGTAAACGAACGCGAATACGGGACTTCCTGGATTTTTCGATGATTTATAATACCGCCTCGCTACTCTAGGCAGCAATAAGAAAAGAAACAAGCGAGGTGTTGCATGCGATAAAGTGTCGATGCCAAGAACAACGAATCGAATTGCTCGGATGTTTGAGAACCACGAGTGCAAGTTGAGATGATGAGAAACATGGCTAAAACGATGTATAAAACCGACTAAGAAAAAGATAATAATAATAATAGCTCTCTATCGCTTAACTATTTTCTGTTAAACTTCCAAAACCATTAAAATGGCAATTTATAAAGATTAAATCTACCAGAATATACCGAATAAGATAGAAATCAGAGCAACTTCATTAACGCGTTGAACGCGGCACGATTTCATAGAACAAACTGCACAAAATGGAAAAAATATAATATTATATTTATTATATATAATAAGAATTGCATTATTATTGCACGCTGATCTTGCTCAATGTTACCGCGTTCGGTAGCATTGGTTATAATATAGAGACGTTGTCGAATAATCGTCTTTCAATTAAATGAACTATAATAATTCGATTTAATTGGGCTCACCGATGACCCCTATGGCATTCAACGCGTTAACCCCTTGAACTATGATTTCTTTCTCAACTCAGATCGATACAGCTACTTTGTCATTAATAATTTATTGGAAAAAGAGAAAAATTCTAAGCATATGTTATGCCTATATTTCCTTTTAAGTATAATAGTTGATTACAGAGGAATAATATTTACTTTAAATTCGAATGGACTGAGTAATATATATATATTTGAATCATGTTAAAAATCTTCGCCACGAGTCTCACTCGTTGTTGTAGGGCAACGGGTTAACAGAGATAAATTGTAGAGATTCGCAGTGCGTCGAGATTCTAGCAAAGAACGAGTCGAATTGTATCAGTCCACTTTGGCCGCCATTTTATTAAGTTCGGAACACGCCGCGGTTGTAACGCATCGAATGAGAGAACGCGAGCCATTGTCTAGTGGCCGTTATCCAGAAATTACGCATTCCGGGAAGTTTCCGAATTATTTAGCGCAAAACGCGACGAGCGCCGAACAGAAATACACCTGCTCGTTTATCGGCGGCACGGCGTACGGTTATCCGTGTTAGTCCAGAGCTCGGTAATGGATCCGTAACAAGAAGGTTTATGTTTTGCGAGCATCGGTAAAGCGTGAAAACGAAAACGCGCGGGCCGATGACGAGGGATAGGACGTTAGCGAGGCCGGCAGAGGATTTTTCTGGCGATTTATCGATACTGCGACTCGCTCGGCGAGCCATCGCCCGCAGAAATATTACTGACCGACGCTACACGCGGTTATGGGCGTCGTATGGATCGTCGATAATGGCTGCGCAGCTATGATCACGCGATTTATGATTATCAAACGAGTTCGACTGAGTTTTCTGAAATGTATGTATGGATGCATGAAGATGAACAACGATTTTTCGAATGGGAGATTATGTTTGGAAATGAAAGAAAGTTTTGATGGATATGCTTTTATGCCATGGACATTTTGGTTACGTTTTCTTTATAAATTGTACGAATTTTTTAAATAAGATATTAAGTTATATTCGAACTTCTAGTAATTTTTACATATTTTCCACCATATGTAGTACATGTGGCACTGAACTTGTTAACGTATTCTACGTTAGAACAGAGAGAATGAAATCTGCTTGTGAAATTAATTCAACGTTTGAAAGATTGTAAGGGGTGTATGACGTGTGGAATTAACTGCAACTGAAAGAGTGTAATGTTATTTCGTTCTCTTTGAAGGTCACGAAGTGCTGAGGAAGCTTAGCCGATGAAGAAGCGTATAACACATTTTAATAAAAAGGGAGTAAAGAATGACTTGTATACGATATATCAATCGGCTGATCAAATTACTCTGTTCAAAGGTAGATGAAATAATTTCTGGAGGAGATTACGGAGAAGATCCAGCTAGTAATAAAGGTACTTCCAGGACATTCTGTGATCAAGAAAATGCGGGCTCAACGGATTAAGAAATCCTTTCGTTTCCTCCTTACCTCTTCGTCCTTATTAAATCTTACCGAGGTGCAACGCAACATCCAGTTGACGCGACTCAGCATCAGAACGATCCTCGTAAGAAGGAGAGTATTAAATTCCCGCGGAGTCGCGTCGTCGCTCTTTGAAAACTTTAACGACCGCTAGATTTTTAACGTTGTCGATATTAAAACTATTCATATACTAACCTACAGTTTACATAAACAAAATACAGTCCTACCAATGTGCTCATTTAAAATTCCAAGGGGTGACATTACAATCAGGACCCTGATTAGAAATGGAATTTCTAAAAAAACAGCAACAACTAATTTCATTTTTTTCAAATTTCGTTTGGACGATTTTTCGGGCTTAGACGTTAGTTCATTCAATTACAGATTAACCCTTTGCACTCAGAAGTATTTCGTTAGAAATAATTAACATTTTCTAACTAGACGCAGACGACACTTTTTAAAATTAACTCAAAGAGAAATCGTAAGTGAATTGAGAAACAAAGCTTTTTTATCCCGATATTTCACACGTCAATGCATTATACCTAGTTCAATGTTGAATATCAAATTTTTTAGTTTTACTACATCGAATCAAGCGGTGACTGAGAGTCACCTCTCGAGTGCAAAGGGTTAA
The DNA here is from genome assembly GCF_051020985.1 of Nomia melanderi. Taxonomy (NCBI): domain Eukaryota; kingdom Metazoa; phylum Arthropoda; class Insecta; order Hymenoptera; family Halictidae; genus Nomia; species Nomia melanderi. Next base: position 875,158 of record NC_135012.1, read on the forward strand.
TACGACGCTCTATTTATTTATTCAAGAATATTTCGGAGTCATTGAAATGTTACCTTTAAATGGTACAATTGTGATACTACACATAAATATAGAAAAAATTGTTAAAACAGGTAGAGGTTGCAATAAAATAGAATTCGAGTCTGACAAAGGACTGCTAAGGGTTAATGAAATTGTTGCAGCTAAGATCGTCACCGAATCGAATAGTTCGATTGCATCGCTTTTCGAAGATGCGCGAAGACGTCACTAGTCGCTATTGCGTTAGACCGCGGCGACGGCGCCCCTGGAAAGTGTAAATCAAACGCGTATCCCTCGATCCGCTTGACAAACGACTGGTATTTAGAGTAAGGAAATTATTGCGCGCCGCCTGGAATCGGGGGTGCGGTGATTAATTAGCGCGAACGTGTTTGAAATGTGGATCCCGGCCGCGATATGTCACGCGACGCCACGAGTCACGCGTCCCCGTGGAAAAAAAGTGGAAACGGAGCTGAGATAACGGTAACGGAACGCGAGTTTTCCACGGCGCCCCTTTGTAACCGAGGCTCCAGGCCAAATCCGGAACCGTCTGACCACTTCCTGTGACAAATTTTCCTCCGTCCGGCTGAAAATAACGATGCTGCGCCTCGAACGCTAACGTGCAACGCGATAGCGCGGCTAGGTTCTACTTCCGAAACGAATGGCGCGACCGTTTACGGAGCTGCTGCTGTTTGTTAGGTTTTTCGAGTTTGGGCAAGTTTGTTGAGGATATATTTGACTCTGGGGAATCGGGCGGTAATAATGATTGTCGTAGTTCCACGGTTCAAGTATCTTCTGTCTTTAAACTGCTGAAAGTCGTTCGAACAGTTCTGAACGATGGTAGACATAACAACTTCTGTACTATAATTATTAGATCGTCTAAACAGTGTTCTCATGTCTTCGATAACTCATTCGTATCGTCGACAGCGAGTAAATAAATGAACATTCGAAACAAACGCAGAAGACAGCAGAAAACTCGAAGGATTCAATGAACCAACAATTTCGAAATTCCCTTAACACATTGTTGCCCGGCAATGTTACACAATAGGTATCCCATGTCACCGGTTATCATTCTGTAATTGAATATAAAAGTGGAACAATCTAAATAAAGTTCAATATACTTCGTTTATACATAATGAATTGAAATGAAACTTCGAATATTTTACTTTTGCAATATTCTACATTTCCTTGCCATTCAACACTTGAAATAGCTGATGCAAATGCAAACGCGACTTAACTCGTGATCGGTCAACAATGTGTTAAGGACCACCTTCCTCTTTCACTATCGTCGCCACAGAATCGAACCACGTTCCCAAGTGTTCAACGAAAATTCCAATAAACGCAGTATTTAACACATTGAACGCCGCACGATTTCATAGAGCAAAATAAACAAAATGGAACAAATACAATATTAAACCATTTGACTGAATTGGATTGTTATCACCGCACATTCATCAAACGTCACCGCAATAGGCATTATTTATAATATAGAAACGTTTGCGGATAATCATCGTTTAATTGAGTGAACCATAGAAATTCGATTTGCCTGGGGGTCACCGGTGACCCATGGGATTCATCGTGTTAAACGAAACGGAATTTAACGAATTAAAACGGAACCGTGACGGTAACGGCGAGAACATTCGTTCCGCGACTTCTCGGCGAACGGGGGCCATTCCGGCGATTAAGCACGGAACGAAACAACGTTGTAATGAATCGCGAAAGAAGCCGTCGACTTATCTCGGCCGAAAAGATCCGCCACGGGTGAGCAGATAAGACGGAGCGAATGGGCGCGCGATTCCTCTCTCTCCGGTGAAAGGCAGCCGAGCCAACCGGCGAAGAACAGTACTTCTAAAATTAGCGCCATTCTCCGGGCCGGGCTTCATCCCCCTCCGCGGATGGCTTATTATCTTCCCTAGGCCGTGGATTTCAAAAGCAGGATTGCAGAAGGTTGACCTGGTATCCCGGCGTGTTCCCCGCTAGTCATCCGTCCGCTGGCAGAACCGTCGACGCACTCCTACTTTCGCATTCCGTTCGCAGTCCGCCCGCGATCGATCAAAATAATTTGATCGGTCTTTGATAAACGTGTCCCCCGATATTGCCAGCCTCCCCTGCGCCTCGCGCGACCTTCCCTAAACTCGGCTGTCTGTGTTTCATTTCCACGAAGGCCTCTTTGGAGAAGAAATATGGGCGTGTATTAGTTTCGGGGGCTGAAAGGAATCGATTCGAGCACCGGAAATCGGGGAATCGCGTATTCATAATATGCGAACCCGTGTGAGAAATCCTCTCTGGCGGTAGGCTGTTTCCGGGAAGATCGGCGAAGAGAATTTAAGGTTCTGATTTTTTGTTTCTCGATGAAGCTGATTTCGAATCGTGGAGTTTCATGGGGATTTATGGTTTCAATGATTAACGGAACGCTAATGGCTAGAGGATTTAATGGAATTATCGTTTGAAATGCGTGCGTACTTTTGGCTGAGTATTATGAAGGGTTGTACAGTGTGATTTGGATGATCGCATTCAATTAATTCGCATTCATTTGCGAACTGGAGAGCGCGAGTGTCGATAATAGGCAAGTTTTATTGAAATACGAAGGGAACATTCGCGAGGAACGTGAAGCGTCGGTGCTGCACTTTAGGAATAAACAGCGGACTACTTTTTCTATCTGAAAGTTCTGGCTGTCCGACAAGTCACCTGGTATCCCTTTTATCTTCTTAACTCCGTTCCTCTGGCCACTTTTTCGCGCATATTTCAGATGGCTCGGTGTTTTTACCCAACATAGAGTAAGTAAATCCCTTCCACCGTCTATCCCAGTGAAACGAAATTGCGAGCAGCACTTCTCTTTTCCTACGTTAAATCCTATCACGCTGCTCAGCTGATTTTTATACAGATCCTGTTGCCTGTTCACGATTAAAAATTATTATGCCGCAATTACACGTTACTTTGAGAAGATCTTCCCTAAGACTTCTTGTTAATTCTCTTCTTATTCAAGAATCCCTGTATTCTACTAGTAAGGATTTCTTGATAGAAATCGTACTACTTACACATTTTATAATACATAAGAGAAAATTACCTGAATTAAGGAAACATTTGTAGGGCTACTAAAATAAAAACTAAGTCCGTAGTCAGGTTAAATATATTTATTACGCGATGTGGCTCTAACGAGGAACGGCGACTTACTACGTTTCCTCAACGCTTTTCTAAGAAGGAAACCTCTTCAGACGAGGGCATACGTGACCTAGGTCCTGCTGGTCCCCTTGGTCATAAATTAGTCAATGGGCCTGGTCTATCGCTCAGGCCCCCAAGTATTGACACGCAAAAGGGCGAACCGTCTACACATTGATGATTATTATTTTCCTCCGTTAAATCCTATCACGCTGCTCAGCTGATTTTTATATAGATCCTGTTGCCTGTTCGCGATTGAAAATTATTATGCCGCAATTACACGTTACTTTGAGAGGATCTTTCTTAAGACTCTTTCTTGGTAATTCTCTTCTTATTCAAGAATCCTTGTATTCTACTGATAAGGATTTCTTGATATAAATTGTACTACTTACACATTATATAATACATAAGAGAAAATTACCTAAATCAAGGAAACATTAATGATTATTATGATTTCATGATTACATTTGATAATGGACTAAACACAAAATTTCGAACAGAAACATTCAACTTTCAAGCTATTAAAGATCATAATCGATCTTAACATGATGTCGTTTTCCTGAAACGATATTCAACTTCAGTTGCCACGGATCACCTCATGAAAATGTAAATTCGTAAAAACACCTTGTGCCCGGTAATCGCATTAACATCGAGTTCCGAATAATCAATAGAAATCGCATCAGCGAGCATGAGAGCAGCATAGATTTTCTCGTTAAAGTTGAATCATTAGCATCATTGATTTCCGCATTATTATCGTCGCCTCTCCATCCGATCCCCCCATCAATATGCGAGAGGAACACCATCGTTTCATTTCAAACACGTTAATTGAGTCAGCACACGACGAACGTTTCTTCTTTTTCATTCGAAGTTGGATAAGCAGTCGCGTATGGACTAATGAAAAAAGTTTCGACTCCCCTGGCCGTGGGTACTGCATTAGCATCAACACGCAGACGCGACGTATTTGGGAAATGTGCTCGGTGTTCATCCCTTTATCCTCCCCATAGGAACCTCTGTTTATTACAGCTCTCTCGTGGGTGGCATCTGTTTTAATAAATCAATCGAGAAATTTACGGTCCTGCCACTTAACCTAACGAACCGAACCCAATTCACGCGTTAATCAATAACTGTAAGCTACTCGTGCATGCAGCATAACGTAAAATTAAATATGGACAGCTTTACTTTTTACTGTTATATTTAATTTCACTGTTCAATACAAAATACTGCTTATAGAAATACCTCGAAAATGAATCTTCCTCTGTACACTTAACTTTAGAAATCTCCAATGCGAAAGTTTCACTTCTCTTTCATTGGAATCCTCGCGAAACCCTCGATGACCAATTAAAGCAATTTCCTGTTTCTCTTTGCAATCATGAAACTCTCTTCGCAAACAGCTTCCAACGAAATAATTATGCCAGATACAAATATTCTAACTCAATATCGCACCGCTGCGAAATTGTGTTTTCATGGTAACCCACGGTCCAAAGAAGTCACGAGCATAGCAACCGCAAACCTAAGAAACTTAAATAAATTTCCTTTTAGTCGCAGCTTCAGCCAGCCACTCCGCGAGCGGCCATGTTTACGCGAGTATCTGGGACGATTCATAACCCGACGCTCAAACCAAACGTCGGCCAAATAAGTTGAACCTCGGGGAGCACTTTGCTCGGATGTTGCTGGTGGATGTTATTTACGCTCGGTGGCCGAGTCTGCGTCCCCGCAACGTTCAAAACCGTCCGTAATTTCTGTTACGTCGCGCAGCGGCACTATCGGTGAGGACCGCTCCGAAGAAGCTGGACCGCGAGCGGGGAGGAAACGGAGGAAGACAGCGGAGAGCGGAGAAAAGGAACCGAGTCGTTTGAGTTTATTTCTCCGCCGGGCGAAACAAAGGTTCTGTGTTCTTGCCAGCTAGCTGCGCGACCAACGGAGCCTTTGATGTCCGCGGGTTCTGGCGAAAATCTCGCGGGATCGATAAGGCGACCGAAAAATCCGCGAGCAGCCTCGATGGAGGAAAATTTGGAGCGCGGCGTTTCTAACGAGCACAGAAAATGCGCTCGTTCCCTTCGGAACTTTCTGAATTTGATCCACTCGCCTGGTTGATCGATGAGCCACTTTATTTCGAGGCTCGAGGTGTCGGGTAATTCGTGCTTCTGAATTTTTCCACGGAATTTTCCGTGGCGCGAGTAACGAAGATTGAGGCCCGAGTAAGGTAAGAAGCTCTCGGAATTCTGTAAGATTGAAATTTCTACGCTGGTAATTGGTAACTTTCGGATGGAGCGAGAGTTTGAAAGTCTGAAAGGAGCACTCTCGGCGTGAGACTGCAGAAAACGTAATATGCGAAAGAGATAAGGGAATAGCGAGCCCGGGAGAACAAGACGGCAAACATGCAAGAGAATGGAAGGAAAGTAGTTGGAAGAAACTGTGTAGTCCACTCGGGTTTGTTGCCCGTACACTGTGCAGGGATGAATGCAATATGTTCACGACAATTGTCCGCTGGACACGGCGACGCTTGTAATGCTCTGGCTGGATGAAAAAATGGCCTCGGGTCTCTGAGGTCCTTACCGCGTGTATCTTGTGGCTTTGAAATATTTAGGGATGCGCTGAAAGATAGAGCTGGGCGCTTTGAATCTTTGAGTCTGGCAGTGCTACAGTTCTCTTGGAATTTACTGGTATTCTGATGTACTTGTGAAATCAGGAACTGGATAATTAACAAGATTATCCAGATGAAAATGTCATCCTAAAGTTAATCAAAGAGAGTATGACTTGTTAATTACTTGCTAAAAAGTATGAGATAAATATATAAGAAAAGTATGATAAATCTAAAAAGACTGAGTCAAGAATCTAAACTGTGTGTGTGAGTGCTTCATACCTAGTTTCAAGATAATCGCAATAAAAAAAGCATTTCTCAGTTGTCCGTGCATGGCTGGCCATTTCTACTTATCACGAGCATCGACCCAACACGAGCCTTCGAACTCCATAATTTCGAAAAGAAAACATCAGAAGAAAAACTTTCATTCCACACTTGGATTCATCTTTTCACACAGAATCATCCCCTTTTGAAATCCGACCCGTCCCAATGCCCCGCGAGTTGTAGCCGAGCGTAAAAGGGGTTCGGAGAGGTCGTGGAGTTCCGATTATTCCGATAAAAATGATTATCTCTCGCGGCAGCGCGAAACACGGCGGAAAATGGGGCTTGATACCGTGGTGAACGCCTGCCGGGCGATTTTCCCGACGCTGTTTATCAGTATCGCGATTACAAAGGATCATCGGCGAAACTCCCAGCGGCAATCGTCCGACGCACAAGCGGCCGAGGCTCGTTTGCGACACGGGATGGAAAATATAGGAAATTGCACTTGCACCGGGGACGAGGAGCGTAATTTACTGCAGCCGGCGAGCGAGGCCGCCGCTGCGCAGCCTAGGCGATTCCTATGAGCCTCGATGGCCTTGGATTCTCAACTTGAGAATCCACGCCTACAGCGACACAAGTAGCGCTCAAAAAGAAGAGAGAGAGAGTGAGAGAGGGGAAAAAAGAAGGAAGAGCGAACACGAGACGAGGAGGAAATATGTTTTCAAAGCCCTCTGGCTCGTCCGAGGAACAAAGGAAGTTTTTTCGGAGGTCGAAGAGCGAATAAGGTGAAAGATGTGTTTCACTCTGTCGCCATTATGACCGGCTAATTGCCAGCCGAGTAATTAATCCCATCCTCAACAGTTCCGAGGAATAGAATCCAGGTGAAGATTTCCTGGGGGAGAAGATGCTGATTCGAGGAAGGGAAGTATGATCTGATTACAACCGGACTTTCATCGACCGATTTGCATTCCTATTCCGTCGGGTAGTTAGATCCATTGTATAATTAAGTAACTGCGAGTAGAGGCTCTGTTGAGAAACGGATACGAACTTGGGAATTTGATTATTTTTATGGAGCTGATCGAGAAGTTTTGCGAGAATCCTTTAATTTATTGTTGTAAGAAAGGTACATTTGATAGATTCTAGTGTTAACACTGGTACTACCGAGCGTATAATAGGATTAACATGTAATCCATATAAAAATTGTAACAATATATTATTATCAGTTTTTTAGACATTCATTACAGTATTCAAGTGAAGCTATTTATTTTCAAGATCATTTGAATTATTGAATGCTTTTGAGATATTAATAATTGCGAAACAAAAAGATCGAAACATATTGACTGGTATGGTAGTTCTAGTGTTAATTGGGAATGTGAGAATTAAATAGAAACACAGGAGAGTTTGTATAAAATTTCACTGATTACTTATTAATAGGATGATTAATTTCCTTTATTGACAGACGCGACTCACCTAGAGTATATCTCCAGTACTAGAAGCTCTCGTAGTCCTCGTCAATGGTCCCAATTGCCTGTTTTGATCCGGCCGAGGCGTGCAGTATATAATTTTCCGAAAAGCCTTCCGGAAACTGTCGCTGAGAAACGCGTACAAGATCGGGTTGATGCAGCTGTTCATGTAAGCCAGAATGTGGCTCGTTATTTGCACCATAATCGTCGACGTTGTCAATGGATACAAGTCCAGCGACTTAGTCACCAGGATCACCTGTTCGAAAACACAGAAAACACCGGGTTTATTCCGTCACGAACACGCCAAGTCGACGTCCAAGTAATTTAATCCAAGTAAATCAATGCAACGCAACATTAACTCAGCGAAGTCAAACTTCATTAATTATGCGAAGCAATCCGAGTAAGACTACTTCAATTACAAAGTTCAATAATGGAATATCTAAGCTAAAGGTTTCCGTCTCGATTATTTAGTTATGTGGAAAATCGTTACGCAGCTTCTCAATAATTACATCCGTTTAATATATAAATTCTTCAAATAGTCTGATAATTTCAGACAGATCGCGTTTACCTTTAATTAATGACGCAGGGTAAGTCTAAGTAAAGATCATTTGCAACGAAACATTCGTCTACTTACACGAATCCGATAGTCAAGTGCGAGACACGACGATCGCGGGAAATTTCCACCGCACTCGATACTTCCCTTTAAAAACCTCTGCTGTCTAACCTATCCCGTATTTTTCCACTTCAACGAAGTGTTCCATCCGCCGACACACTCTCGCAAAACAAAACAAGATACGTGCTATCAGATTCGACGGCAATATCAAACTCGCTCTACGCAATTTGAATAATTTTGATTCCGTCAAAGTGTTTTCCGATACACTGATTTAAATAACTTTCTGCTGGAACGTTCGAAGCAAGTTCGCTGTCACCCTCGAAAAACTGAAATTAAACTGGACAAATCTTATCCAACACTATCGATTTCAAACTGAATCTATTACTCAATCATAACTCTCCAATTCTTATATTAACAACCGTTTCTGAAACACTCTACGGAATTTTCTTCTCTAACCAGGAAAATTTGGCGAAATCGCATTGGGTTTCCATTCCTTTGTCACTTCTACGTTAATTTTTGCTTGAGAAATAACAAATTTGCATATACATATAATACCAAAGTTCAGACAAACAGACATTTTCATTGGCTTCGCAAGCTTAACCCTTTGCAGATGAATGTTGACATTTCGGTGAGATGAAACGTTCATTGGAAGACCAAGTTGCAAATGATTTAATTACTCGGACAGCAAGAGATTAGCATGTAGTTCCTGTTATCGCTATTATTTAACACTAGAACTACCGTACCAGTAAAAATGATTTTGAAAACAAATAGTTTCACTAGAGTACTATAATGAATGTCTGAAGAAACTGAAAGTAATCTATTGCTACAATTTTTATAGGAATTGCATATTAATCGTATTAAATGCTCGGTAGTTCTAGAGTTAAGCAATTGATATATAATTTTGCTTCATCTGCTGAAGGTTTTGTACATTTCAAAGAATCTTCGTCCGCAAAGGGTTAAAATATAATTCCACGATCGATGCTCATCGAAATCATATTAAAGATCTATATCGAAGAAGGAAGCAGGCGACACAACGCGCGCGCGCGTGTGCATTACACGGCTTCATTCAATTAGGGGGACAATTTATTTTTCGTCTAACCAATTCCGATAAACGTCTTCCATCGGCGCAGTAACATTATTACAAGCTGCATCATCCGCCGGAAACGAAAAGGAATTCCCGCGCTCTGCAATATTCGCGGTGTCCCCCGTCCGATTCCGATTCGATCGTTTAATGACTAGGCACCCGGCGAGCTGAATCGTGATACGCGGCGTCTTACTTTCGCGCATTTCCGTCGGCGCCGGAGCCGTGCAGCTTCCTATCTCGTTCCTCGGGACAAATATTTTACCGAGGGAACTCGATAAACGTCTCTTCACTCGTGTTTGACTGCCTCGAGATCGCCGCGACGAAACTAGAGAACGAAGAAGAATTCGTCGTGCTCGTCCAGGCACGAGATACGACCGGAAACGTTGCACTAACCCGTTAAATGAGAATTTTCTTAATGATTTTATAAGTCCATTTCATCGAAACGCGATAGTTCTATTTATCTTCATGAATATATTCCATGGGATTCCGAACATTTCGCTTTCTTTCGTGGCAGTTCGAACCTATAGAAATTAAATATTTGAAATTGAATAGCGAGAGTGGCGTGTAAATTGAAATAAATTGTGAGGCAAGGGGTTAATCGAATCAATACGAGCAGCGTTTCAGGCTTCTCGAGACTCAATGCGAAATTAGAGCACTCCTTTGAAGGCGTAAGAGATTTCATTTTCGGACGAGTGTACAACAGTCTATATTACATTATTCAGATTTCTAGCGTAATACTATGAAATATTCCAATCACTTTTACGAGAGTGACTAATTTCGTATACACCTTTAGTAATCCTCGCGAGAACTGAACCGACGGACCGTGCCAATGATTGAAAACTGTGAACGTAATTCGGCCGAAAATAAAAGATCATTATCTCCGATGATCGACAGGGCGCGTCGAACGTTTGAATTTCGCTGTTCCGCGATTCGTTTTTTTCCAGGATTTATCTTCCATCTCCATTAACACGAACAGCCGGCAATTAATTACATTGCGCTCGTGTGGCCCGTAAATTCTTTCACGAGCGTTCCGCTGCCTTTACCGAAATGTCGTTCGGAACACACGCGAAAACGCAGACGCACGGAAACGCGGCCCGGCTACGTTTCAATTCCCATGCGGCGGTTCTCAATGGCCGCCGCGGTGGTTTGCGTGACACCGAAGCCGCGATAACTCCGACAGATTATTGTGTACATCGTCGAGGACTTAATCCTATTTACGCCGCGCTGTGCGCTGAGAACGCGCCGCCGACTCTTCTTTTATTCCACGCAGCGAATCAAACGAATCAAACGAATCGACTCCATCCACCGTGGAAACGCTACAACCACGGTAAGAATAGCGAGTAGTTCGTTCTCCGGGATTAACCCTTCCGCGAGCGACTCTTCGGGAAGAGTAAAGCCGATTCGTGTTGATTACTCTATATATAGACGGTAGAAAAATAATTTGAAATATCCGGACATTCGGTTTGATGAGCCTTCTCGTCGTTGGAATGATAAATTGGTTGCTGAATAATGGATATATAGTTATGTTCATACTAGCGAACGCAGCTGTTTCTCTTCAATTCTAACCCTTTGCACTCGACAGGTGACTCTCAGTCACCATTTGATTTGATGCAGCAGAATTATAAAATTTGATATTTAATATTGAAGTATGTGTAATGCACGGTGCGTGAAATATTGGGATAGAAAGCTTTGTTTCTCAATTTACCTGTGATTTTTCTTTGAATTCATTTCAAAACATCATTTTTGTCCAGTTAGAAAGTATTAAGTATTTCTAATGAAATACTTCTGAGTGCAAAGGGCTAAATTGCGATATTATTGTACGGGTTTGAAGCAATAAAATTAACAGCGAAAATATTCTAGAGGAAACCACGTGGTAAGCACTATGCAGAGTAACTGATGAAACTCCAAAAATAATAAAACACGCAGTCGCGTTTAAAATATGGCGTCGCTATCAGCTCTGCCATTACTCATCCCCTAACGGGAATCAGCAGAATGTCTCGCAAAGAATATGAAAAATTCGCGAAAACTCGCCGCTTATCACGCGCGCGGCATGCCGGACAAGTAGGAACGTGTATGCTAACCTGAATGGGGCACCAACAAAACGCAAAAACGCCGACGACCACGAACACCAGCCTCGTGACGCGTCTTCTGCCGCGCCGGCTCTCGGCGCTGACGCGGGACCGACGCCAGAGCCTGACGAGCATGTAAATGTAAAAAAAGCATATCAGCATCAGTGGCAGCAGGTAGCTCGTCAGGAAAAACGATATTTGGAAGAACGGCCAGTCGTAGTCCGGCAGGATTCGACAGGCCGTCAGGTTCTGCGACGATGAGACGTTCATGTCCTGAAATTAAAGCGGAATCTGCATATATAAAGGGCTAGTCCTTGGGCGCGACGCATGGAAGGACGGACAGACACATAGCGCGCGCTCGTGTGTGCACTGTATGACGATGCGTGATCGAATTCGCTCGCGACGGGAAAACATTCTTCGCGAAAGGACGTGAGCGAGTTTCCAAATGCCGGACGACCTGCGCAATTATTTCGGCGCAGATTTCCTTTTTTTCTGTTTAATCGATAGACACTTGTTACATACGAGTTTAGAGGGTAGATAATTTTTATAAGAGACGATAGTTGTTATTGATAAATATGTTTCTTGATGAAAATGTTTCTTTTTTATTCGAGTGATTATGATTGGAGTTTGTGATTTATGTCACCATTCGAACAGGTTTCCAGTTTTCGAAACCTTATTGGCTGTGATATTGATGAGAAAATTATGTTTATGTCGGGGACACGTGAGTAATTGACTTCCACGTTATTGATTTGTTCAATTAAGAATATAATGGTCGTCGTGATGATATGTTATTATAGGATTGATCGAATGAAATTAAATAGAAACCCTCAATTATTCGGCACCCCACGCTAGAGACAAAAGACTAAAATCTGCGTACCGTGGCTATAGCAATGAACAATTGGGATCGAGTAGAGGCTCGTTGCGCATACTATCTCACTTAAATGAGTTTCGTGAAATCGTATAAAGCAAAATAATATGCATTGTGTTCGGGGAGAGCTCGACGATATTCGCAGAAAACGCACGAGAGCTGCGCTGTTTGAACGGTCGCATTTGTCACGTTACTGTCAACCGCACATAACCAAATGTGTCCGGATCAATTCCCGCAAAATGGACATTAATTATCAGTATGCTAATCAAAGGGTGACAATCGACGCGGGGAACGGAGAGTTGTCATCAGTGCATCAGTCATAAAGCGAAGTTGACAAACAGTCGACGATATGAAATGATAATGCACGCATATAAAATTTGAAATTTAAAATTTCACATTTCAAATTTCACTGATGAAATTTTAAAACGTAGAACACGAACAATGAAATTCAAATAATGCACAGTATGCCAAAGGAGAGATACACCGCAGAATCAATCGGGAAGCAACAGAATGCCGGGGAGCATTAAACGTCAATCATCATCAACGTTAAAAGACCGCAGCACTGTTCGGCCGTGCGCGAACCGGCGAGAACAAAAATGAGTTCCGGCGCGGGACGGGGCGAAAGAAAAACAATTTATCAAGTTGTAAAAGCGTTCCGAATCTCGACACCCTGCAACCGTGGGAAGAGCCATTAGGACGCATCAGTTTCACATTTACAGGGCTTCGCGGCACGTGTTCCAGAGACCCCGGCAACGATTTCAGTTTCTCCGCTGACTTTGTTCGTCGCGTTCGAAGGTAATTACTGCCGGGAACGCTCATTGGGTAATTACACGGATGGATGGATGGTATCCGCGAGATCTTCCGGCCATCGATTCCAATTTAAACTAGTTTTATATCAACTGGCCAACGGGCATCTGGAATGTATTAATTAGAACGAAGCGCCGAATAATTGATCCTCGTCATCTCGATCTTTCTCTCTTTCTCTCTTCCTCTCTGTTCCTCTCTCGGCTCGCCATAGCGAACCGACGGAGAGCGAAAGGGAGACGGAGAGGAAACGAGCAGCGTCCATTTGCAATTCCCGGTTTTCATTACAGCCACCGGTTCCTTTTTCCGCGCGTTCCATGCCGCCCTTTTTCACCTGCGCGCACAGCTCAAAGAACAAGCAGAATTTCGAATGGCGCGCGCGCTTTTCGGTCTATTGAACCATTTTACAGTATCGAAATCCGCTCGGCATCAACGCGATCCGTCATAACGAGTAACCGGATTGAAGGAGTCAATCAAAAGAGAGCCGCGCGCAACGCCGGACACCGGAATTTTCGCGTTCCGCGTGACACGCCGGGGCAAACCGAATCAGACCGCGCGTAAAACAACCCCGGGAAATGCCCGCGGCGGAAGTACTGCCTCGGAAATTCGACGATCGGATAACAGAGGGGATAGTGATAACAGAGTGATTTCATTGAACTACCGATCGATTAACGTTGGAAGATCGTTCGAGAGAGTTGCTTTTCGAGTCTTTTGTCGTGTGGAATGGTAACCGATGCTTCGAGATGTCGGACGAGAATTATGTTTTGTTTTTGGAAAATTTGGTTGCGAATTTTTCACTAGTTTCTTTCAAGAAATTACTGTGGAAATTATGGAGGAATGACTGAGACTAATGATTTAACCCTTTGCAGACGGATGTCATTTCGATGAGATGAAATGCTCAGGTTTGGAAAACTGAGTCGTGAAAAAATGATCTAATTAGTCGAACAGCAAGAGATCAGCACGTAGTTTTCTTTTTTTCTACTAATTAAGCGATTGATATATAATTTAGCTTAATATGTTGAAGGTTTTGTATGTTTCGAAGAATCTTCGTTCGCAAAGGGTTAATAGAAGGGAAGAGAATTGTAGAATTATATAGAATTATTATTAATTTACTAGTGGGAAGTCTCTTATAAAGATGGTAATCAAAATTGAGAATAGTAATCCGAGAAATAACGAGTTGCTGGTCGAGTGTTCGATTTCCTCGGCTATTAAAGAAATTTTCTCCGCGGGAATTTCTTAATTATGCGAATTCTTTGAGCCTATCATCAGCGGCGCTCACTCGTGAATATGATGGGAGGCGATTATAAAGGGAATACTGTGCGATCGAGCACTTCTGGATGACTCACCTCGCCGTGAATAACGAGGGCAGGGGTAGAAATCGCAAAGATGATCGCCCACGCGGTGCAAATCGCGAGGATCGTGCGATTTTCGGTTCGCCATGACATCGACGTGACCGGATGAACCACTGCCAAGTACCTGTAACAATTCAAACGCATTCTTTGTTAATTAATTGTACAACAAAGCATCCAAGCAGTAAAAAACAACGTGGAACGATAAAATTGGGAAACACGAAAAATAATTTCATGGAACGCGAGATCGAACATTTCGATTGCCATGTTCTCGCGCGAAACAATAAAGCAAACTGACAACTCAAGTTTTTTGCTGCAATATTTTTTGCGCCGGGTCTTTCTAATTCAACTCTCCACGAAATTGTGTTTCATCGATCTCGTTATTTTTAGATACGACGGGGTACATTGTGCGAGTCGCCCGTAACGAATGTGTTTACTTCGGGAATGTTTTACGTGTCATATACCATGACAAAATGAATGGACAATCATTCATGGTAATCGAGTTGGATAAAAGCCAACAGATTGAATTATGCAGGTTACCGAGAACTCACGATTAACCTAGTTGTTAATTGCAAGCTCATGACACGCCGCCTATATCGAGGATAACGCTGATACGTACGATTTCTCGTTCCCTGTCAAAACAAGGTTTTAAACGCGCCACGCTCCTAATACGCGCATCCGATACGCGAGGCTGCCCTTCCCGTCGTGAATTATCAACATTTTCGTTTATCTGTCGCGTAAACAAAACATTCGTGTTGTCTGGCATGAAATATATAATTTCCGTCGAAGAAAATTTCATTTATTCCAACGAATCAGCATATCAGCCATTTTGGCCAAACAAAATATAATTTATTACAATGATTCATCGCGTTACTTCGAAAGTAACGTACCGTCGCTAAATTTATTAACCCTTTGCACTCCAAAAGTTTCTCATTAGAAACAAGCGACGACATTCTTTCAAACTGACTTAACGAGAAATCGTACATAAATTAAAGAAAGAGACTGTTTTATTTTAATATTTCACATGTCGATGGGTTGTACAAAGTTTAATATTAAATGTCTAACTCAATAATTTTTCTATGTTAAGTCAGTTGGCGACTGAGAGTCACCTCTCGAGTGTAAAGTCTTAAAGAACATACTCCCGACGAACTGGCGTTAAAGAAAATATAATTCATTCAATGAGTTCATATGAAAATCACCGTTATATGCACCAGTGCAATTTGAATGACTACGATCTACATCCAAAGGAGAAATGTGAAATGCCGATCACGCGGAGGATAGAATACGAGGTTAAATAACAAACGGGAAGAAAAGAAAAAACGATGAACCGAACGGAAACTGCTGGTCCCCGAAATTTAGGTTGGCCGCAATTCGGCCGGAAACGCTGTCTCAACGATCGCCGTGGAGATGCAATAAAATCGAAAAGAGGGGAACGGGGAAGATCGCCGACATCGAGGAAATTTTGAAACGTAATAGAAAATGAGCGTATCAGATGTTTCGGGGCGGAGTCAAGATCCCTTTCGCACGTATGACATTTACAGGCGCGGCACGTGATTCCGCAGCGGGCGCCGGGGAACGCGCCATGCGGTACCTGCGGAAATGTAACCGGAAATACTGCTGATATTTACGACGTGGGAATGGGTTACACCGCCACGTGTTACGTTAGAGGATCGAGTTTTATTATACGAAGGTATTCCCGCGTGCATGCTCGATAATATTGCCGGCGATCAACCGATCTCCTCGAGCAACCACTTCGTTTGTTTATGTGCTCGCCGCGAACTTTATGCGATTCTGCTCGATATCGTTTATAGTCGATGCTGCAATAATTGTGATAAACATTCAATGATATCGTTGCGATACTCTCGATGCCTCGAGTGATTTTATAGTGTCGATTAGACGCAAGGGGTTGAAATATTCAATTGTTCCAGGGAGATGAGAGTAAGAAGCAAAACTTAACCCTTTGGACTGGAGAGGTGACTCTCAGTCACCACTTGATTTGATTTGCAAAATTACGAAGTGTCATATATCATATTAAGTTTCGTATAATTCACCAATATGTGAAATATCTATATAAAATAGCTTTGTTTCTTAATTTACGTATGTTTTCTCATTAGTTCGTTTCAAATGTCATCTACGTCTCATAGGAAAGTGTCGAATGTTTCTAGTAAAAAGCTTCCGAGTGTAAAGGGTTAATATTACAATCTCTTCTGTGAAAAGCTGCGAAAAATTCGATTCTCGATTTAATCGAACGTCGAACGAAGAACTAAGAATAATAAACCAAGTAACAAGGTAGAACACAATAGAATCGTAAAGAGATAATTATTGTTACTCAAAGAAACGCCGAGCATTCAAACTTCCAGCAATCGAAAGCAATCCAAAGATGAAAACGAAATGAACGATCATCGACTCACCTGTCCAGACTCATGAGGACCAAAGTATACACGCTGGCGTACGCGGTGACGATGATGAGGTACTGCACGATCTTGCACCAGACGTTGCCGAACGGCCAGAACGGCAGCACGAAATCGGTCGCGGTGAACGGTATACAGAAAATGACGAACAGCAGATCGGCCACGGCAAGATTGATGATCAGAATGTTCGTGGTCGACCTCATTCCCGGATTCGCCGCGACGACGATTACCACTAGACAGTTGCCGACGAAACCCAATATACCGATCATCCCGAAGAACAACGGGACCACGACCGCGACGATCCTCTGCACCCTTTGCCGGTCGAAGCTGTAATCGACGGTGTGGTTGCTCATCGGATACCCGGTGTCCGACGAGTTCATCAGGATACTGTCCCAGCCGATCTCCATCTCTTCCAACATCGTGGTTATCACAGCTTAATCGCGAGATCAACGGCGAACACCGGGCGAAACTGACTGGAGACCGATCCGATTTCGATCAGTTCCACGAGCACATTTCTAGGGACTTCTCCTCTTCTTTTCGTTCCCCGCTGAAGGTAGGTGTTCTCGTGCCTGACACTCCAGTCGCTTCCGGAACCCCGACTACACCATGTTTCCCTTTAATTGAGTTATTTCCAGACCTCTTGCTCGTTCCAGTTATTTTAATAACTGGATTCGCGTTGCAATTTGCGATGTCTTCGTCATCACGCTTTTACGAGTATCTCGCGAGCTCGTCCAGCATGTTCTCAGCGGCTGCAACATTGTTAATAAATTTTCGCTTTGTTATTCCATTAATTTCAACCCTTCCGCGACCACCTTATTTCTTAATAGTCGTTTTAATTGGAATCCGTCGGAAAGTATGTTTCAGGGAATGGAGATTTCTGACGGTTTTTCGAAATGAATTCTGGTTCTCCCGCGCTGTTCAAGTGACTGGCGTTCTTTGTACTGGCTAATTAGAGTTTATGTTATTCGCAATTAAGTGCGCTGTGAGATATCTGATCTCGTTCGTTGGATAAATAATCATTCGCGGTGTAGTAATTCAATTTCGCCCAACAAAGGTATTTTCGCGGTGACATTTAATTAGAAATTTGGTCGACCGCCGAGACGCGGTTTCTAAGACATTTTTTAATTAACGGCGATAATTGGACGGACACAATGCACTGACATTGTGTACACTCCACCAATTAACGGTCCAATTAATACTGTTACTTTGGGAAACAAAATTACGTCGCGTCGTTTAATTAAAAAGGAATCCCCAAATGGAACAAGAATTCGTACGGTTAATGTACAAACGAGAAGTCGACTTCTGTCTTGCTCTTTAATTAATTAAAATCAAGCTTGCGTATCTTGATTAAAGATGAGATGAAACTCATTGGAGACCAAATTTCATATGAACGAATAAATGCTGGGCAAACATTGTGTTCTTTCAGCAATTGAGAAATAGAGATAATTAAGGAACTCGGAATAAAATAATTCTACTATTATTTAGGCGTGATGTTTCATTTCGCGCCGTCAACACATCTGGGCTCTAAGTTCCTCCTAATCAAATCACTGTCTGTTACATCAGAGTCGTATTATTTAAGACTTCCTGTCCCAATCACGTGTCTTTCTAAGTACATTAATCTACAGAATCAAACGAACGTCCTTTAATAATTCGCACAGATAAATCAAATGAAGGTCGGCTCTTCCGACATTAGAATCTTCGTGACACAAGAAATATCTCATCGGGGACAATATGCGTATATATAGCTACAATAAGAATAGAAAGCCCACACAGCCGTGTAACGGAATGCATAGAACGGCGACCGCCCTTTCTTATGCTAAATGGGAACGTCGCACTCTCAAAAGTGACGTATATTATCGCATAGAAATCCGAATATTCAAACACCTCCTACCTTTAATATCACGCATATTTCGTCGAGTACAAATGTTTTCATTTTAAATAGTCCTTTGTCGTCTGAAAATTGTAAAGGCCGTGTGAAATTTCTCTGCGATTCCTCGTCCACTGAATTCCGAAGGTTTCCATAAAGCCGCAGAGACACGAAAATCCACGATGCAACAATTCCCGGGGAAAATTTTCACGCGTTTCAAGCCAACCGAGCATTTGCATAACATAACGGTCCAAAAATTCTTGGTCCCGCGTGAACGGTAACTCTATCAATTAAAATTGAAAGGGAAAAACACAGAGACTGACCCGTTTCGGGTGGTGTTTGACTGGCCGCGGCGGTTTATCGAAATTCAGGTCACGTTAAGAGCACGTGCGACTCACTTCTGTGACTCCGTTAAAAGAGCGCTCCATTTAGACCTCATTCCTGCTTAAGCAAATATAAATAATATAAACTCGATTCGAACCGCATACGATCGTTCCTTCTGGTTGTTGCGACCAAGGAAGCGAACTTCCCGGAGGATCGAAAAATCTCTGTGGTGAAGTTCGCTTCGTATGCAACACGTAACAACGGAAAAGAACTAGCTACGACGGAGTGTTAAACGAAGCGCTATTCAGAGTCGCAGGGCTCGTAATGGAAGCTCTAATAAATCGTGATGCAACCCGTAAGTCCCATGAAAAGCAATTGTCACGGCTATTAACCCTTCGCAATACTCGAAAGCTCTCCGATTGAAATGTTCAACGCTTTCCGATGAGAGACGATATTCTTTGAAACCAACGAGAATATAAATTAACACCAGAACTACTGAAACACTCAAAATGACTGGTTTCAATTTTTTTGTTTAGCTATTATTGATATCTTCGAAGTATTGAATATCCGAAATGATTTTGGAAATGAATAGTTTCACTCGAGTACTACGATGAATATTCAAAGAAACTGAAAATAATCTATTGTTATAATTTTTATAGGAATTGCATATTAATCGTATTAAATGCTTTGTAGTTCTAGTGTTAACCCTTTGAACTCTGTAGGCTCCAATATTGCACCAGTTATAATATTAAATATTTCAACGAATCTTAAAGAAACTACCCTAAAATTATTTATTTTCGCTAGGAATACTATAAAAATTAGTTGCAGTTGCTGATAGATTACAAAACAACCTGGAGTGCTAAGGGTTAATATTACATGTGTATCGGTGTTTCGAAAGTTTCCTGTGATTCAAAGGTTAATTCTTCGACTTTTAAAGAATTCTGTAATTTCTTTGAAATTTACCGATCGCTAATACCTTGAATGGTATCTTTACAAATGAAGTATTCCTAGTGTTGTCAGCGTTAACAATGTTCCATTGTGCAGAACAGGATGAAACGTTGTTCGAAGTACGATGATATACTCGATGCATTGATCGTTTAACTAATGCGTTCCGATTACTATTTTTATTATTCTCCAATACTTGGACGATCGCTGAGGCTGATGCACGAACAAACACGCGTACACTTGTAAACGGTCAACAATGCGTCGACTAAAAAAACAGGACACTTATATCGCCGTATGAGCATACTGCGAGCGACAACAACTTTTTACAGTGAACCGTGGTGAAAAAAACTAAATGACTGGTTTCAGAGGGAAAAATAGAATTTCGATAACCGAGGCCTCGGTAAATATCGTCAAACTTTTTCCGATACGTCACACGGATCTTGCTCGGACTCGAAACGGACGCGGTGACCACGAAATTCTCTCATTTCGCTGTCACCGGGACTTTTAAATCAATTGCGTCTATTTCGCTGCGCTAGAAAATAGTTGGCAAAAAGTCCTCGACGATTTCGTCGCGCTGTGATTTTCCGTGACACTTTTCTTACTCGTAATTAACACTTCCCGGGCGGCTGACTTTGAATGCGTGTTACCGGATTAACGTTTATGTTACTGAAAATCACGTCCTTTATACAAAATGAAGCGAGGTTTTTCCTTTGGAACAATCAAAAGATATTCTGTACAAAATAATCGAATTTGAAACATGTGATAGTCAGTAACTCAAACGTTAAATATTAACAACATTTATCTGAGAAATATTGACATAAAATAGCTTTGTCCGTCAATTCACGTGAAAATGTTGAAATATTTCTAGTGAAAAATTTCGGAGTGCAAAGGGTTAATACATATTTCTGTTCAAAAATAAATGAAATCGTAACTCTACTATATAATAATCCCTACATTTATGTTAATCACCGTCAAATTATCCCCGTCATCGAGACCCCAAACGGCGCAGAAATCCCCTAGAAAATCTCGCTTATCAATCTACAAAACCGTTCCATCCCCGTCAATATTTCAGAAGCTGGTGAAAGCGTGTCCGCGCGAACACACCCTCCACGCTCCAGCGCAAAGAACATCCCCCTTTTCATACGCTCGATTATTTTCGCGTAATTAATCTCCTCGCGCCAGTTTTCCCCTGAATCATTTTCACGGCTCGTCCCTCTTATTGTCGCGTTCCTCGTGAAAGAAGAAGGGTTGCGAGGACTGGTTTCCGCTGAATTCATTAACACAGGATCCTTTCCTCGTTCCTCATTCTTTTTATTCCGCGAACGGAGAGATGCGGCGAGACGGTTCCGCGGTTCAAAAGATCGAATAGATGTAACCGGCGGACACGTGAGCAGCCGGGTGTCGCCGGATAATGATTCCGGCCCGTTCGCGAACGACATTTATATTACAACGATCCTCGCTTAATTACCTTCGGGGCCCTCCTGTGCCGATATCGAGGGGCTTTAACGATCCCCGGCCCTTCCTTTTAGCGGATTAAAGCCGATAAGGCGTAACTGATGCAGATAGATCGATTCATGATTGCCGGCGCGGTCGCTGCTAATTGCTTCGAGACTCGGTGCACCTCCGACCGACAACTGCCCGACGAGTATCCCGCTCTTCCAACGGCATCACGAACTAGCGGGGACGTTCATCCAGACTATCCTCTTTTTCCTGTCTCTCACAACAAACCGATGCACCCTTTCACAGCGTCGCTCACTCCGACCCGATTTCCCATCGTCGGCCACGCTCCTCCAGGTGTACAGGCCACGGTTTCGTTAATTGGTTGGCACCCGCTGATTAATTACACGGTTTCTCGCGAGCGCGGATTAACGTGAACGCGAAAGGTCTCAATTTAAGAGCCCTTGCTTCTCGTCGCTTGATATTTATTTCAACCGTTCTTCAGAGGATTTACAACTTTCCGTTTAACGAGTGAAACGTATTCGGGCAGCTCGCGTTCCGAATGCGTTGCTCAAGTGGCAGGCTGGTTAGCGTTGGATTCGCAGGCACGAGAAATATCCTCCGCGGAACGGCGAGAAATTGTTACGATACTCTCGCACCTCGCGCACCATCGTCATCACTCTCCCGCGCCTCAACGTCATACCCTTCCGCGCGAACTTCCCGATAACTTTCCTCGCACGCTCTCGCGAAGTGGCTATTAATGATCCCCGAATGCGTGCCGTGCTACTCGGACGGGATTGCTCGGCGTTGGCGAAACGATCGCGATCGGCCGCGGGAGGATTTGTTCTTCAAGTTCGGGAGTCACTGGATAAAATTCAAACGAAAGATCACACTTTCCTCTCGTGAACTCAAGGAAGGGATTCTAAGCGAACGTTAGAATGCGAGAGCATCATGCTGCGAACGAATTTTCATTTAGAAAATTAGAAACCTCGTCGCGCCAGGATACACGTGCTCGATCGGGAACGGATTAATTGCGGTTCATTCGTCGACTGCGCCGCTCTCGAGCGTGCGTTGTTCGTTGGAAAGGGGCCACATGTCACCGGAACCGATCTAGAATCTCATTGGTAATCGTTGCGGAGGATCTCTTCGAGGAATCAATGTTTCTGTCGATTGGTTATTTGGATTTTGACTCTAATTCGATCACGTCGCCGTCGCGTTCGCGCGAGATATCTTTCCACGTGTTTCCATCGTGTCTCGACCACCGGTCCGAGGAACTTTCTACTCGTAACAGGTATGGCGTGGACGAAGCGTAGCCGGAGACCGCGAGAGCAAGGTACGCGACCGGCGGTGGATGCGGCGCGACTGTGCGGACCGCAGAAACAGAGACGAAGAAATCTCGCCCGCGAGTTTCCCCGAAATAGGGTTGCCGGATTCGTCGTGGCGAGAGGGTGCGGCTGGCATCTATCACCCTTCACGTGCGCTCATCAAGTTTATCGATCTGGCTCGCTCGATCGGTGGAGTAGGAACCGTTTATACCATCGCACAGTCGAACAGTTCCCTGTAACACATTGTTGAACATGGGATAGTGTGCTAGGAAATTTTTTCCTTCGTACTCGGTGGGTTTATCAGATGTTCCACGTCGGTACCATTTTGCGCATAATGTTACCGATGGTTCGAGGAGATTTGTTAGCGGAAATGTAGTATTTTCTATGATTAGTTTGTAGATAAGATTGAATGCTTACCTTAATTATTCCTTTCGAAACTGCAATCGTTAGGATTGTTTTATTGTTGGATTGTTTTTTATATAAGTGGTTCCTATAAAATAGTATAAAAATACCTAGAAACATTCATTCTCATCCACGATATCCACATACATTTGCTGATGCTCATTTTTATTCGCTCATACTCGGTAACTTCGTTTAAAACGAAAGACGTTTAGACTAGTATACTTTAAACATAAATATCGGAAAGTAACATGTGATTTTCAAGTTGAAGTTTATTTCATCCTCTTTCTGCTTGAAGCGTGATAAACAAGTTACATTAATATACATAAGTATGCGTGTACAAGCTGTTCCTTCTTTGACAAAGAAGAATCGGGGATTATCCCACGTATACAAAGCGCTTACAGTTTCGTAGCAACGATCGATCAGCTGTTAACCCAGAATAATTTGGTTAATTACACACGGGCCCGTGGACAAAGGGCGTGTCACCGACACTCATTGCATGATAATTAACCGTGGACCGCAGGGCCACGATATTAACGAATATCCACGACAGACACGTGCGCGGAGACAGGATGTATCGGTGCGTTCAATTGTATTTCTGGACGATTGCTTCGTGGCACGGCATACAGGAGCCGTGTTCGCCAGGCCGCATGTAAATCAAAGGGTTTGTTAAGGATTAACAACATGTTAACCTGGTTCGGAAACGCCCAGCTGCCGAGCTTTGAGGCTTAGCTTCGATTCATTGGATTCTTGAGACCCACAGACGAGTCATTAATCCTAGAACATGTCTTACCGTATCAAACGAAACTCTTATTTCTCTCTCACTAATTGTTACGTAACTGCTTCTCAATTTCCACGTGTCTAGACTAATTATCATTAAACTGTGGATATTTCGACAAACTCTCGACAAACCATGTGGATTCGATGAAAATAACTAAACTAACATTGTTACTAAATGTATCATCGTCCCCTAATAATAAATTGCATCCTAGTGAATTAAATAAGATCGTTCATCAACGGTGAAGCATTCTATCATCAAAGATACATTGCCCAAACTATAAATTAATTCTATAGAATTACAAGCAACGCAGAGAAGCATACAAAATAATTGAAATAAATCACGTGAATTAATCCTACAATACACTAACGTCTCTCGTTCAAATAAGATCAATGTTTACCAGTGACTTTATCCAAAATAGCTTGAGTCAGAACTTTCGTGGTGAAATCTTTAGCAAGACTGGTCAGCTGATCGCTGAAATTCGGTTTTCTAGTAGTGGGAGGGGGATAATAACCTCCTGGATATCCTTGGGGATATCCTCCTTGAGGATACCCTCCTTGAGGATACCCTCCTTGAGGATACCCTTGAGGATACCCTCCTTGAGGATACCCTTGAGGATAGCCTTGAGGATAGCCTTGAGGATATCCTTGGGGAGGATATCCTTGGGGATACCCCTGAGGGTATCGTCCTTGGTTATATCCAGTGTTTTGTTGAGGATATCCGGACTGCGACGGGTATCCACTCTGCGAAGACTGACTAGGATACGCAGCGTTCACTGAATTAGCGTCCACTCGTTTAACGCTCTCCTCGTTTGCTGACGGATAACCAGAGCTCGATGGATATCCACGAGATCTCGACGAAGGATAAGAGCTGTCCGGATAACCGGAACTGCTACGGGGATATCCGGAATTTGTCGGGTAGCCGGAATTTGTCGGATAGCCGGAAGAGCTGCTCGATGGATATCCCGAATTCGATGGATATCCGGACGAACTGCTTGATGGGTATCCCGAATTCGATGGATATCCGGAACTGCTTGATGGATATCCAGATGATCTGCTCGACGGATACCCGCTGCTCGATGGATATCCGGAGGTTCTCGACGCCTGATCAGAAGTATCTCCTGATGGATAACCAGAAGAACTAGGATAACCGGAGCTTCTCGACGGATAACCAGAACTCGACGGATAACCGCTTCCAGCTGGATAACCAGAGGAGCTGCCGCCGGTTTCCGATGGATATCCAGACTTCGTGGCCGACTGACCGGATGTCTCTGGCACCGTAGACTGAACGTCGCTGCCGCTTTGACGTCTCGCGACGATTTTGTTCTCACCGTCCTCGAATTCTGCGAACAATTCGTTATCTACCTCCTAATTGTCTAGTTAAGCTCTCTGATTTTCGACTCAGCCCCATGCCATGCCGAGTCCAACTTTAATCGGCTCCCGTTTTGCAGCCCGTTCGTGTTAGCGCTATCGAAAGTCATACATTTCGATATGTTTTCTATTATTATTTGCGATTTCAGTATTGTATTTCGTTTCTCGTCCGCAGCCGATGAACGTTTCCATTGACAAGCCGCGATGAATTATTACCGGCGCCCAATGTTCATTTTATTTCATGGATTAGCGTGTTATTAAGCCGATTTACGCGTTACAGTTTGCCCCCGCGTATTAATGGTAATCCGTGTGTTTGTTATCGCGGTAAAATTCCGATCGAATTCCGAGTGTTAATGCGCCTGTGCTTTGGCCAAGCGAACTGTATTGCGTACCGCAGTCATGCAATTTCGGTGCCTCGATGTCTGTTAAAAGTTAATTTTCCAAGTATCCGCAGTGCGCCGGCTTGTTCCGGTATTAATGGCTTGCATCCGAATTGTGCGAACCGTGTGTATTATTATCTTAGAAACTAAATGAAATCTTCGGGGATCTTGAAGGATTTGTAAAGAACGCAGTCTGAATGCTCAGGATCTCGTGTATTTAGTATTCTTGATGGATACATACGATGTCCGTTTTAAGTACACGTTAAGTACTAAAGGTCTGACACATCTCTGTGTAATAATAAAGGTACAGGATAACGCAACATAATTGTAAAATGGCACGTTTAGGAAGAACCCACAGTTCGGAGACTTGAAAACGCACCAATATTGTCCATGATTCCTGAAAGAACTTCGTTTCACGAATACGAAAGCCTTTCTCTTCTATTTTTATACTGTAAAACTAATGAAATACGACTTTTGCCTGTACACTAACCTTCCAAATTTCGCGACAATTGTAGTTTCAAAAAAGGATTAACCCCAAGCCGTAATTAACCCCCAAACACATACAACTCCATTACCAACACACTCAAACCTTCCGTTACTTAACCCTTTGCACTGCAGAGGCGCCTCTAAGTCACCAAATGATTTGACACAGCAAAACTGTAAACTTTGATATTTAATATTAAACTTTGTATAATGCATCAATGTACGAAATAGTGAAAGAAAATAGTTCTCTTCCTCGATGCATGTGGGATTTCTTAATTCAATCTAAGAAAATGTCGTCTGTACCTCTTTGGAAAATATTGAATATTTCCGGTGAAAAACTTCTGGGGTGCAAAGGGTTAAAAGCTGTCCACAACATTTAATCTCGAATTTATTGAAAACTATCTTCCTCGCGAAACAACAGAAATGATTTCGAAAAGTGACGAGAACTTGTTGCATTCTGTCCCGATTATTCCTACACCATGTATATTAGTCGTTTTAATATTCTTAGAAGAAGTCATGGATTTAAGAGTTAAATATACGATAATTGACGCGTTAAAATTGCAAAGGGTCCAGCGATTAGCCCGAAAATCTCCAGACTCGGTTTCCCTGACTGTCGACGGAGGTGTGGCTGGTGTAATAGCCGCTGCCACCTGGCTGCGCTCGAGCTCTAGGAGTGGTTGCGCCACGCGATCCGTAAATACGATCATTCCCGAACAACCGATTAAAAATAGAACCGTCCCCAATCGTGTTCCTTGATCCCGCGTTACCGGTGATTCTCCCGCCGATTCCGTTGGACGATGACCTCGGGGGCGGCGGGGGTGGCGGTGCTCTGTTCCTTCCCGGACTTTGTGTCGGGTATACTGTTAAATTGGAGAGTGGTAGTGAAAAACTAATTATTACGCATTACGACGCGAGCTGGACTTCATACGCTAATTAGATAATTACGCTGCGAGAAAATAATTATTAATCACGTAAGAATATTTCAGAGAACTGAAGTTAATCTTAGACTAAAGTGTTTTAATTCCGACCGAAGTCTTCATCGTAATATTACTTAGAATGAAAGATTAATTAGATTGTTAGTCGATATTTCATGCCAATATTATAATAAATATATTTCGTTTATGATCTTATAAGCATGCACGATGATTACTGTTAATTCTGCTTGTATATAAGAAGCTTTTTATGAATCATGTTCTTTTTGGTTTCGTAAACGAACCACTCTTCAATTTGAACGTATAGTTTCACGTGATTGTTGACTCGCGAATATGTGAAGTTTATAATTATGTATTTACAAAGAATATAAATATAACTTATTTAATAATTGTATTTACATATAAAGTTGTATTACTGTCAGTGCGCAAGCTAGTGTATAAGATAGGTGAAAATTATATTAACACGGGACGAGGAAGACTGAAAGCAAATAGTTTTGTCTAGTTCAAGATAAGAAGCGTTAATATAATTTTTACAGTCCTGTAATTATAGTGAAATTAATGTATATATAAAATGTTAAAATATATTCTGCTTATCGATGTTAACACTAGAAGTACCGTGCCAGTCAAAATGACTGGTTTTGATTTTTTTGTTCCGCAATTGTTGATATCTTGAAGGCATTGAATATTCAAAATTATCTTGAAAATCAATAGTTTTACTTAACTACTGTAATGAATGTCTGAAGAAACTGAAAATAATCTGTTGTTACAATATTTATGGGGATTATACATTAACCGTATTAAATAGTCGCGGTAGTTCTAGTGTTAAACTAGGAGGTTAGGTAAACGAAGGTTAAAATAATAGAGGAAAATGAGAAAAGCAGTTTCAGCGAAGTTTAGACAGCCTATGGTAACACGAGAATGTCTTTATTCCGAGCTTAAGCAATCTGACCTACAAAATACATCTACGCCGGTCATCGAAGATGATAACAAGTGTCAGGGTTCGACGTGATAAATAAACACATTCTTTGTCAGAGATGCCTCCAAGGAATGAACTGTAACTTGAGATTTTCAATGCAACTCACGGGAGTCTTGTGTTTTGAAAAATTATCTTAACATCTCAACCTCTTCTAAGTAATAACTTTCATCGCTATTCGCAGTTTTATACGCCCCTATATTAATTATAAAATTAGACATTTTCTGCATTTACAGGTTACACAAATATCGAATAAACGAAACTTCTCATCGAATCTCATTCCTCTTTACATTGTCTTAACAATAACAAATCCACAAAACAAAACACTTCCATTAAAATTTTCAAACGCAGTCACATAAACAGTCTACCAATTATCAATTACGAACTAGATCGATTCGAACTGATCGCATCCTGGATGATCAAGCGCCTAGACGATGAGGATTAATTGCGCCTAAAATAGCCTAAGACACAATAGACCGCCGCTAACACGATCTTTAGCAAGACTGATTAAGCGACCATCAATATTTGATTCCTTAGTGGCAAGGGAAGGAGAGGCAGGATAATAACGTCCTTGTGGATGTGGGAGTACCCATGAGGATAGCTTGCCTCGGACAGATATCCTTAAGGATAACCAGAGGGCATCCTCATTGGAATATCCTGTGGACTGCGATACCAATTAAATTATCCAGAAAAATGGCTTTCGGAAAACAAGTTTCGATGGATATTTCAGAGTTCGTAAAAGGATCAAATCTTCCAGCACTGCCAATCGAACGTGGAGGGTAAGGTAGACAGATCCTGTAGGATATCTTTAGGATCTCAAAAAATTGAATGATCTTCGAGAGTTTCTTTAGACTTTATTTAATCTTCCGAGAACGAAGTCTCGCACGATTCACTGGGATATCCATTTCCGAACTGGCCCTGATGACACTGATGATGATTATGACTGATTAAACTTTACTGTCACAATATCTTTGTGTTTCCGTCATTGAATTCCGGGAAGAATTCATTATCTACTTCCTTAATCATCCGTAAGGTCACTTGTTTGGTTTTTCTCATGACGCGTTAATTCTAGATTAATTATTCAGAACTTCCGTCTCATATTTTCCTTTGTAGATAAGACTAATCGAAGCAATACACATATAATTCTCAGTGAATCGTACATGTATCATCGACGATGAAATTTTTCGAAATTTCCGAGATTACTGTTGATTCCTCGAAGATATATTTAGGGAGATGTAACAAGTACACAAGTAACGAGTCTATGAATCGGTAGAAACATTATTTTTATTCTCTCCCAACAATCTATAATTTGTCAACTGTATATTCCGTCGCGCGTGTACGTCAGTGCAGAAACAATATTTGCATTGTTACATAAATATGGGTATACATATACGCGTGCGTGTAGATATTTGGATAAAGTTCCATAGATGCTGGGTACATCGGTTAAAATCGGACGGCAGAGAGCGTTTCGTTCGGGACGAGAACACGTTATCGAGGTAAGTAATAGTGCACCAGCTAAAAATAGAGAATAACTCGATCTTTTGTACCGTGAACTTTATCCGCGATATCAGGTACCGAAACAGACGGTTCGTGGAAGTTGTTCTGCTCGAGGAACTGATCCTCTTAGGTAACTGGTCACTTAACTAAGACATTCGAAGTTCTACTTCGACTGGACAGTTTAAAAAAGAGCCCGCGGTAGCTTTCGTGTGAAGTTACCTTCAATGGTTTCCTCTGTACGAGAAAGATCTGTTGAAGCTTGATCAAATATCGTCGAAAATTAAGTGGAAGACTGCGGCAATCTGATTTTAACCCTTTGGCACTCCAAAGGTGCCTCTCAGTCACCATTGGTGCATCAAAATTGTAAAATTTCGTATTTAACCCTTTGCACTCCGAAGTTTTTCACTAGAAATATTTCAACATTTTCTGAGGAGATGAAGACGATATTTTGTAAAACCAACTCGACGAGAAATTCACGCGAATTGACGAACAAAGCTATTTGACGTCAATATTTCTCAGATTGATGCATTATATGAAGTATAATATTAAATATCAAACTTTACAGCTTCACTGTTGGAAATCAAGTGGTGACTGAGAGTCACCTCCCAAGTTCAAAGGGTTAACATTAAGTCTTGAGTAATCTGTCGATACGTGAAACGTGGAAATGAAATACCATTGTTCCCCTTATTTTGGGAATAGATTCCTCGTTAAGTTAATTGAAAAAAATGTCATCTATATCTCACAGAAATAAATTGAATATTTCTAGTGACAAATTTTCGGAGTGCAAAGGGTTAATATTTCTTTTGTAGAATGTTCCGAAAGCCTCGCTTCGCGTGCATGTTGCTAATATAAATAACATTTCCAAAGCATTCTTACGAAAATACATGGCAATTTTCACACCAAGCTCTGTTCCACTTGAACCTTGAGAGAAACTGTACAGACACATTTGACAGTATAACGCTGTTACATTAATGTTATAGTTTCGTGTAAGAGAGCATAGTATCATGAACAACACTATCGTTTTAAACTGGACGTATCAATCGAGTCCGTGTAAAATTTGTTATAGTTAGATCTTAATATTAATGAGTATATCGAAACCAACAGAATCTTCAAATTAGAAAATTCATTAATACGAATGTAATTTCAAATTCCTTCGTGATGTCTCTCGATTTTAGTAACCTTCACCGACAGTTCAACGAACCGAACGCATAAATAAATTCGTCTTTATCGTCAAACTATTTTCCTACATTAGTTTGACGTATAAAGATAACAGATGCACTCAACACAAAAACCTTTCGTAACGATATCATCGACATGCCTTGTTCTCAGTGATCCAAGGGATCCCGTACGACAATGTAAGATGTCGTACAATATTCTTCGCTAGCAACAATAAAGAATCTAGGTGTAAAGGTATTGATCGTTAAACTGCGAATATTACGCATTCACAAAATTCATCAAAATATAAAACAGAATAAGATGGAAAGTTTTACTAAAAATTTTACTAAAAATTAATACGCTTTGAACGCCATTAAGCCTCTTCGTGGTGAACGGTGTGCACTACTCGCACTCAGTATTAACCTTTAAACAGTTGAACTTTAAAGTGTACCGATAACGATAACAAACTGTTTACACATGAAAAAGTGTTATCATGAAACACGAAACAATCACCACGCAACCGAAATAATTTACTCTTCAAAGACACTGATTAAGAGCCAAACAAATCTGAACCAATTAAAATCCAAAAGATCTTTCCATTAACCAGACACTCAAAGCGTATAAATCACTCAGCCAATATTCTCAACCCCTCTAAAAAAAAAATACAAAAATTCCAATTAATCCTAATCAAGAGACGTTCACTAGCAGCTCCATAATCATTAATTCCACAGAAATCCACAGTCCATCGATCACGACCTACTAGCAACGATCATTACCAAGCTAGCCAGACAAACGACCAACCAAGACGCCGAGTGCGCGACAGCGTTGCTCCTGCGAAGTCCGGTATAAACGTTGTGGTTGTTCAACCGATTCTGCGGATAATTCGGGTAGCCGGGATGCTGTTGCTGCGGATATCCCGGGTATTGCTGCGCCGGATAGCCGGAGTAGCTGGGGTAGTTCGGAGCGGGATATCCAGGCATCGGCATCCTGTTGTTCGTCGGATAAGGCAGCTGGTACCCGTTGTTCGAGCCGGTGTTACTCGGATAAGCTGGATATCCGTGGTTCGAGCCGGCGTTGTTCGGGTACGGTGGATATCCGTTGTTCGAGCCGGTGTTGCTCGGGTTCGGTGGATATCCACTGTTCGAGCCTGTGTTGCTCGGGTACGCTGGGTATCCGAGATTCCTGTCGGAATTCACTGGACGGTGGCCAGCGGCTAGCTCAGGAGGAGCCGGGGGCGCGTTAGCGTTCGCGTACGGGTCCACGTTGCTGGCGCTGTTGCTGGTCTTATCGTGGTTCGTGTCGGTGTTGGTACGTTGCCCGTTAACGTAAGAAACGCCCGCCGATTCGTATCCTGAAAATTGATCGTTCGTCCTCTTCTCGTTTCCTTCGCGGTCTGAGGTTGTCCCGAAAGTGGACAGGTGCAAGGGAACGTTTCGGGAGAACGCGGTGCAACGGGGGTTTCCCTTTCAAGCGACGTTCTCTCGCTACAACTACGGTCAGATGAAAATTTACTGGTCGCTGCGGGCTGATCCTCTTATTTCGAGGTCCTCTCTGAACGTTATCCCCCCCCCCTCCGTTTTTCGATCGTTTCGCCGTTTTTGCGAGCAAGAGAGGGTCGGTCCGGATGGTACCAAATGGAATACTTTTTCCCGTGGCCTTGAGCGACCAGTTGATTTTGATCCGGCTACATCTACACACAGATGCCAGGCGGAAAACCTTTCACGGGAGATTGGAGATTTTGGAGTGACTCGTTTTAACGGGGTTAGCTTGGATGAGGGTGCGCCCGTTACGAAACTGTGCTGTTATTTCGACCTGGGTTACGCGTGCCCTTGTTATCGGGAAGCGTTAGCGGGGCGGGCGAGGCCATGCTGTATGAATTTGCAGTTTTGCTGTTTGGGCTGTAGGGAATTGTAGTGGTCACGGAAAAATGTGATCGCGTGATTTCGAAGCTGGAGATAAGCATCGAGATTGTCTAAAATAAAATGCTCGAAACTGGCAAGAATAGCGCGATAGTAAATGCAACGGAGAAAGAATATGAATTTTTACGCAAGAGTTTGGCTGACCATTCGAAAAGTATCATTTATATTCACAGGAAATTATCGGATAACTGGGAACGAACGTGTCTCCGAGAAACGTATAAATTTTCAGTGAAATTCATTGGCCACCGGGTGCGAATCAAGCGAGACGCGTTGCTTAAAAATGCAAAATGTTCCGAGGAGACCGACAACGGGCCGAAAGGGTGTGTAATGGAAAGCGCAAATAAAGAAAATTTAATTACCGTCCGCGCGCGGGGTATCCGCGAAAAGTGAATTTCATTTTCTACGTGAGCTGCACGCTTTTCCTTTCATGCCAGCGGGATGCTAAAAGTTTATACGTTCGAGAGCAATTTCTCCGATATCCTATAACGCGGCGCGAGTGTACGCGTGGCTTACACACGACCGCGCGTGGACGATAATGGAAAGGTCGTGTTCGCAAATGTTGAGAAGGCGAGAGAAAAAAAGATGGAAAAAAGGATCCGTGGCGCGGGCTCCTCGGGTTTTCGAGGACGTATTACACTCTGCTTTACACCTAACGGTATCCCTCAGATTTATACATTAACATTTCCATACGGTCGCCCTCGCGTTTGTCCACGGAAAACTTTCAACACGACGCAGAGCTTCGCGGTGCGAACGTTTGTTAGACGCTACGTAGAACAGCAAAATTATTTCAACTGGAATTTATGTGTGAATTTACGTGTGTTTATATATACAGCATTTATCGCGTTAGAAAGCTTCACAGAAGATCAAAATGTTTCGAAGCTACGAGTATTGTAATAAAGATTGATTTTATGGAAATTTCACGATTGTACAGATGATAAGCTGTTATCAAGAAACACGTGAAAATACGAATATAATTACACCGAATCGAATCTCGGTTGAACTAATCCCAGAGAACGTCCGCAGAGGAAAACGCTAACGAGACCGACGCGAAGCTACAGACCGCAAGATCAAGTACACCGGAAATCTCAATAAGGAACACTCGTATCAGTTCAATTCGCGGTGGACGTGATTTCCAAGCTTCAATGCCAGAGGACTCGTCCTGCTCAAATGAAATTCAACTTCTCGGCGCGCGGCGCGTTCGAGCCGAATATTACCGTGAAAACTGGACAATGAAAGTAGCAACGATAATCGCAACGTTATTTTCGTAAATTAATCGAAAAACAGGTTCGGAGGAGACAGCGTTGGAGATGGGGAAACGATTAAACAGCGGGAAGCAAAGCTTTTTACGGTGCAACGCGCGGAGGAATACAATAGCTTAAAATTCCATTAAGCCCCGGCGCTGATTTCGAAACGATTCCGTGCGACGCGGGACGCGCGTGTGCGCGCGCCGTCGCGAGAATGTTTAATTAGAAAATAATTTCGTACGGGAACAGTTTTGACCGGGGCTCGCTTTATGGCGCAATCGAATTTCGAATACTTCAACCCTTAATACTTGGAATGGAATATATTAACGGGCCATTCGAACCGTGAGCAACCATTTCCGACGCCATTGTATGCCTCCCTGTACCCGTATGATTCGGTTTCGAGCGGGATTCCACCGCTCGACACTCGGCCATGCTACAACCGATTTCCATGCGACAGTCGAATCGTATTATTAGCGATTGCGTATTGTTACTGTATTATTAGCAAACAGAGCGTGGTTAAAAGACTCACCGATCGCGGTTGATTTCTTCACGCACGTGGGCACGCCGTTCTCCGTTTTGCAATATTCGTTGTCGCCGCAGACGGTGCTCGCGCAATTTGCTTCTGTAAATCAAACGCATCCATACGTTGCAAAACAAATCTGGCCAAAGTGGATAGATTTATCTTCTGGTTGTAATACAGGTAATAGACGAGTCATTAACCCTTTGCACTCCATAAGCTTCTCTCAGTCGCCACTCGATTTGGCACAGAAAAATTATGGAGTATAATATTTAATGTTAAATTTCGTGTGATACATTATTATGTGAAATAAAATAAAACAGCCTCCTTCAATTTATGTCCGATTTCTTGTGAAGCCAGTTTCAAGAAATGTTAACTATATTTCATCGGAAAGTGTTGGGTATTTTTGGTAGAAAACTCTTGGAGTGCAAAGGGTTAATTAACACGTTGACCGTCACGAAATCCTTCGGAGTTTTGTGTATCGCTTATTCTTTCGTAGCAAAGATAAAGAGGAAGAGTTACTTATTATTTAGTATCGCGATGAGTACGTTATACTGTTGTCTAGTAATTTACGCTATGAAATATTTTCATTCGACATTAGTTATCTGACGAATTATAATTGTAGTATCGAGAATATTTATTGTAGGATGAATGGTTGGTTGTGCGTGCGTAAGGGCGACCAGGTCATATTGCGACGGACCGGCGCCGGGATGTTTGGGAAATAGTGTGACTGCGTTTAGACAATTTCGAGTGGCTGAAAGAATGCGAGGAAGAGTATCTGGAACTGAGCGACTGAACCGTGAGAAAAGTGTGTACGTGACTGCGTGAGTTTTGACTATGGACGGAGGATGCGAGTGAGAAGGGTGCAAGGGTGAGAAAGACAGAGCGAATGGGGGTGTGTGATAAAAGCGAGTGGAAATGCGTGCAGGGACACACATTTTGGTGAGCGACAGCGGAGTAGGACATTTTGGTGAGCGACAGCGGAGTAGAACATTTTTGGTGCGAGAGTCGTGTGTTGTATTTTACGTGTTGTTGTCCGTATTGTTTCCTTTATCTTATTAAATATATTATTGTTTTCCTAATTCTCTTTTTACTAAAGATCCACATTTTCAAATATCATCTAATAGTAAACCACAGATATACTATAAAATTGGGGGCTCGTCCGGGATCGTGAGATCAAGAAATTGTGGAATCACAGTAATTAAGAAAATAGGAAAAGCGTTGATTCGTGTTGATTTGTGTTGACTTGTGTTGAAAATTGCGTTGAAAATGAGTGAAGAAGGAAACAATACCATCATTGAAGTAGTTAACGGACAGAAGACCAGCGAAAAGTTGGAGAAGATATACTCCATGAGGCTCACCGAATTGAAGGAAGAACTGGGAAGGCGTAAGCTGAAAAGAACGGGCAACAAAAAAGAGTTGCAAGACAGGTTGAGGGCAGCCTTCATGTTAGAGTTTGAGCATGGAGAAGATGAGGCGGAAGAGGAATCAGAAAGCGAGGTGGAAGAAGAGCGAGATGTTCGAGGTCGTACGAGACTCCACAGCAGTTCACATCTGTTAACTTTTCGAGATGTCGAGGAATCGATGAGTACGTTCAATGGTGATGATGGGGTAAACGTTCGTTGCTGGGTGGAAGAGTTCGAAGATATGGCTGATGTGTGTGAATGGACGGACGTGCAGAAGGTGGTGTACGCAAAGCGGCTTCTGCGTGGTTCAGCCAAGTTGTTTGTGAACTACGAGAAGTGCAGCAAAAGTTGGATTGCATTAAAGAAGGCACTGAAGTCCGAATTTACAGAAAGTGTGGATGCGTATACAGTCCACAAAGAATTGTCCCGTCGCAGCAAGAAACCGAGTGAAACATACAACGAGTACATTTACCAGATGTTTGATATCGCGAAACGAGCGGATATGTCGGCTGTGGCAGTTATCAAGTATATAGTTGATGGAATCCACGACGAGGAGGTGAACAAAATGATTCTGTATGGAGCCAGAAGTATTCAGGAGTTGAAGGAGAAATGTATGCTGTACGAGTCGATGAAGGAGAATATGAAGACGAAGAGGAAGCCAACGGAGACACGGTCCAGCCGTGCGGTCGTCCAGGAGGTTGTACGTCGCTGTTTCCTGTGTGGAGATCGGAAACATCTGAGTTCGAATTGTCCAACCAAAAGTAAAGGCGTTAAATGTTTTAAGTGTAGAGAGTATGGGCATATTGCGTCTGATTGTAGCAGTGTAGAACAACCTGTAAAGGACGTAAATAGTGCGTCAGTGGGATCACGGAAAAAGCGTATCAAAGAGGTGCAGATCGAGAATTGTAAGTTGGTAGCGTTAATTGACTCAGGTAGTGACTTAAATTTAATACGAGCAGATCATTACATTAAAATCGGAGCGCCTAAATTGAATAACAGAATTTTGCGGTTTCACGGTGTAGGAACAAAAACAAACTATACTATGGGGGAATTTTCTATTAATATTGTAATAGATAATACAACATATCCGATGAATATGCACGTTGTGTCCGATGCGTTGACGCCACATGGTTTAATAATAGGGACAGATTTTCTAGACTCCGTAGAACTTACCATGAAGGGAGGAGAAATTTTGATTAAGAAATTAGATGCGCCGGAAATTTTCAATATTAACGTAGATGACGCGAGTGAGATGGATTTATCGCAGGCTCAAATACTTGAGCACGAAGAGTCAATACCACATATTATTGATAATCACGAAGTTAATAACGCGAAGAGTGCGTTGGCCGAATTTTTATCTCCTGTGAACGATTCTAATGTCACGATTACGGAACCTTCGAAGAATTTATCAAACAACGCCGGTCAAACAGCCGAGGACAATAGTAGTAAGGAATTAGGGACTATCTCGTTCGATTTTTGTGATGTCGCGGTTACTAGGGGGAATTGCACAGATTTATCGAGTGAAGTTTCTTTCTTGATACCGAGCACGCTTGTCAAAACTGAGGAGAGCTTAGAAACTAGTGGGTTAATACAGATTAAAAACGAGAAAATTGTTAGCGATGTTAAAGCAATTTCAAAGGTAGATAGCTTAAAGGTAACCATCACCCCTTTAGTTGAGAAAGAAGTTGAAGACGTTAAACCCAATGATTATGTGAACGCTTTGAATTGTAATTCTCTGTCATCGTGTATATTGGTGGGTAAAAACGAAAATAATAGAAACGGTAGGCTAAGGAAAGCGAAGCGAAAGGATCGTGGTATTAAAAAAATATTTGAACAGTCAGAGTCTGAGGGGAACATAAGCCTTGCGGTATCTAAGTCGATGCGGACTCAGGTAATTAAACGGGCTCATAAGAACAGGTATTTTGCGTCGGAAAAAACCGAGACCAGATTAAAAAGGGATTATCGGTTCCGAAACTTGCGGGAAAAGGTGGACAAAGTGCTACAAAACTGCGTTGATTGTATTTTGGCGAGTCATAAACAATGGAAGCAAGAAGGCTTTTTGAATTGTATAGAGAAGGGATGTGTATTTTCCATGTGCAACGGTGAAGTGCTGTTAGTGACGTTTCACAGCAATTACTTAGGGTCCTTCTTAGCGATAGAACACTGGAAGAAGCAGTCAATTCTGTTCCGAAAACCTCGACGAATTATACCAGATACTGACCACTTGTGTAGTGACACCGAGAGAACCTAGAAAGTGACAATGAAACATCTGAGGACAGATGTTCGGTCAGGAATGGCCGAGTGTAGTATCGAGAATATTTATTGTAGGATGAATGGTTGGTTGTGCGTGCGTAAGGGCGACCAGGTCATATTGCGACGGACCGGCGCCGGGATGTTTGGGAAATAGTGTGACTGCGTTTAGACAATTTCGAGTGGCTGAAAGAATGCGAGGAAGAGTATCTGGAACTGAGCGACTGAA
Organism: Nomia melanderi; assembly: GCF_051020985.1. Classification (NCBI taxonomy): domain Eukaryota; kingdom Metazoa; phylum Arthropoda; class Insecta; order Hymenoptera; family Halictidae; genus Nomia; species Nomia melanderi. The sequence continues at coordinate 913,262 of NC_135012.1, forward strand.
CCGTGAGAAAAGTGTGTACGTGACTGCGTGAGTTTTGACTATGGACGGAGGATGCGAGTGAGAAGGGTGCAAGGGTGAGAAAGACAGAGCGAATGGGGGTGTGTGATAAAAGCGAGTGGAAATGCGTGCAGGGACACACATTTTGGTGAGCGACAGCGGAGTAGGACATTTTGGTGAGCGACAGCGGAGTAGAACATTTTTGGTGCGAGAGTCGTGTGTTGTATTTTACGTGTTGTTGTCCGTATTGTTTCCTTTATCTTATTAAATATATTATTGTTTTCCTAATTCTCTTTTTACTAAAGATCCACATTTTCAAATATCATCTAATAGTAAACCACAGATATACTATATAATTGTTGTCAAGAAATTTGGGTGCTCCGGTCATCGGTGACCGACGTGGCAACGTGTTAACGGTATGGAGATGTAAATCTTGAACAAAGATCGAGGGCTAGTTGATGTTTTCCGTAAATGAATCGTGAACTTTGAAGGAATTGAAAAATATATTTTTGTTCGAACAGAGAGGTGATGGAATTTATACAGATTATTCGATGCAACGGTTTTCAAAGATTACTATTAAAATTTGTTTCAAAAATCGCTGTGCAAAATCTGATTCCCGTTTCAATCGTCTCTTACTCGATATGAATGGAAATTTAAGCCATTATTGCGTGAAGCTCTTCACCCTGTATTTTGATTGAAAATAACGATATTGTAACAATGAAATTCCCTGGTATTTATTATTACGGAATTTCGACGTGAACTATATATTAATCAATTTCGGAAGTTTAGCTATTGGAGTACGAGACTCGTGTGTTCGTAATATTGGTCAAGTTTGGATTAGTTAACCACGAATTTGATTAAAACATTCAATAGTATTATTTCTCAGCCGTGGGTAAAGACAATTGATATCGCTTATTCTACCATCATTGAAGTTTTAACGTATTATTTATCGACGTCAGCGATCGTAAAGCGTAGAATTTCATCTGCCGTCCCTCGGCAACTATCGCGCGACGGTTTAACATTTAATATGCCCGTAATTGATTGAAGGGCAATGCAGTAATCAATAATTTATACGCTAATAGCGACTCACACAAAATGCAATAATCCAGTCAACATAGAATTACTCACAGTTGACTAATATATTAGAAATTAAATTTCCACACGATTTGTTCGAAAACTTTTCAAACTTCATCATAGAAATTTCAATTTTAAAATATTTTGAAAAAATTTGATTGAAGAACAATGCAGCAATCAATAATTTATACGTTACAAGCGACTCACAGAAAATGCAATAATCCAGTCAACATACAATTATTCACGGTTGACTAATATATTATTAGAAATTAAATTTCCACACGATTTGTTCGAAAACTTTTCAAGCTCATAGAAATTTAAATTCTACAATATTTTGAAAGAATTCTTACTGTTAGTAGGCGTTCAAGGCTTAACGACAATATAATTATCCACGGAAAAATATGGAGTTAAAGGTTTCGTGACCGGAAATTTTAAAGAGCACTTAACGGCAACAACGTGGCATGTCTAGCGAGAAAATCAAGCATTGTCTCTAAAATAAACAGCAACACAGGAAAACACGCTTCGAAGTTTTAAAAATTTTATCAGTTGGATTCAATGGGGATCTTAATGCATCCATCACATGTGCAAACTGCGAAATACAGGAACGCGTGTATATTAACAGACTACAATTACTTGGACTTTGAAGTTGGGGTATACTGTATCACTAGTTCTCGTTTGCGACGCAGAAGTTTGTTGTTCGTAGACTGTAATTATTAGAACCGCGAAGACACAGCGTACTATGTTACTCGGTTACAAACTTGATGACGTAGAACCACGCTGTCTACGGTAATTATGAAAAACAAGTCGGCAATGCGTCATCGTTTTCTAGTCTTAGATACCAAAGAACGTAGCAGCGCGTCATCGATTCCCAGGTGTAAATATAAAAGGACGTAACAGTGCGTCATCACTTCCCAGCTGGGGATATAAAAAGACGCTGTGGCACGTCATCGATTAACAATATTGAATTCAGAAAGGTGCTGCGGTACGTCACCGATTCTCAATGTAACATATAAAAAGGCACTTCATCGATCGCGAAAGTGTTAATGAAACGCGTCTAACTAGTGAATGAACCGCATGAAAATTGCATTTTGTAGAATATTTAACACTAGAACTACCGTACCAAAATGACTGGTTTCGATTGTTTTGTTTCACAATCATTGATATCTTAACCCTTTGCACTCGGAAGTTTCTCATTAGAAATATTTTAACATTTTCTGATGAGATAAAGACGATATTTTGTGAAACTAACTTGACGAGAAATTACACGTACATTGAGAAACGAAGCTATTTTACTTCAATATTTCTCAAATTGATGCATTATACAAAGTATAATATTAAATATCAAATTTTATAGTTTTTCTGTATGAAATTAAATGGTAAGTGAGTGTCACCTCTCGAGTGCAAAGGGTTAAAAGCATTGAATATTCGAAATAATCTTGAAAATAAATAGCTTTGACTTGAATGCTATAATGAATGTCTGAAGAAACTGAAAACAATCTATTAGAATTTTGATAGGGATTACATATCAGTCGTAGTAAATCCTCGGTAGTTCTAGTGTTAACCGCTCCCAGTGCATACAATTGAATTCAAGTAGGGTTCAGTTGAAAGATCAGTAATAAATAAAAATGTAAATAAAAGAACTATTAAAAGCAACGAAACTGTGATTTCAGCTTCTTTTCAAGTTAGAAACGGTCAAAAATTCCGTACTAACAAGGCAGATCTCTGGTTCTCGCTTGCGCTGCGCCACTGTCAGCGCTCGTGTTGACCTACCTCAAACACGCCGCTATTAGCTGGTCATTGGAGTTCAAAGAGATTTTCATTCGTGAATAACTTGAAAACGAAGGCTTCGTTACAATTTCATCACTCTCGACTTTCATTCTTTTACTTCAACGATCAGTCTGTTATCTAACATTAATGAAAAAGTAAAATAAACAGAAAACCATTGTCTGCAAAGGGTTAAAGACGAAATGATTCTCGCGGGGCCGGTTCTCGCCGAATCTTGTGGAACCATTTTATCACGGTTCCTATTTGAGAATCGAATTCTATTAATTAGAAATTAATCATCGTTGCTGTAAACATACTTTCAGGTGCCATTTTCATTAACCCTTAGCAGTCCTATCTCGAGTCAGACTCGACATTCTATTTCCTCGCAACCACTACCTGTTCTAACAATTTTTTCTATATCTATTTGTAGTATCACAATTGTACCATTTAAAGGTAACATTTCAGTAACTCCCGAATATTCTTGAATAAATAAATAGAGCGTCATATTAAACTGTAATTAAATGAACTAACGTCGACGTGAACCTCAAAGTCAGAAACCAAGATTCGGACCGCAAAGGGTTAAAGCATAGGTCAACTGCATTCTTACCTCCTGGACGAGCCTTGACGCAAGTCGGGTAACTGCCACAATTATCCCGCTGGTGGATCGAGCATGGATCCTCGGCGATCACGCAGATCTGGTCCCGCATGCACCCGATGTCCTTGCATGTCCTCCCATATTCTGCGGGCAAAGGCAGTAAGTCCTTGTGAGTTTCGCGTTTAGTGGCCGAAAGTTGGAGCAGTAAGCTATGATGTTATCTCTGCCCCGACCCGCTCGCGATTGGACACGGTTCATTAAAACTTCGGCCCGGCATAGGTACGTGTCATAAATTGGAATTTATATCTGAGCCTGCGACGTTCGATCATTCCGATACCTTGATTCGCGAGGACCGCGAGCCGTATACACCGGAAACGATGCGTACTTCGGCAAAGTGCTCCCATTAAATATTTACACGATCGTGGTTTTATGCTGAAGTTCGAAGCGCGCCGGCCGGGGAGCACAGTTCGCCGGACTTTTGCGCGTCGTTACTGTTCTGGGACTTTATACGGTCGCGATAAAATACTTTCATATTTTCTTCGTACATTAGACACGGCGCTATATCTGTTCTCCAGAAGGAGGAAACTCTTTACTCTGCGAAGCGCGAGTATTAAGAGCCACTCTTCTTGATACCGCGTATCGAATTTAATTGGAATGCACTTTTTATGGAACTTTTTGCGGGAATTTCGTAAAAACGTGCGAAATTGTCTAATCGAGCCGTAGTAAAATCGTGGTAAACTTGAATACCGAATTTTTACAGTAATATCGAGGAAGAGTATTCCACGATTGAAGTATCGAAGCGTTTGGAATATGATTATGAGTGTCTCTGTTCTTCATCTGATACAGTATAGATGCGTGAGAAGAGAGAACGAGATTCTCCGGTGGTCGCAGAGTATCAGCAGAAGTGTACACGCAAAGTTAATTGACTCGGTAACGCGAAGCTATTAGAGAGAATAAGTATGTTTACGTTTAAGTGACCTTAACTGAAGACCTCCCGGCTACGGGAAGTTCCAAGCGAAACGCAGGACAGCCGCGGCGCATCTGAGCCTAATGTAATTAAATTTACGGAAACCTGTTGTTTAGCGGGTGAAATGTAACTCTGTTAACAGCCAAATACGATACTCGACCGCAATTAACGATCTAAGCATTACTCAAATTACGACTCCGGTATCAGCCCTTCTAAATAGTATTACTTTCCTTTACAGCGTAAGAGTATTACCGTCGGTATTTTAAGATTCCGGCGTTTCTCGAGTAAATTAGAAACATTTGCGATCGATCGATGACGCGTGGATGAAAACTTGCACATTTTAATAGCGGACAAATGACTGTTGAAAATGATACTTCCCGGCCCTTAGTATGTAAACGTCCATTGTGCATTTAGCTGACGTTATCCTCCCATCGATGTAACGGCGCTAATCGTAATTCTATTCGAGCACCGCAGTGTCATCCCCATATAACCCCATCGATTCTCAATTATCCGACCAGCAGGAGAAGGAGAAGGTCAGGAAGAGGAAGGCAGGTGGATAGAAATAGAGATGGAGAGATGGCAGGGGGGAGAGGGGCAGACAGAAGCAGCTGCAGAGTGAACGCCCAGCATCGCGTTACCCATAACCGACCGCGTCTACGAGAGCCACGAGGAGAAGGGAGAAAGGGGTGTCGAATACGAAGAAGGAATATTAAAACTACGCTAATGATTCGCCGCCGAGAAACCCTTATAGGTTCAGTATTCAGGGACAAACAGGGACGAAATTAACGCGCGAACAATTAGAAGGCGTTAATCAACCCTTGCACATCTACGCTACTCGGCTTTTTAACCCTTTGCACTCCAGAGGTGACTCTCAGTCACCATTTGATTTGATACAGTAAAACTATGAACTTAAATATTCAGTACTTTAAATTAAATTTTGTATGTTATGTGAAATATTTAAGTGAAATATCTTTGTTGCTTAATTTATCTGTGAATTATCATTAGATTAGGTTCAAACAACGTCGTCTGTATCTTGTCGGAAAATCTTGGATATTTCCAGTAAAAAACTTTCGAATGCAAAGGGTTAACGCATTGCGTACCGGTAATGGGAAATCTCGTTTTTATGTAAAAACACTTAATTATGCAACTTCGCTAATTACCACAGCATTAAAAAAACATGTCGGGGGGAAGTTGTTTGAAATTTGTATGTTTGACATTTGTATATTTGAAATCTGAATAATTGTAACTAATAATCGAATGTTCAGGAAACATCGGAAATTCTTGTCCTGTTTGTCCAACGTTCAAAAATAAAAATGTTGATTATTTTCATTAGATCCGAAGTTAACGCATTGCGTACTGGTAACGATAAATCTCGTTTTTATAAAGACACTTAGCTATGCAACTTTGCTATTTACCACAGCATTTAAAGAAATATTAAACTTGATTCGAATTGATTATCTATTTAAAATATATTACATGACAATATAATATCTGAGTTTTTCTATGTATAGTGATATAAGTTGACCTCTGTGAAAATTCGCACAAGTTTTCTGAAAATTAGCCGGTACGCAATGTGTTAACTGCGCTTGCCTGATTTCTAATATTTATTGAATCTCATCGAAACTTTAAAATACATTTCTGTGTAATCGTTTATGACATGGAATATCACCTACTTGAAAGTTTAATCGAGAAATATGGGGAAACTCAGCACGAGTACGTAAGTGGAGAGTGCAGAGTATAATATGGTCACTTGGGACGTGGTTTCAGGGAATATTAATGATAGGGCACATTGTATATTTCAATGAACTGAATTATTACGGTTGATTACCTTTGATTTTAATTTTAACGCAGTTTCATAGGAACAGTATGAATGTAGGCAACTGTTATATGAACAGAATTAGAAGGTTAAGCGATAAAGGGTGTACAAAGGGTGTCTAAACACCTATGGTGCCTAAGTGACGTAAATAGATTTACATATTTACAGAGTGTCAATTTTGTTGGTTCGGTGATGCGCGCGATGCAGCCATTGTGTGGACTGATAATGAAAATTGGGAGTTTATGGGTCATGGAATATTTGAAAGGCAAAGAGCTTTAGTTCGAAAAATATCTATTGTGTTAGTTGGACATTGAGGATAATCCAGGTGAGATCAATCGTCATTAAAAGTTAATTAAAAATTCGAAAGTTAAGAAACCGGTGACGATGCTAGAGAAAAAAATAAATATGTTGAAATTTGTTAAAGAAAATAATTTGAATACAGCTTCTGTCATCTAAATGCAGGAATGATGCTACAGTTTATTTCTTGCGGAGCAGTAAACTGTAAATGCATTTAGGATCGCAACATTTCGCGTCAATATTGATTCGACTGTCATAATTAAGGTCAACCAATTAATTACATGCGATTAATCAAACGCACTACAATTTCAGCGAAATAATTCCACCGCAATAACATGCCTGGAAATAACAAATTGATCGTAAGAAGTAATTTCAAACGTTATTGGATTATTCGCAGTAACAATGGCGGCGCCGTGAGAACCGCGCGACTTACGTAATTTTAATTAACCTTTAATCAAGACATATCCTCGCTACCTTTGCTTCAACGATAATATGATTCCTTGGATATTCGCTGTACGAAGTTCAGCGAAAAAAAATGTGCAGGAAGACAGAAGACGAAACGATCGAAGCAGTATAAGAATCAGCATAATTGGTATATTTAATTTCATCGTGATTCCGTCAGCAACTTTACGATTCGAACGTGGTCGGGGTGAAGTTTTTTCCCAGATCGATAAGCCAAGTTCTTGCAAGCTTTTAAAATTATTCTCCCGAAGTTCTGATTGCGTTCGAAACGCTGCGGGCTTTTTCGCGATCAACGAAACACGGTTACTCTTCCTTCGCGGAAGTTAATTAGGATCCGGATTAAAGCTGATGTGTGTAAACTTAATGCGAATCAGGCGGAGGAGGGTCCGAGCCAACTAATTCACGGCAACGAAGTTCCTCTAATCTTTTATATCGCATTAACGCGTCGAATTTACTCCGAGCTAACAGATGCGGACAGAATGGCGTTATTAAACTCGACGACTCACTCGAAACGAAGATCCCGTTTAAAAATGTCAACGATCGATTCTTACATGTGCACGTAAATTTTCAGATGTCACGTTGAAATCGAGGAAATTACGTTTACAGGCGAATGTTAACACTATACCTACCGAGCATTTAATACGATTAATATGGAATTCCCATAAAAATTGTAACAATAGATTATTTTCAGTTTCCTCAGACATTCATTATAGTACTCAAATGAAGCTACTTGTTTTCAAAATCATTTCGAATATTCAATGCTTCGAAGATATCAATAGTTGCTGAACAAAAAAATCGAAACCAGTCATTTTGACTGGTACGGTAGTTCTAGTGTTAACCCTTTGCACTCGGAAGTTTCTCAGTAGAAATATTTGAACATTTTCTGATGAAATATAGACGACATTGTTCGAAACTAATTTATCGATAATTCGCAGATAAATTAAACAACAAAGCTAAATGTAATTTTAATTTAAAATTTGTTAGGAAGTTTTAGAAAATACTTAGTAACTATTGAACACGCGATAATAATTACACTTAATTTCTACGCGATAATCACAAGCAATCAACTTCTTGAATAGCGAGGCTGATAATTTATAAGCGAATCACATCAGCCAGCCTTTACTACGCGTACGAACCGCTCTATGAATAGTTTTAATTATTCGTGGTGGAATTTCGAATTTTACGTATCGTCGGATAAATCACGGGTATTGAACTTAAAACAATTACCCCTAGACAAAAAGCACGGAAGGGGTGGGTGAAGATTCACGGCGCATAAAACAGAAACAAAAACGGAGACGGGCAGTTTTATTGCTGTTGCGCAAAAGCGGCGAATAAATCGCATGATAGCACGAAAAGGGTGGAGCAATAATTGTTAACTCGGTGGAAGCGATTAACGAGATTCCTCGGCCGTTAAAGCGAATTTGAATACGTCTGGAAAAAAAAGGTGTCTCTGTGCGGCCTTCAAACAAACGTTGCTTGATTACGTAAACTTCTACTGGAACGTGATTCTGACAAGATAAACGTGGATCGCGTGAGAAAAAATCCAAGTCCCCAGGAATCTTCAACCCTTTCGTCAAATTTCAGATTTCAAACATTTCAATCAATTTATTCGTATGGTTCGAATATGGATTTCACAGATTGGAGACAAATTTCGATGTTAAAGCGTGGAAGGTACATTTAAATTAAACGGAAACGAAAGAATAATGGGAATTCCATTGAGTGATATAGTGTGACATTGAAGATAACTGCTCCTTCAATCCGTTGGTCCGTATCGCGGTTTCCTTTTCATTGTTCAACAAGATTAGAAAGCGGATGAGGCCAAAGAGAGCGATTACGACGAAGGTTGAGGCAAATTGCGCCAATCGGCCATTTCAACAATGCAACCGACTGTTGCGATTTCGATCGGTTCGCAATGTTACATTTATTAAATTTGTGCTCTTTTCAGAAAAGAATTAAGAAATTCTTGAAGCAATTCCAATTTACTTCAACGTCTGTACTCTCGCCATTTTCTGAACTGTTTTTGCTAATATTAGTTTACTGGTATACAGTATCATGGACATTATTACATAATATTTTCAAAGAAAGCTATACGAATTAAAAGACAAACAGTATTATCGCAGCTTGACTCACTTCTGTAAGACGTTGCATTTGGTATCGAAGAGATAACGAGAATCGCCCCTAACAGGGCACTCAGCGTAGAACTGGAAAACATTTTCTGGAACAAAGAAATACTCAACATTAACGAACGGTATTTACATTTCGGTTGTAAAAGTATACAGAATATTTACAAATTTACCTAAATATGAGCTACGACAAGGAAACAATGAAATAGCAAAAAATGTAACGGGGTCGCCTGAGAAAAACCTTAGGAGCCGTTTAACCCTTTGCGAACAAAGATTCTTTCGAATATACAAAACCCTCAGCAAACACAGCTAAATTATACATCAGGTGCTTAACCAGTCAAGCGTGGAATTTAGTTTGAAAAATCTCTCATTGCGCGCGCAGTAAAATCAAATAATGAAGTGTATACTCGTTAAACGCAGGCCAAACGCACTTAAAATATATCTTAACGAAAAACTAAAGCGAAACGAAGAAGAATTACATGTTTGTCTCAAAAAATAAATAATCCATCGTTGAAAAAGCTAGCAACATTAAGACTTTTAAGATGACGTGTATACTCGTCAAACACAGTTAACTGGTTAAATAATAGAAAAGAAAGGAAACTGCGTGCTGACCTCTTGTTCGAGTAACTAAAACATTTGCTTGCGAGTTTTTGGAACATGAAAATTTCATTTTGCCGAAACGTCGACACTCGTCCGCAAAGGTTTAACCCTTAGCAGTCCTATCTCGAGTCAGACTCGACATTCTATTTCCTTGCAACCTCTACCTGTTTTAACAATTTTTTCTATATTTATTTGTAGTATCACAATTGTACCATTTAAAGGTAAAATTTCAATTTCTCCCAAATATTCTTCAATAAATAAACAGAGCGTCATATTAAGCTATAATTGAATAAACTAACGTCGACGTGAACCTCAAAGTGAGAAACCAAGAGCACTTCGGACCGCAAAGGTTTAAAACCATGTGTGTAAAGCGCCAGTGAATAATAAATGGAATTACAAGTCGAACACATTTAAATCCGGCGCACGATTTCAAATTCGACCGCCAAATTCCCGCCGAGTGGTCGTCCTTGTCTGACTCGCACTTTCTAACCTAACACGTCGCTCCAATCCTTGGAGCAGGTGCGCCTAACCTCAAATGCGTCATGCAACAAGCCAGACACTCGTACCTCGACGATCGCGCCGCGATATAACTGGACTCTTAACCATTTCAATCGTTAACAGGCATTGAAATATGCTCGTCAAATTGAAATAGTGATGTTCCAATCGTATGACCTTGGCAGACACCATACACACAATTGCGTCGTTCGTTGAAACGATTGACAACGTGTTATTTCCATCACGTTCCACGTAAATAATTGACGGACGGTTTTTTCTGAATAAAGCAGAGTAGTTATGGAAATGAACGAAAGGTGAACTCACCGAAATATTTTCGCTTTCTACACAATGTAAAACGCCCACTCCACTACGTAGCCAGTAGAACACTGAACACTTAGCGAAATTCTCTGTCGTTACTGGCCTGACGTTGCCGTGAGTCGGAGCGAAATGGACAATGAAGACGTGCGCGAGAGACAGAGTGGGGACGTACTCGGAACGAGAACGTTGTGGCGCCGAACGTGACGTAAAAGGAAGCAGAATGCCGCGGTGAATGCATATAATCGCTTCGGCGACCTCAAAAACAAAGAAAAATCGCCTGCCCTTTTTTTCCGAAACACTAACAGAACCCGTTTTCCATTTTCGATCGTCGATCGAGGTAAAATATTCCGCGTATATTCTAAACCGAAGAAAAAAATCGCTATTTTAAAAAGCTTCGCCGGTCTATGGGTTAAAGGTCACCCCCGAGACCCTTCAGCTTTTAAAAGCCGTCAAATTTTTAATAGTCAGCCAACTTTTAAATAACCGCTCCAGCGTGCTTGTGTTAAAAACTTTCGAAACTTGGTTTTTCGTTGGTATTGTTAATAATTTTTGGGTATTCCTATAATCTTCGAGTGGAGGTCATTTAAAGATAATAATCGTATATTATTTAAATTCTTATTTTTAATTAATATTATAATTTCGCCCGATGGTTATAATGGAATAGCGGACGATCTTTCATCGTGGAAAATTAATTAATCACGGACCGAATTTCGTTCGCGATATAATTGGGATAAATAGTTTGTAGCCGTTCGAAATTTTCCTACATTCCCGTGTACTAGCTCGGTATTTTCATCGCAGAAATTTTATTGTATTAGCAATGATTAAAAACTTCTGAAGTAATTACGGAAATATTTGCCACAAAACCAAAGTGCAAGTTGAATCATGGCACTCGGCATTGCTGCTCCATGATGTCACACTTCTTTTACGATGTCGAACGGGAAGACAGAATGATGTTCAATTGTAAAGGATAAACTTAACAGTTTTATTCTTAGAAAGTATTTATTATACATCTTCCAAATTCGTTTAGTAAACCTAATCTACCCTTCATTATTCAAATATTCAGAGTGTAATTTAACACAGTAGAAAATGCTTCATTAGGATTATACTCTAGAATAATCGCAAGTGCACCATCAAAGTTTTATGCACTCATCTTGCTGCATGTATAACCTTCTATGCAGTTCATTCCATTACGTGCTTCAGTGGCGTAGTCTCCTGTAGATTTGGTTATCAATTGGAATACATCTTGTTCGAATGCAATAGCAAAAACCGAGAAGAAAATTCTTATCTTGGTTCTAGCGCAATTTACGCGAGAGGTCAAGTTCTGTTTACCATTTAATGGAGAATGAATTCTGGCATCGAGCTCTCGTACGATCGCACGATAAATATCGCAGCATAAATAATGTTTCTGATATTTCGTCATACGAGTTTCAAGTGAAATATTTTACTGCATCGAAACGAAAGAACGTAAATACGCCCGCGGGGTTTTTAACATAACCGAATTCGTTCCAGTGAAATTTTCTATATGCATCGTCGACGTAACGAAACCGAGAAGCATAATTAGTATAATTTACACATTTCGCTGGAAGTTTCAAATTTACCTTCGCGTAGAAAGGATATATTTAATTGACAAATAATTCTAGTATAATCATCCCCCAGCGAATTACCAATCAAGAAGTTTCAATAAAAGTTTAGTCGCGTTGTGTACTCAAGATTTTCGAATTACCATTCCCATCGATAACTTATTCGATGCTTTTGTTAATATTTCATAGGAGAATCTCAGCGGCAGAAGTTCTTAACTGCTAACTCGGTTAAGTTAAACTTGAAAAGCGCAATTTAAGAGAGTTCTCGAGGGGGTGAATAGCGAGAATCTTCAAACTTAATAAAATCTGATATTCATCGTCCCTAACGTACAATGTTTATTTGTTATTTAACAGCGGCATTCGCGAAACAACCGAGTAGCAACATTTTAACACTCCCGGATAACTTACTCGAGTAATCAAATCTAAAATATTAACCCTTTGCACTCGGGAGGTGAGTCACCATTTAGTTTGATACAGTACAATTATAAAGTTTGATGTTTAACACTGAACTTTGTGTAACGCGTCACTATGTGAAATATCAAAGTAAAATAGTATAGTGATCCCGGACGAGCCCCGAAGTTTATAGTGGGGCTACTATTATTGTAGATAGTGAAAAGGTGGATCTTCGGTAAAAAGAGAATTAGGAATAAATATATGTATTTAATGAGATAAGGAAACAATATGGACAACACGTAAAAATACAACTTAATGCCACGAAGGCCAACACACGACTCTCTGTCTGTTTTAACACACACCTCCATTCGCTCTGTCTTTCTCACCCTTGCACCCTTCTCACTCGCATCTTTCGTCCATAGTCAAAACTTACGCAGTCACGTACACACTTTTCTCACGGTCCAGTCGCTCAGTTCCAGACACTCTTCCTCGTATTCTTTCAGCCACTCGAGATTTTCTAAACGCAGTCACACTATTTTCCAAACATCCCGGCGCCGGTCCGTCGCAATACGACCTGGTCGCCCTTACGCACGCACAACAAACCATTCATCCTACAATACTTTAACCTACGCTAAATAATTCTAGATACTAGAATAGTTTTGTCCTTTAATGTATCGATTAAGTTATTTAAATTAGTCGCAACAAGCATCGTCTATATTTTATCAAAGAGTGTTGAATATTTCTAGCGAAAAACTTTCGAGTGCAAAGGGTTAATCCCAAAAGTTTCTCATACAAAGCAACCTTCATTCAAAAACAACCCCCAAGAAATCTCAAATAGTCTCATCACGATAAAAACCCTTCTATCAATATTCCTATTCCAAAACTATTCGAGTTTCTCGATATTCCTCACCGTCGAGACCAAAGATATTCAGATAATCAGCCTGAAATAAGACAGCCCATCCCCAGAAGCTCCGTACAATCAATCAGCATCAACGAACGACTCCATGGAAATCTACGATTCCCGTTAAAATCCGCAATCCTCCGTAATCCCGGGCATCGGATCAAAAACGCTCGACTCTGAGCTTTCAACGTACCGTCCGGTCAGTTTCCCGAACTGTCCCGTCCGGTTGCCGCAGTCACGTCTGCCGAGAAATCTCATCGACAAGGAGAGTTCCGTCAAACTCTCACGTGTCAGAACGTTTCATCCCTGTGGAAGCAGCCCCCGGCCCGTCGGCACGGGGGCTTTTCCTGCTTTCAATGGCAGGATGTTCGATTTGGAGACTGCGCAAAGGTTCTTCGTGGTTCGACGCAGGGCGGCGGGACACGGGGGTTGGAAACGGACGCATGGTATCCGAGGGGGTTGGAAACGCAGCGGGAGGAGGGATAGTTTCGCAGAGACGGTCTCGCTGGATGAACGTTCGGTGGTGGTTAGTCTCACAGTCACGCGCACTGGAGTCATTTCCCCGCTCGCCCCTCTGCAACCACCGCCACCACCCGTCGCACCTTTCCCCTCGCGTGCTTACGCACGCTTCTAATATACATCTTTTTCTGTTGTTTCCTTTCAGTTTCACATTTGCGCAGCGCACCGGCCACCCTCCATCGTCCCATTCTTTCCATCCGATGTATTCCATATTTCAGAGCTCGCTGCATATCGTCCCCGTATACTTGCATGAATGCATGAAAGCTATGAGTTCCCATTTCACCCCCACCCCGCTGCGCCAGCTGCACGCGTGCTCTTGAATCCCTTCTTAAAGGAACTGGCCAGCAACGCACCCCGATGTCTCCATTGCTCCTCCACCCGTCCCTCAACGCGTCACCGGAATTTCCATCGTCGCTCTTCCATGGACATAATCGATTCTAGCCGGATGAAATAATTTTTCACCCCTTTCCCGACGCTTCCTCCTCGGTTTCGCCTCGCTGCGACTCGGCTCGTTCGACGCTTCGCCACGCACTTGCTCTCCCTTTGATCCTATTCTTCGGCCGCCCCGCAAGCCTTGTTGCTTACCCATATATCGTCAAAGCGATCAGCCCAACCCCTGCCTTCCTTCCGCAAGCGCGGCCTAAAGGAATCGCTGCCGGAGTATCGCTACCATTTTTCTATCGCCGATCCGGAGGACGATCCGGATCTTGACATTATAGTTATTCCTGGCTATCGAGTTCTATGTTTCCGTACGCTCTCATGGTCTCCGTGGATCTAGCGACACAAGTGTTTGCTCTTCATCCGAGTTCCGACGTTTCCTGGAAACGTATCTATTGTCGTAATCCCCCGCTCGATGGTTCTACGAGCGGTATCTTGTGGATGGAATCGAACACACTTTCACGTCGTTTCAAAAAGAAATAAACAGAAAATACTACCCTTTAACTCCAACGAAACGAATTGTATTCTATTCAACAAATCCTCTCTCCATTTTATCCGCAACAGAAAACGAAACGTTAACGCTGAAAATCCCGAACAAATACACGCCGTTCCCAATTTCTTCGAAAATCCGCAAGAACACACACGCCAAAATTCGCCGCAACAGTGATTCCAGCGAGCAAACAAACCGACTTCGAACTTCCCCGCGAAACTACTACCTCCGCAGTCCCAACAGTGCCGAAACAAAAAAATCTGAAACAAGCCGTCACTTCGATTCGTACGGGCCGGCAGCAATAACAAGGGAGGAAACGAAAAGAAACGAGTTCTGTTTAACCGTCGCGTTGAAAAAAATCCCGTTCCGCCCCCGAAAATACCGGTTTCCGCGGCGTTCCCCGTATCGTTGTACGCCGGGGCGCAGCGCGTTTCTCCCGCGTGAATGCGCGCGCGTCTAGCCGTGTTTTCGAGAGGGTGCTGCGCGGCCGACGGGCGTCGACCGGTAGTCGAATTTGTAGCTTCCTCCGGGCAGGTGCCGCACGTCCGCCGTTCGAACCGTGTCGGGCAGCCCGACCCGCTCTTTCCCAGCGAGAATACCCTCCGGGGAGGACACCGTGGAAGACGTCGAGCAACGGAGGTAGACGCGGGGGCGCGCACGACCCCCCGCAGACCCGAGGGTTTCTTCGCGGCGTAGCCGTTCGGTGTGTTGCTTCCCGGTGCACGAGTTCGCGTTAACGATCGAGGAAGCGCGGTGTACTGCGAGTGTCGCAGCGCCGTGTGGACCTACCGCCCGCTGCAGTCGGTGATCGTCGGCGGAGCGGACCGGCCCGGAGAGAAAAAGGGGGATGATATCGTCGGGTGCGCGCGCGATATAGTGTCGAATCACCCTCGGCCGAGGGAGACCGTTTCTCGAAGGAAGCGAACACGGTGGCTCGCGAAACTCCAGGTATGTTTGAGGAACACAGCTTTTATCAGCGAGAACTCCGATCCACCGACGAAACACCGTGTGTTGATCTTCATCCCCCTCCCGGCCCGCTGCTGCTCCTTCGCCGCTGTTTCCCGTCACGTTGTCCCGCGACGGCGAATACTACTGTGTACTCTCTTAACGGAATGACTCGAGTTACATCGATTCACGAGCACCAGTTCCTCTCTCCTCTCTGCCACCCCTGCTTCTTTTTCCCTCGGTTTGTTGTCCCGGTGAGATTTATTTGAACACCTTTCCGCCGGATAAATAGACGGTTCAACGATGAGCAGATTTTATTTGATAGCTCGAATGGTTTAGTCGTGTTTGGAGATCCTCCGCGGAGCTGGGAATTTGTTTTTATGATTTGTTTGGCGGACGTTGCGGTGGGATTTGTCAGGGGAGGGTTGAAAGAGAGATCGCTGTGATGAGGATCGTACCGCGGTACGTGGAAGTTGAACATCTTCGTTCGCAGTGGTGAAAGCATTGTTATTTATTAAATAACTCGTATTGTATCTCTTTCGTGCGCGGAGAACGACGTTTGTCAGTCTCACCGTGCGCGATTAATTCCTGCGTTCTCGGTGAGGGTAGTTTTTGAATAAATATTCATTTGTAATTCCGACGAAAAGCTCCGCGTTAACCCGATGTGACGGGAATTGTCGAGAAGACTTGAATGTTTTGCGAGACCGGCTTAAGTGGATTTTCAATGTTTTGCTAAATGTTAATGACTCTTTAATTAAGGGTTGGAGCGCACTTCCAGTTCTTCGTTTTCATTTGTGCCGGAGCTGTCGGCACCGTTTTCTTAAATATTTAAAGGACAAGTATCTGCTGTTGGTTCTGACGTTAAGGGCACAGTAAATCAAGCCCACCGTGTCGATAATTTTCGCGTGATATGTGAGACTCCCGTGATATACTGCAAATAGATTTTCGTCGAGGTATTTCAATTGGTGTTGCCCGGCCCCGGCTGGCTTTCGAAACTTGGCAATTGTTGAAGTTCGGTTTTCCATGTCACTCACAGGTGGTTCCTTCTTGCTTTTTCATCTCCCTTTTTCCAAACGTCGCGCAACTTTTCCTTTTCATCATTGTGCGCTTTCATCACTGCAAGCTAGACTGGGGGCGATCGTTCAGTTTAATAGTCTTTGAGTTCAGAGCATCGAGGAATGGCTAAATTTAATTTTTCGTGCCAGTGAAAGAAGGATTCGAAACCTAACCCTTTTATCACTCGATTGATTTTCCTGGACCATAAATCCTGCTGAATATTTCGGAAAATTCTCGCTGAAGTACAGATCAATTCGGAGAGTAAAAATTCAATGAGAGTGAGCGAGGTTCTCCGTATTTAATTCTACAACTTTACGAAAGTAACAGGAGCAATACGAAAATCTGACAAATGTAAAATATGAATTGTTCGAGTAAATGAATTTCTTTCCGGGTTTTGGCATGAAGTTAACAAACCTTCCATATATTACGTTGTTACCTGCCGTGTAACTCTTCGCAGAATACATTTGCAGGACCCATTTGTTAGAAAAATACGAGGTTTCGAGAGGGTGGTGTACATGTACGCCATTCACAATCGTGTCTTTGAAACTGTAAAATTCTCATTTCACTTCGCTGCATCCCCCTTTACACAACGTTTTTTATTCGAACATTTGCATTGATCGCCGTGTTTGCAACACTTTACAATGTATTTCCGGCGAAAGCACGCAACATGCGAATTCCCAAAAAAAATGAGCTTCCGAATGACAAAAATGCCGTGTTTTAGTACTTAAACAAAACCAGCTGGATTACGAGAGAATAAAATATTCACCGTTCGTTGGAAACACGCTCTGTAAATCTGGCCAACGATAGACAGATGAAAAATAACTGAAGCATTTAATTATTTTGAGAATATCTCGTAGTATTTACATACAATTCATACGTATTGGTAAATAAATTCGTAATATATATTCATTAAATTCGAATTTCGAGCTGCAAAGAGAAGTGGATCGTAAGTCTATTCGGCTGACGAGGATTATAATTATATCATCCACGCGATGATTTATATTTTCCATAAGAAATTTATCAGGAATAACGCCTACCATTTTGTTCCCACACTTCGCTCACTTCAGAGACATTTAATTGCCACTGCAGTGCGCAAGAACTACCCCGCTACACCAGGAAAAACTGGTCGAGATTTATTGTGTAAAACCTTTCACGGCGATTAAGGGAAATTTGATTCCGTGGGGAGGGAAAAAATTTTAATAATCCCCGACGACGAAACGGCAAGAACGGAGCCGATGCAAAACATGCGAAGGTAAGTTAAGCCCGAGGCAACATAATGCAATCGAAATTTAATTAACGTTCGTTAAAGTGGAACGAATTAAATTCCGGCACGTGACGACGAGCCCATGAAAGTATTGCATAAGTCGGAAGTGAAATGAGAATATACAAGTACGTAGTGCGTTCGTCGTTTTCCTGTGGAATTAAATGTTACCAGTAATAATGCAAATAATTCATTCTTAATTAACGAAATTATTCATCGGGTAAAGACGAATAATGCCTCGTTTCAAAGTATGAATTAACATCGATCGTTGAGGAAAAAGAATGAATGTTTGGCAAAGACGATGAAATATCTATACCGTATTATTTAAACGAATGGATTCTCTAATTTCCTAACAGAATTGAACTTCTTCTAAACAAAAATACGCTCACCCCTTTTTTCCTATTTCAAAGATGTCGCTAGACCCTTCAACAGAAATGGTAACCAATAAAAAAAAGTAACTTTCCACAAAAGTTTCACCAAAACCGACGAACATCACTTCAGTGCATCCTCTCGTAGCAGAATAAATCTCGCCACTGTTTCACTCGAGGCTCTCCGCTGTCTCAAAAACAACTTACACCGAAAACATTGCGGAACGGTCGGTGTTAATACAAAACCAGCGACAAAGACACCGTAAAAAAGAGAAACAGAATTACTTCATCCGTCTGCGCTCGCAGATTGCAACCTAACGTAATATTAGTTTGAAACATTTACATCAGTCGGCAAATTGCGTGTACATGTAGCCACTGCGGGAAGTCACGTCGTACGAGTGTGTGTGTGTATATGTGTTGTGTGTACGTGCGCGCGCGTCGAGGGGCAAAAGTGTTGGTGCAAATGGCAACGAGAAAGTCTGCGGTGCTTTTAGCCTAGGAAAATCGCCGACCGTAGCTCTCATTATTCCATTTGTCGTCGGAAAGTTATTTGTAACCCCCGAAATTAGAACGGCGGTCGGAAATAAAATTTATTCCTTTTTGTTGTTTAACGTCGACGCGGTTGACAATACCGGGCCCGCAGAAATTGTTCGTCCCCGCGGGAACACAATGGGACACGACAATAACAGATGTCGGGATAAAAAAGGAATAATGTAGGGACACGACGCGATTCATATCGCGAGAAAAGATTCACATTTTTGATACGGCACTCTCGGATCCGTGGACATCGAAAAACAGGGGAAAATTATTATCGGTGACAGCTGTGTGGAATTGTTTATCCAGTTCATTTTTACTCGGTATCATTATATATATTTAACCCTTGGCACTCCAAAAATTTGTCACTAGAAATATTCAATTTATTTCTATGAGATGTAGATGACATTTTTTCAACTAACTTAACGAGGAATCTATTCACAGTATAGGAAACAATGGTATTTTATTTCCCCATTACACGTACCGACAGATTACTCAAGACTTAATGTTAAATACGGAATTTTACAATTTTGATGCACCAATCGAGTGACTGAGTGGCACCTTTGGAGTGCAAAGGGTTAAAGGGTTAAAGAGTTTTCCAAAAATACCCAACACTTTCCGATGAAATATAGTTAACATTTCTTGAAACTGGCTTCACGAGAAATCGTATATAAATTGAAGGAAGAGGCTGTTTTATTTTAATATTTCATTTACTACTGCATCGTACGAAACTTAACATTAAATATTAAACTCCATAATTTTTCTATCTGGCTGAGAGGAGCCTATGGAGTGCAAAGGGTTAATATATAAATTACGGTAACATAAGGTACGTGGAACATTGAATAACAATGGGAAATACGGACAGGAAAAGTCGGTACAATCCTTCAAAGGAGAAATCTACACGTAAAAGAATAATAAACCGAGAATGGAGTGTTGGATAACTTAGTTTTCTATTGAAGAAAACTGAATTGGGAAGCTTTGTATGTTATACGCACTTATTTCATATTTTCGATCTACATTTTCATGGAGATTCACCTCTTTTGTCTTGCACCGTCGGCTTTACGATACTCCGTAGAACTATGATAAAAGAGAACTCTTCAATCCCAGCGAATTCAAAGGTAAACTCGTGAATATCGGGTTCGCCGTCTTGGAAGTTCCTATTTCTCTGTGCTTTAGTGTAATCAACACTATTATTTATTGGCGTGAAATCCGTGTGCAGTTTGCTTTGAGACATTTACTCGGGATCTAAAGCTAGAATTCTGATTAGCGATAGTATTACTGCGCCGTCTTGGAGCAGTAATATCCTAGCTGCCATTGTGGATACGAATCTATTATATATAGCCACCGTCAATTAATAACCGTGTCTATAAATCTCAGAAGTGCTGTGTATTCTAATTAACAATTGAAATACGAGTATAAATCTTATTATCAGATCTTATTATCGCCGAAAACATCAGAGAAAACACGACTGTGCAAGTCCCTTGTGTTCCCAGAAAATATTCGGTTCTAATTAACAACTAAAGTACAATGAGTATAAAGATTTCCCTCTGCGACTCGAGAATTTCGAGTGTATTTGAACTCGTCGCAAAGAAGATCGTTTCCATAAATTCGTTTCTAAAAGCTGGGACTCGTGCAGACGTCCACGGTCTATTAGCAACAACGTCTACGAGCACTTTGCACTAATAAACTGCATCCGGCGCATAAAAAGTACGAGTGAACACTTCTCAGCCGAGTTGCCATAGGAATTTCTTCTAGAGCTATTAATTGCAGAAAAAGTCCGGGATTCTTGGTAACGTCTTGGCGCAGCGTAGCTTTACAGCGGACCTTCCCCGGCAACACCATTGTGTTCATGAGGGTGCCCGTAGCATCCACTTCTTTCACACGTCCGCACAACCGTTGGGAAAAAATGCCGAGGCAATTAGCACACTTTCCGCGAACTCGTTATTTAATTAACATTATTAAACATTCCCAAAACCAACTCGTTCAACCCTTCGCGGTCCGAAGTGCTCTTGGTTTGTCACTTTGAGGTTCACGTCGACGTTACTTCAATCAATTACAGTTTAATATGATTCTCTATTTTTTCAAGAATATCTGGGAGTCATTGAAATGTTACCTTTAAATGGTACAATTGTGATACTACAAATATAGAAAAAATTGTTAAAACAAGTAGAGGTAAAATAGAATGTCGAGTCTGATTCGACATAGGACTGCTAAGGGTTAAGTTACACGCGAATTTTATCTCACAGTCAAATTACCCCCTCATTTATTTACAAACACGCGAAAAACAATCTCTGATGCGAGAAATATATAATTCTATGCAGGTCACAGTATCCCGATGTCTTTTCCGAATCGAAAGTGCACTTCGAAGCGATCATTTTTCATCAAACACCAATGCATTTTCATTTATCCTACCCGGTCACGTTCGCGATAGAACAGTTTGCGAAAAAAAAATACTTTTCACCCCGGGGACCAGTGTGTTTATCAGATTCGTCGAAAACATCAGGGAAAACACAACAGCGGAAGTCCCTCGTGTTCGCAGAAAATATTCGGCTCGTGTTCGTGTCATTCTCATTGAAACCGTTGTAGTTTGAAATGCATGGCATCGTCAGTATTCACAGTGATGCCACTTATAACTGGCCCGGCTAATTCCCATAATTTAAAAAGCGAGAGAACAGCGCAGACGCGCCGAACGGGGCGCGCGCTCGTACGCGACACGTGCATTTATTTTTGAATGTTAATTAAAACGCGCACGGGAGGGAGGCGGAAAGTTTTGTATCGCGAAGGGTGGCCGGATTGGGTTTCCTCTGTTCCGATTTGGACACCGCAATGATTCACCGGGTTAAAGGTTGGCCCATATCGCAGAGAACTAATTTAAGTTCGCGGGCCGCGAAGTTACCAGGCGGGAATCGGGCTGACACGATGCACCCGCCTCATCCTGCCCCTCTCGATTTATGCTACGTTTCTAATTGCTTATTGTAGTTTCTTAAACGTCGATAACAAGCCGAGAACCCGGCGCTACTGATTTCCATCGCGGGAGCGTAATTATTCCTTTCATATGCCGTGGAATTTACATAGCGGTCCTCACGAAAATCCCAAACATTGACATTGCTACGCTCCGCGGACGCTGAAATTAATTAACTGCTGCTGCCATCTTTGTACCCGTACAATACTAATTCATAAATCAAATCGCGGCTCGGTTTAATTTCGAGTGTTCACGATTAGAAATTCGTTTCTTCCTTCTAACTGGATTCTCGATGAAATAATTCGGTTTTTCTCGAAACCAGAACAACAATCCAAATGTTCCACATTTTGATTTTTTATTTCACGCAGAATTCCCGTCTGACAAGTCTCAAACTCCCCGCGAACACTCGCGCTTCGTTCTCTCGCGAAAGGATCAAACGGGAATATTTCATTGTTCATTTTTCACCTACCGTTTCCACGTCAAAAACAAATCTCCCCGGGCTGAATTCAACTACAAGATAGCCTATGTGATTAATTAAATGCAACAATACCGGAGCAATTATTTTAGTAGACGCGGAACCATTATTCTCCCATCAATCTATCGTTTTTGAATTGTTTTCATTTCCGTGGCAACAGTCGAAACACACAACAGCCGTTTGCACAGTCGATTAACACTTTCATATTCCCTTTGCTTTTACGGTGTCCGCGTTCGCGCACGCTTGGAATAACACTGAACTTTTTCGGCTCGAGAGAGCATCGAGTGAATTCTAGGAAAAAAATCTTTGCGCGAGATAAATATCGCGGTGGCTCGTGAAATATGCACAGCATTTCTCTACCAGGTGGTATTCTCCCCTGCAACGTTCCACGCGAACAATTTTCCGCGTTGCGATACTTTACGCGAACATCATTCTATGAGCCTGCACATTCTACGACGTGTTTAACGTGTATACACGCCGCGACATACTTCGCATATCGCGGGCTCTTTTAATATGCGGGGTGTACTTCTAATTCAGTCCACTCCGCGTCTATTATGCGCGTGCAGTGCGCGCGGCAAGTGTGCCACGAATCGCGAATATTATTGACGAAATTCACACGCGCCGGACCGTAAATGAAAACACCATTAAACACGTACAATTATTTTTCCAGTTGGAACGACATTATTTCTCGCGGAGTGCGCGCACGCTCTCGAGACTAGTAAATATTTATTCGCCACAGGAATAAAACTTGCTGTCTGCTCGCTTTAATTCGTGTGACAAATAGTCACCCGCTATTCTAACGGGTCTACTAATTTCAGTGTTAATTTCACTCGACAAACTCCCCGTCCCACCCGATTACAAACCAACACCGCGACAGTCCGTTTATCAGCCGTAGACAAAACTGTGTCGCAAAAACACCGGTCAACTGTCCCAAATATTGACGTTCGCGCACGGTGGAATTCGAAAATTCGTACAAAGTCCCCGAAGAGAGCCGAAACTCTCTGCGAGGCTCAAATAATCGCGAGGAACTTTGCGCTGGAGCCGGCATCAAAATTGAAAGTTCCCCGGAGACCGCGCATATCCGGTGACTCGTAAACACGGAATCGCGGCGACGAAATAAAAACACGGGGGAGAGAAAAGGGGCGTTATTCGCGGCAGCCGGATCGCTGGAACTCGAACCGGGCGTATAAAATGCGCGTTGAATGGAGGCAGTCGGAGGATAAGATCCGAAACGCGGCCGTGGATTCCTCGCGCGGGCCCTTCCTCCTTTTCGCTTCTAAGCAAATCGAGCAGAATGAGGGCATTTTAATCTATATATCCAGGAATTTCCCGCGGCCGCCCTTTTTCGCCGGCGGGCTGGAGCGCGGAACGCTTTCCGCCTTCGTTTCGCAGTTGAATTTCAATTTATTAAAATGCCAGATCCCTCTCGAGCCCGAGGGTGGGTGGGTCTCGGGCGATCCTTTTTAACGTCGTCGCTTCGCTTTCCTCTTTATATCGCTCACCGGAAGCTGGCACGAAGCGCCGCGGCCAGGCCGCCCCGGCTCGAATGTCTGAATATAAACAGCGACGCTTTACAATTCATGACCCATGAACAGAACCTCGACTGTTCCTCCTACACCCCCTGTACACCGAACACCGACCAACCCTGTGTGTTTCTTCGTCGTCTTACCGTCCGAACATCGGAGCTTTCTGACCCCCGCACACTCGCGCGCACGCACACGAATACCTATTTTCTTCCCCCGGACGCGAGAAAGACCACCTACACGATTGTTTCTTCGCGATTTTCTGCGGAACCTTTCGAAATACGCCGTGTTCAAGTGCACGCGACGAATTCAACGGCGGACGTGTTCGGTTTTCATGGCTCTCGCTGCTGCTCTTTTTTCCCGCCGTTCCCTTTCCACCCTACCGTCGCCCGGGTAATTGTTGCGGTTGCTGTTTCGGAATGGAATTGAATCAAAGTTGACGTCCAATTAGAGGGGAACTTATTCGGTACGCCGGCTGCTGGTGTTTCGGTAATTTGTTTTTGGGTACGGCGTATGATTAACTGTTGACAAACGGTTGTCTGCGAGATTAATTTGTTTGCTAGTGTTTGTAACGTTTCGATGGTTTTGGGTGAATGTGGATTCCTTGTTTGGTTAGTTGTGAGATGAATGGAGAGAAATCTTGTGGTGGGTTAACGATGAAATTCATTCATTCATTCTCGAATGACGGGAAGAGAGTTCTGGGAAATATAGTAGCGGAGGGAAATTAATCGATGCTGAAGTTTGAACATTTCAACCCCCCTGTTGCCGTTTCACGTAACGATCTTCCCTCCTCAGTTCCTCGAGTGTCCGAACAAAAATGCAAAACGCTTCATTGTGCATAATTACGACGGTTAACTTTCCCCAGGAGTTACAATTGTTGTGCCGTGCATGCGGGGGCCCATCGAGTCGAACTGTTCAGAAAGTTTTTCGTTTCTTTGCCCCCGCATAAAACTCTGTACGTGCGGGGGCATGATTATCAGCGCGGAGAATGTCGGCCCTTAGAAACCCGGCCCCGAACTCGTGAACCTTTCGACGTCCAAACGAGCTACTTGAACGCAGACAACCTTTGACAACCGCTACATCGAGGAATACAAATTTAACCGAAACTCGGCAACCTGATTTCCGAAGCGCGTTTGTCGATACGTTTTTCCGCCCTCTGCGAATCTCGTTGTGACTGAAATCCGATTCGTAATTCTCTTTTCAAATCATGGAAATAAAATTACATAAAAGTAAGCTTTGAACTAAGAGCGTCGAAGATGAAATTATGTCAAACTGATTGAAAATATAATCGAAACATACTATTCTTTCGAAATTATTTGCTTCTGGATTCCTTGATTGGGCTTAGGGGACGAAATAGAATATTCAAAGATGAAAATAATCGTTTCTCAAATTATTCGTGTCTCGATTTCTTTGTATTAGCTTCGGAAAGTGTGTCGGAAACGTCAGAACGCAGAAGAAATCTATTTGTGAAATATGTCCGTCTGTTTAGCTAATGTTCTGTCGTCCGTGTTCCTCACGGAGTAACAAAAAAGCGGGGCTCGCGCCGCGAGAATAAAAATTGTGGGACGGATGATTGCGTTTCTGTGTGAGTCGCGCTATTCGTCTCCGCCTTTCTCCGCACACAAACCGGCGACAAAATTGTCGGACTCACGACAGTGAAATACTGACCTCAGAAAATTTCGCCGGGGGCTGCAGTGTAACCTTACTGCCCCAGAATGGACGTGTAACGGAATTATCAATTTCATTTGCGGTCATTTTTTTTGCGAAAACCGTCACCAGCTGTAACGCAATTATAAATAAAAATGGAAACACCGGCAACGTAGTTGAATTCGCGACCAGAGAGACCAGAACAATACACTGTAATAATTTTGTTTCGCCAATTATTTTGGAAATTATTTCACTCGGCTGGACCATCTCCTCAACGTTTTGTTTTGTCTTTTCTTTATTTATTTAACTATTTTTTAAAGTATTCAAAGTAAAATTAAATTCTGTCACGAAACGTACATTGTTTAGCGCTATTGGATCGAACTAAACATTATAAATTGTATTAAATCTTTCCTCATTAAATTGAGGTTGATAGTTATTTTTAGGTGATCAATTTCAAGCCTCGTTAAAGGCGGTTTGAAAATTTCCGTGTAAAAAGCGTGTTCTGAATTTTTCTGGAAAATTCCGCTTTCGCCAGTGTTTCGTTCTCCAGCAACGAAACGAATTTTTTAAATAAGTTTCGAGAATGGAAGTTTACTCTGGTCGTTTACCTGCCTTACCGGGATCTCGATAAATTTTCGGCCTTCCCACTCTCGCAGAAATTCCCTGTGTGGGGACACACATGATTATAAATGGCGGGGACGACGACCCTCGAGGGTTGACCTCAACGCCTGTCGGGTCGGCCGCAGAATCTTTCGACGACCGAAAATATCACTTGAATACAAAAGCTTTCGAAAAAAGTACGAGTCCACGGGAACCCGACGCGAGACAGAACCACGAAATTTATATGCAGCTTTTTTAATAATGCAACAGCCTCGAATTTTTATATTTATATCCCAAAAACCGTGAAGAGCAAACAATATCAACGTTCCAAAAGTTCTGTCGCTTAAGATGTAATACGTTCCTTCAAACTTCAAAGTTTAACCCTTTGCACTCGAAGCTTTTTCTCACTGACATTACCAGCAACTGGATGTAATTTTAATAGAGAAAGCATATTAACATATAAATGAATGATACAGGCACGAAAAGAAAAGTCATAGACGTCTTTTACGGTCTTTTATCGATTATAAATACTATAATATACTTAATGACAAAATTTTGCAGTTTGTAAAGACAAATTTTAAATGACTCTGCTCTGGAGCCCTCAAGTGAAAAGGGTTAAAATGCACCAGTAAACTGCACAGTATCGGTAAGTTCGATATGCTCGGAAAATGAAATAAAAACAGATCGACGATCACTTACACATTCGTTACAGTGTATTTTCCATAATTTTACACGGCGATAAAGTTCGAGCGTGATCGTACGGGAAACGGAATTCGATTGCAGAGCGGGGAGATCCCGCGATCACGGAACGATGGTACACTACTGATGTTCATTTGACGATATTGAAAAGCGTCTTTAAAATATTGGAGGGCCGAGTTGTAGCTCAGCTGCACGGAACGATCGACCGCGAAGTAAAAGTCTGGCATCGTGCCGTACCTACCGATATTTTTCATTAGAAGAGGGATGGAAAGGGGTGGAGAGAGAGGGTTCGAGCAAGAAATAGGGAAACGCAAAGTACTCGGCCAAGTTGAAGCAAAACGGCG
Source organism: Nomia melanderi (assembly GCF_051020985.1). Classification (NCBI taxonomy): domain Eukaryota; kingdom Metazoa; phylum Arthropoda; class Insecta; order Hymenoptera; family Halictidae; genus Nomia; species Nomia melanderi. Next base: position 940,505 of record NC_135012.1, read on the forward strand.
TAAAAACGGAGCTTTGTCAATTAAACGACCTCGAAAGAAATATTGCGATACCGAATGGGGATCCAGGAATACTTTAATATCGCGGAACGTTTCCTGGCGGAATCGATGGCCGTCTTAAAGCTAATGCTTATTCATAAGAAATCGCGACGTATAAAATCTTATCGCTTGGAATACTCTAATATGAGAATCATCGCGGGAAATGCGAGAGCAACATCAATTTCTGTCACGATCGTTCAGCTGTTCGGTGCCGTCTTCGAAATTATCTGTCGCAGCGGTCATCAAGCTTCTTCTTGAAATTTTCATTGAAATTTACTCGAATATTAGACAGCTGTTCGACGTAAGAAGAAGTACTTGCAATATTATCCGTCGAATACAGTATGCAATACGCATGTAATCCTTCTTTCACTCCAAGTTCGAATGATACAGCGCAAGATGTGAATCTCCCTGAATAGGTGATTATTAAATACGTCGTAATAACCGGCGATAAACCCTTTTCCGGTTCCTGTCGGCTTCGGCTGCGGGGTTTATTGATTTAATCAGAGATATCTCGAAAAAGGGCTGAAAAGGTGAGATCGAGCCGCTTTTACTCTCTTTGTAACACAGTCCATAAAAGAGTGGCAAGAGGTAGCAGTCAATGGCCTCCTCTCACTTGGGGAAAGGACGGGGTGTGCTTTCAGCTTCCTTTAGCAAAAATCAATTTCGCTGACGCTACTTATAATCCGATTAATTAAAAGCCAGCGGCGCGGCAGGGATGTAACGTAGGGCTGCCCCGCGCCACTCTTCCGGTACACGAAATACGAAATATCGTACGACGTATTATGGTAGAAAAAGGGCGTCGACGACGGATTAAAAAAAAAAAAAAATACAGAAAGGAAAAAAGAATGAAAAGTGAACGGAGGGGAGAGAGAGAGAGGGGAAACGGGGCGAGTTTTAATGGATGTAAAATCCATTCGCCGTTAGAACTTTTCCATACGGAAAGTTTCAAAGTATAGTACAGGAAATTACATTTTAATTGCTTGCTCTTGGCGTGGGCGGATCGGCCCGGCACATGGTTTACGTGGAATCGATGGACAAATGTTGCGACCCACTCCGGATTGGAAATATTGCGAATAATAATTTGCATGTCGCTGACACGCGACACGTATCAGCGTTTCGCGAATCGTCTGTTCGTCGATGATTGGAAACAACATTTTTCAACACTCCTCGCCGACTCGTGGAAATTATCTTATCGTTTCATTGGAAGCACAGCGCACATCACTTTTAACATTGTGAACATTTTATTCAAATTTTATTCCGCGTAGTTGATCGAACTTCTATCGTCCCGATGTGTGCTAAAATGTCCGTGAAAAATGTTTATTTGAACGGTTCATTGGGAACACGACAACCTTTCTATCAATTAAGTGGCTCGTTCATTAAATTGCGTTAAGAGATAAATCGAACGTTCCATTCCGTACCGTTCCGTTTGAACAATTAAAACCGCGTACGCTTCCGACGACCCATTAAAATTCCAATTTTCTTTCGGCTGCCGAAGGAACGTTTCATTAAACATCTCTGCGGTCGGATTCATTTGAATTATTTCATTCTCTTAATTTCGTTGGCGCGCATTGTCTAATTCGGCCATTGTCTCGCGCCACAATTATCTTCCCGCAGGAATTTACTGAACGCCGGTTCCATTAATATTGTTGCAAAGCGGGTCGTAGATATTAAACTTGGGAGTCAAACTATCATGCCCCGACGAAACCCGCTGACATAAATTTGTCTTCGATTCGCCTCCGCCCGCGCTTTGATCATCTTTCCTTCATTGTTCATTCGTATCACTCCCCGGAACTTCAATTCCCCGGCCCACCCCCGTAATATCACGACCTGATTTTCTTCATAACTGAATCGCTGGATCATACCTCGATCGCTTTTCCATGATAATCCTGAAATCAATGACCGGGCGAGCTCTGTCGTGGATCCTTGGTATTTAGTTCGAACAACAATTCTTTAGAATATTCATAAATTTTTACTTTTTCATATGGAGCTAATCGAAATGATGATAACCCAGTAAATGTACTCCAACGTAGTAGAACGATATTAAGCGAAACGAGCAATATATACTTCAACGATATTTAATTCGGTGAAATGAAGACCCTCAAAGAATTTTAAAAGATTTCACCGCCAACTCTCATTACGGTTTATTACTTATTCCATTTTCCCATTTAAACGGTTTTCATCTCTTGTTCAATTTCTCTTAGCGTCAGGAAGTTCATCTGGGACTGCACTTTTCCTGGGAGCCCATTCATTTTCAAGCGCACGTAATTGATCATTATTCGAAATTTTCGAATATTTATAAAATAAACGACATTTTCAAGAACACGAAACAAGGAACATAGAGATGATCGAATTCCTAATTAATAATGCAACACAGGCAACTTGCAAGATCGTTCAAGGATTTCTATGCGAGACTTTTGTCTGCGTTCGGTGAAGCTCGTCGCACTGTACAACAAATATAATACCGCAAAAAAGAGCATAAACACGTTCGACTGCGTGACGCTCATTAAAATGAAACAAGAATGTCCAGGAAACATTAAAATCGCAATTTAACTCTCAACTGAAATAAAATAAAAACTTCTGTACGTTACAAGTTCGTCTTACGTCAGTTTCCAACGGAAAGCAGCCTGTATACTTTTAATTGCTGCGCGAAATTTTCGTCTTCGCAGTGAGGAATTGTGTGTATATACTTTGGAAGATTCTCATTATTACTTGAAGCTAAACGAATGAAACTTTTCTTCTTGCTCGTTTTCCTTCATCAAGGTTGTTCAACGCGTCCGTCAACAAATTCGTTTGCAAGCGATCGCGATAAAACGAATGCTATCAAATTCAAGTGTATATTTCGGTATCACGAGTAATTAGACATCAGTCTACGGTAAAAAACGAGTCGGTCTGCGAACTGAAAACCAAACGATTTAGCAGCCATTTTGATGGAGATGAAAACAAGCCGACGGCATTCGACG